>NC_136261.1:269372670-269732670 GCF_964187855.1 Myxine glutinosa | reverse complement strand
CCCCATGGCCTTTCCAATTTGGTGCGCTCCTTGGCCAGCAGCAGCAGCCTTAGCTGCCCGTAAGCTCGCTCAACGCTGCCATAAGCCACGCGGTGAAGCCCGGAAAAAGGGGGCGGAGTGCCAGAGAGAAGGTGTGGCCACGTCACCCAGCCATCAGGGCGGGGCCGGTAAGCAATAACCAGCCAACCAGTGCTGAGGTAACATCGCCTGACAGGGCGTGGCTTTTGGGCTTGCGGAGCGATCGCTGGCTGGATTATAAAAGCACGAGCGCAAAGCCCTTTTACAGGACTTGTTGGGAGAGCGCACTGGTAACAGCACTGCGAGGACTAATGCGCTTGATCGTGCTTGAAAGGACTTACTGGGAGAGCGCACATTTAAGAGAACTGTCCAGGACTGCTGCGATTTGGAGGACGGTGCGAAGGTCGACCTTAGGACAGTGCGGAGAGGACAGGACTTGCACAATTGGCACTTGCGTACAGGACATTGGAGAGGGGGCGTTTGGCGCGAGTCGTGCAACTATTACGTATGCCGCCAGGATACCAGCCTTTCCCCCGTGATATAATTGTCCATTCGCATTACACTGTGAAGAGCTGCCTGCTGCGTTTTCCATCGCCTGGACCAGAGCCGGACTGGAGCCTGGTCGCGCTGGTGACCATCAACCTGTTCCTCTACTATCCCCGTGTGAGTGTCTGTGTGTGTGAGATGGGCCCGTTTCTCCAGGGAATAAGTTAAGCCTGTAATTAAGACTGCCCTGTGTACTTCTCCTTCCTCTTTCTATCTTGTACATTCCTTTTGTTTCCTCTTCTTTCTGTACATTTGTAATAAATTGCCTTGTTCTTCCTGGTTTCTTCTTATCCGATCGCATCCGTCTTTTCTCTAATTGGGTAAGCGTGGCACGATTCGGAACCGCTATAATCGGGTCTAGTCACCTGTTAACAGCTCAGATCGCGGATTGCTATCCGCTCGGCATATTCCATCAATATCCATGGTTCGAGCGGGAGTTATTCCCTTGCTTTACGGTCGGTGGTAGTAATTAGGTAATAGGACTAAGAATCGACCAACTACCCTATTTACCACCAACCGGAAGGGATGTTATAACTTCCAGGACTCGCGTCGGCCAGATCAAAGACAAGGGGATTAACCCCCCCTTGATAAGGGGAGAGCCGACGTCCGAGATCCGTAACAATATATATATATATATATATATATATATATATATATATATATATATATATATATATATGTATGTATATATATATATATATATATATATATATATATATGCGGGGCTTGAGACCCCTGCCCCCCTTGTGTCCTTATATTGTTTGACCAATTACCAAATATAAACCAACCATGTTTGCTTTGCTTAAAAATATCATATCCTTTAGATCCTTTGAAACCCTGCTTTTCCCTTTAAAAGACTTACTTTGCCTGTCATGTATCTCAAGGATGATATACTTTGTGTGACTTTTTATAGCATGTCTCTTACTGTCGAAATATCCTTTTGGAACTTACTATATCCTTATAAAGAATTATATGTCTTGTAAAAGCCAGGCCCTGATGGTATTATCCTTCACTCTGTGAAGACCAAACCGTATCTTCCCAGTCCCCCTTAACTGTGCTAGATCACTTTTCATGTTTGACATTTTAACGACTTGCTGAACTTTCCCTCAATTAACTGGTTTCTAGAGAATCGTCAACATGGTTGACCCATGAGTGACACCGAAGACCACTCCGTCCTTCTCTTTGTCTTGAGCTAAAAACCACACCCCAATATTCCCTTTATAAAGTGAAACTCGACCGAATTATATTAGAGCATCATGTTGGAATCCTGGTCCTTGTGGGCCTCAGTTTAAGCATTTTGCTTTCCACAAGCTTGTGTGTTTGATGAATCAAATAAATATCTCAGTTGTTCCTTCTCTCAATCATGAGTCTTGAGTCCTAAATCAACGGATCCATCAAATGGCGAGCCAGGCAGGAGATCAGCTCCGGCAGACTCGGGACGTGGCTCCAGGCGCGAGTGAGTGGGAAAAAACGCCAGCTGGTTTGATCGGTCTGGGTGAGGTGAGCCTTGGGTTTATTTTGTTATAGACTGGGATGTTAGGCGAAATTGGAACTCACTCTGTCGCTCGGTGTCGTTTGCCTGTTTCCTGCTCGAGCCTGATCCTCGAACAAAATTTAAGAACGAGCCGTTTTTGGGCTCCAGAACAACTGAGCTGTTTATAGGATTCGTCAGGGTAACGTTACGGGACGGGAGTAAAGGTGCTCCAGCAGGGGGGCACGAGGTAAGGAATAAATTGGTTTCGTAAAGTAAGGTTAGAAGCGTCATAAGGACGCCGGCAAAAAGTAAGGTACAGTTAGCATATATGCGGGAGAGATCTCTGATTAGGCGGCTATATGTAGGAGAGATCTCTCGGGAATAAGGAGTAAGGTTGCCTGATTACCTGGCGGTTAGCTGGACAGGTAAGATACGGTTAGCACACAGAAAGTTGAGATGAGGTGGTCGAACCTCTTCAGGAGTTATGTTAGAGAGCTGAGATGAGGTGGGCGTACCTCTGGAGTTAGGCTAGAGGGCTGTGAGGCGGGCGAGCCTCTCGGCTCTCGGTGGCCTGAGGAAGCAGGCAAACTAATTACATGTGCAGGATGAGGCGATTAAGGAAATAAGATAGGTAAGCGAGCCAGGGAGCGACCAATGTCGCTCGTTGAAGATCAAGACCCGTGAGGGGTTAGGTAGATCAAACCCCGACCCCCCAAGCCCTAAGCTCTGTCCCGGGGCTTCAGGCAACACCCCCTGCACAGCGAGCCCCCCCTGCCCCCCTTCCCCTGCTTCACCCTTCTCACCCCTTTCCTCCCCTTGTCCCAAAAATCCCCTTTTCCTCTGAATGAAATGAGACATATACGAATGAATGGGAATTGCTGCACAAGATGCTCTGAGATTGATGGGTGTGCATGAATCCACGTGTGCTGTAATGTACGCGGTTAGTGTCAAGTTGGTCGGATATAAGGAAATGCATGAAATGCGAGCCGGTTTGACAGTCACGTGGTATGAGGAACATGAACGAATGTGGATTTTGATGACCACTTGATGTGCAACACCACTGTGTGGGCTTCGAATCATTGTGATTGGTCGCTTGCGGTGCGGGAATCCAGACCGGGATTGCCGATTCTGGCATCCATCCGAGGGTCCTGGTGATGTTCGGTAATTGACGTGTGTATTTTTATTTGTTTGGGACGAGAGGCGAACGGATGGTCTGGCGGTTCTTTTATGGTGTGCGAGCGGGCACATTGAAGTGTGTGAGGGGAGATTCAGTCAGCTTGGGGTTGGTGTAGACCTGGGTGTTCGTGTGAGGCCGCTGGTAAGGTGTGCGACAGGTACAGAGTGTGACAGGAGAGGATGCAATCAACGATTATATTGTGTATTGGCGACTCGTGTATTGGTATATCCCTGACTGATTGACAGCTAACTATGTTGACAGCTCAATGTTTTGACAGCGGACTGTTATGACAGCTGTCAAACTCGTTTGGAAAAACTCACGTCCCGACGCGCGAGGTAAACCCCGCCGTGAACGCGAATAGAGCGGTGCGCAGGCTGGTTGCCGCGGCAACGGCCCTCGCAGGAAACCGCGAGGCGGGAGTGTTGGGATTCGTGTGGAGGCACGAGGGTGCGTGCCGGGACGGGGGGGGGGGGGGCGTGGCGTCGTCGCGTTGAGTTGGTTGTGCCAGGTCGATCGGCGATCTCTGAATTTAAATCGGATTTTTGTCGTGTGTATTGTGCATTCGTCATTGACGTGTGTGTGTCGATTTTAGCGTCTATCCGAGGATCCTGGCGACGTTCGTTTAATTAAAGTTCTGTTGGTGTGGAATGCTGTCAGAGGTGCGAAATACACACCTTTGATCTGGAGGGGAGGTATTTTGGTAACTTACTTCCGTGATTTCCGTTTCATTGGATGGGAATTGGGAAATGCGAGCCCTGCCGGGGTTTTGAGTTTGTTGAATTGGGTTCGAAGCATGGGATTTGCTCAGAGTGCCGGTGATAACTTGCCTACTCTCAGAGGGGATGTGTCCCGCACAGGGGGAGAATACTGCTATGAGGTTGCTCGGAGGATGTGCCCAGATGCATTGTGGGTCATTGCGACTTTGCTGAATGTCGGTGAGCAAGGGAGACGTTCGTGTGTGTTTTATGCGGTGTGCTGGACGCCATGTCAGAATGGTGGGCGCCTGCGACATACATGCCATGCAATGTCACAGGAGGAATACGTTATTTAAGATGGATTTATATAAGGGGAATGCTAAATAAACGATGATAGTACGCGAAGTATATAAAATGAGGTGATTGTCGTGGTCGAATGAAGGATTTCAAGACAGAGTAATTAATTTCCGGTTCCAACAGGAAGTCTTGTTCATGCAGTAAACGAGGTACAGTGTGAATGATGAGATTCAGAGAGATCTCTGAATGAGGTTGTCTAGAGCGGATGAAATAGAGAATGGCAGTTGCAAGACCGAGGTACGGATGTGATGCGGAGTGGCGGCTGGAAGATGCATCGATGCATTTGTGTTGATCGATGCGCCGAATGAAGACCTTTTGGGTTTGCTGGCAAGCGATGCTGGTAAGATTTAGTTATGAAAATGCATGTGGTTCTAAGGGCAGATAATGTGGGACAAGCTGCCTCACGGGCGGTGCAGGGAGAGTATTGGAAATTCAACAAGATTCTGTGTTCAATAATTTGAGCAGAAATGTCGCGTTTTCAACCGAACGCTCATTCGAGGAAGGAGGAATGCGAGGTTTTAACTATCGGTTTGATGTGGTTCACGCCGGGCGAATGATGTGTGGATGGGTTGCGTAATGGCTAATGCATCTTGGAGATGCATCAGTGCAAAGACACAGGGAAGGTGCTGAGAGTGACACGGAGCACGAGTTGGTTGTGGCAGGTGCGAGAGGATGCACACCTGGAATGAAAGAATGCACTCTTGAGTTGGTAGTAGAGCACGTGATTGGGTGTGCGGAGGAGCTGTCACAGAGGAGTGGGCGCAAGGAGATGTGTTGAGGAATGTGCCGAGCGAGCACACGTGCGAAAGGTGTGCACCAGGTAGGGAGGGTGCTGTGGTCAGGGGTGTAACGAAGCTTGGGAGCGGAATGTGTGTACCTGGGAGGATATTGTTCCAGGTACGGAGATGGTAGAGCACGCCTCCCAAGAGAGGCTGTGGGATTTTGGCGGGAGTTCTTGCAGAGGCAAGATGCACCTTTCTTCGTTTGAAATTTGACCTTTTTTTGAAGTTCATTTGACCTATGTTTGAGAATGATTTGGGATCATGGGAATGATTTGGAATGGGAATGAGGTCAGAGTGAATTTGCTAGCCTTGAAAGGGCGACAGGCTGAGTCAATCTATTGGGTGTTAGTTCAACGAATTGATATAGAAGTTAAATCGGAAAAAGGAACAATATATTGTTGGTTAAAACTGAAATTGTGGACGTAATTTGTGGATAGAAGAATATCGGTTTCTGAAATTTGTAAGTTGTTGTGGTGGACGTCTTAATAGGTGATGTCCTTTGTTGGGGCTTGTGATACGCCTCTGTTATCTGTCTGACTGTGAGTTACAGTGTGTCTGGAGAGGAGGTCAGTCAGGTAGGATGGGGCCAGGTTATGGAGGACTTTGTAGGTCAAGAGGAGGATTTTGTACTGGATTCTCTGGGGAATGAGGAGCCAGTTTCAGTTATAATGACGGGGGTGATGTGGTCACGGGTCCGGGAATGGGTGAGTAGACGGGCAGCGGAGTTCTGACCGTATTGGATTATTGAGGTTTGGTGATTATTGATGATTATCGAGGGTGAACCATAGAGAAGGCTGTCTTTGTGATCTGTTTGGTGTATTTGTCGAAGGAGAGGGTTTGGTCAAAGATGGTGCCAAGATTCCGGTTGTGAGTGGATGTGGATACTGGGAAACCGTCGATGTTGGGGGCAAAGTTATGGGTGGATTTGGTAAGCGGTTTTGGGTAAATGAAGATTAATTCAGATTTAGCATAGTTAAGTTTGAGGAAGTCGATTTGAAGCCAGGATTTTATTTCAGTAATGCAGTTTGTCAGGAGATGGATTTGGTGGAGATGAAAAGCTGGATGTCATCGGTGAAGCAGTGGAATTGGAGACCATGGTGCATTGGCCATGGTGCACGACGGATTAAGTGACCGAGGGGGGAAAGGTACAGGATGAAGAGGAGCGTTTTGGGCCAAGAACTGAACCTTGAGGGGGAGCGACTTGTGGTGATTAAGTTGTTGTAGATGCTGTCAATTTTGCTTTGGAAGAATGAAAGGAAGGAGATGCAGTTTTCTACTGTGAAGGACTGGTGGTGGTATTCAGGGTGTTGAGGAGTTTGTTCGTAGTTGTATTTGAGGTTGTTTGTTCACGTTGTAGAGTTTGTTTATTTATTTGTTTGTTTATTTAGTTTGTTTATTGTAGAGAAGAGTGCTTTTGGGTTTTCCGGAGCCAGAGTGGATAATTTGAGAGTAGCAGGCGGAGTAGAGGGCATCTTTGTAGTGCTGTAGGTGGTCCTTGTAGGCTTGGGAGTGAACTGATTTGGGTTTTTTATAGGCGCAAGCTGGTCAAGGATGGTGTGATTGATGATGTCAAAGGCGGCGCTGAGGTCGAGGAGGATGAGAATGTTGAGGTTGCCGGCGTCAGAGGAGAGAGAAGGTCATTGGTGATTTTGAGGAGAGCAGTTTCAGTGCCGTGGTTGAGGCGGAATTCGGGTTGGAATGTTTCATACAGGTTATTGGCAGAGTGGTGATGTTTGAGTTGAATGGCTACAGAGCGTTCCAAAACTTTTGACAGAAAGGGTAGGTTGGAGATGGGTCTGAAGTTATTTAGTGTGTCAGGATTGAGTCCAGGGTTTTTCCAGAATGGGGGTGAAGTTTCACGAGGTTTTTGGGAAATCGGTATGTGAAACTGGATTAAGTTTGAGTGGTTATTACATATACTCTGGGTCCATGTGGTTAATGTGATGTGACTTAAAAAAAAAAAAAATGAATGGGACTCGCTGTAAACAGTGTAGATGGGAAAAAAAAAAGAGATAGACAGGGACAATGGGCTGCTTGGTGAGCCATGGAGATGGATTGGATGTTTTGTTGTTGGTTGTCTGGGAGTTCGGTTGTTGCATTGCCAAAGGTTTCTGTGTGGTGGACACACTTGTTGTCTGTTGTCTTGTGTGACGTGGGTGGAGATGTATGTGGCTGTGTGTGGCTGCCTGGAGTCGGGAAGGCGGCTACAGTGGTTGATATTGGTTGTGGGTTGTCCGGGGTGCTTCGATTTGCATAGGGGGTGAAGATTGGTGGATATTGGTGGATATTTTGAGTAAGTTTCAACGGGGACTGGACATATGAGACGGGGACGGTAAGACATATGAGAACTATTGTATTATCTTTATTTTATTTTTATTTTTCTATTTTATTATTCTATTTTTATTTTCAATATTTATTTCCACTATTTTTATATATAGACCAGGTTATTTTTATTATTTGTTTATTTACGAAAATAAATAAATAATAGGGGGAGGTTAATGGTGGTGTGTTGGTGGAAAAAGTCGTTGTCATTGAAAGTCGAGTTGAAACAATTTGTATGGGATCCATTGTAGACATGCGATGGACAGCCATTGGGCCAGAGGCTGAAACAACCTTGTAGGGAATTCTTGTAGGGAATTTGGAAAACGCGAGGTGTCCTCACATTCGCAGGTTCGGTGATAAAGAATTTGGAAGAATTTGGAGAGATAAATAGATAAAGAGATAAAGAATTTGGAGGCCACCAAAGGGCGGACACTGACGTTGCTCGGGGCAACGCAAGGGCGGACAGGAAGAGCCGCCAACCCATGGATAGGATGCACAGATTGTCAAAAGGATAGGATGCACAGATTGTCAACACATACCACCAAAATTAGGGCAGGAATAGGGAGTTGGTTGAGAATGCCGGCGATAACTCACCGATGTGTGTCCCTGTGTCTGTCTGGTCGCCTAGCAGGCCATGGAGTTATATTTCTGAAACATGGATTTCAAAGAGGCAGGTGTGTGCCCTGAGAAAATTTTTGATGGGTCTGATGGATTTTTGGATGGATGGGTTTGATGGATTTTGATGGAGTGGGCACTTTTTGATTGGCACTGGGGGCTGCTGTTGTGTGGACTGGGGAACGAGGGCGGCGTAGGTGACGTGAGGGGAATGCCACGCACTGCGACCGTCTCCCCCCAAGACCGAGGTTGTCGGGGACATGAGTGGGATGTCGATTGCAGTGATGTGGGATGTCGATCACAACCTGACGATGTTGTTCGTGGAGGAGGTCTTGTGTTAAAGTTGGGACGCGTTGCTGGGGATCTGGGTGGCTGGCACCCCGTGTGGTTGGGGGTTGCAGGTTCACAGAAGGAGGTTGGAATCCAGTGTTATGTTCGGAGCACGCAAGGCTGAGCAGGATGGATTGCCATTGGGACGTGTTCTCAAATGATTTTATCAAAATGATGGCTCCTGAGTAAGGGGAGGGAGCAGGGAAAAATATTCACTGTAACAGGTGTTGTTAAACTGTTTGTCTGCATGAGGATGGCAGAGTTCGCCTTCGAGACTCATGTGAGTTGTGTCTGGAGGCAAGGTTCGGGAGGGAGTGTGAAGAAGGAAGGACAAAGGGTTGTAAAAAGTTGATGGTAAGGCAGGGTATAAGGGAAAGTAGGAAGTGTTGGTGGTTGGCCTGCACTGGGAAGAGTGTGACAATGAATGGAAAGTTGTGGCTTTTATTTGACAAAATGGTGCTAGGTTGCCACAACACAGGTTGGGGCTGGTGCAGATGGGATCACGGCTCTGCAGACCAAGTGAGCAGAACTCCACCACGCACGCTGGAATCACATCAATTGAATTATTGTCCAGAAAGGAAGGTATTTTCGGAAATTGGGGAAAGCAAAAACAACATTTGAATTTCCAGACATGATGCAGAAAATGCAGCTATAAATAGAGATGAGGTAACTAAATGCCAATTGGTGGGCAGGGGGGCTAGGAATACTAATCAAGGATTTAGTCCTTGCATGTGTGAGCAAATGTTCCACAGGATGAACCCAAATGAACCTCCGGCTGTCGACGTGACTGCGGACCCTGGAACGATGACCCGAATGAGTCACTGAGCAGCAATGATGAGATCTCCGCGTCTGAAGAATGTTCTTCCATTTTATTTTGAAAATGATTTTGATTATACTGAAAAATTGAATTTGGATCCGGATGTGGACTTGCTTTTCACGGACCCAGTCTAGTAATTCTCTTGTCACTTATGTCTCACGAGCTCACAGCAGTTCAACCCTTGCTGTCCCAGCCCTGGATTTTGACCCAACTCCGGACCCAAGTGCATTGCAGGGCCCGCCTGCCAGGAAGCCGATTATCCTGGATCCCAACATGTCGCATGCAGACGCAAACGACTACTTAAAGGAAGTTTCTCTCTTTTTCATGGAATGTAAGGCTCTGACTGCTGGCCTTCCAGGCCACAGATCTAGGCCACGTGATACTGATGATGTTATGCTTTCCCTGGCAGAACGACGGCACATCCAAGGTCTTATGAACATGGAGATCGATTGAGCGCCGAAGATTCATAGGGACTGCGCCTGCGAACACTTGGGCGAGCTCTCGCTAGAGGAGGGTCCCGGCTGCACCTCCGTGGCCAAAGGGTGGGCCTGGAGACCTTCTCGAGTGTGGACCCCTGTGGGACCAGTCGTCTTCGTTGTGGATCCGACGCGCCATTGGATAAACATGTTTCTATGGCCAACACACACACACACACGCGCGAATCATCCTGCTGGGTGCTATGCGAGGTGCTTTGGGTACGGGGCATGTCCACTGGGGCCGCATTCGCGTGGTATTTTCATTGACTGTCTCCCTAGCTTGATTTAATAAAGGCCCTTTTTTTGGCTCGTAGATAGCGTTGTAGCTTAGATCCAAGAGGACGGTATGCGGGGCTTGAGACCCCTGCCCCCCTTGTGTCCTTATATTGTTTGACCAATTACCAAATATAAACCAACCATGTTTGCTTTGCTTAAAAATATCATATCCTTTAGATCCTTTGAAACCCTGCTTTTCCCTTTAAAAGACTTACTTTGCCTGTCATGTATCTCAAGGATGATATACTTTGTGTGACCTTTTATAGCATGTCTCTTACTGTCGAAATATCCTTTTGGAACTTACTATATCCTTATAAAGAATTATATGTCTTGTAAAAGCCAGGCCCTGATGGTATTATCCTTCACTCTGTGAAGACCAAACCGTATCTTCCCAGTCCCCCTTAACTGTGCTAGATCACTTTTCATGTTTGACATTTTAACGACTTGCTGAACTTTCCCTCAATTAACTGGTTTCTAGAGAATCGTCAACATGGTTGACCCATGAGTGACACCGAAGACCACTCCGTCCTTCTCTTTGTCTTGAGCTAAAAACCACACCCCAATATTCCCTTTATAAAGTGAAACTCGACTGAATTATTTTAGAGCATCATGTTGGAATCCTGGTCCTTGTGCGCCTCAGTTTAAGCATTTTGCTTTCCACAAGCTTGTGTGTTTGATGAATCAAATAAATATCTCAGTTGTTCCTTCTCTCAATCATGAGTCTTGAGTCCTAAATCAACGGATCCATCAAAGAATCGACCAAGTACCCTATTTACCACCAACCGGAAGGGATGTTATAACTTCCAGGACTCGCATCGGCCAAATCAAAGACAAGGGGATTAACCCCCCTTTGATAAGGGGAGAGCCGACGTCCGAGATCCGTAACTATATATATATATATATATATATATATATATATATTGTTACAGACGCGGTTTTAGATGTTAGTTTACCGAGCGGTTTGGTATTACCGCGTCCGCACAGTTACTCCCCGATTAGAACCCTATCCCGCCCGATTCCACTCGACGTTGACCAAGTCGCGCTATGCTAAATCAATGAAGGAAAGGACACAACGGCGGGGATAAATGCAACGACACAAGGGGTACAGTTCTCAAGACCTCCGGCGGAGGATATAATATTGGTGATGCAGAAACGGGTAGATTACACGGTAAGAGGTAAAGCGCAGAAAGATGGGCACTTAGACAGTCTTATCTTATCCCCGACAGACCACAGACAAACGGGACAAGACTGACTTACACAGGGATTGATGGCAAGGAAGGGCAGGCAGTCGATAGCACAAGGTGCACCTTGGCTCAGGGGCAGAATCGACCCGGTCCGGTCCAGAGATGCGGGGAGGTATTCAGCGCTTGGAGGTGGCGTCTTCTCTCTCCGTGGTGTGGGCGCATCTCACGTCACCTCCCTCTTCCTGCGCATGTCCAGCGGGGAGTGACACGCCCTCGGCTCGTTAGCTCCGCCCCAGATGGAATCGGTCCGCCGCTCCTATTGGGTGCAGGGGGTTACCGGCTCCGCCCTTGACGAGGAGCTGACAGCGAGCCCCTGCGTGGTAACCCCGTCGGAGCACATGTTCAATGGTGGCTAACCAAGCCGGAGTGAGGACGCACACTCCCCGCGCCGCCGCCGCTGTTGTTGTTGTTGTTGTTGTACCATGAGGAAGAGCTGCGGGGAGGTATTGGGAGGTCCTAAACTTTCTAACGGTGCCATACAATCACATTCTGGTGCAACGAAGAGTCAGAATTAATGGAAACGAGTCCTTAACTGACATAGACTAAGAATAACTAGCAAGATGTCCTATAGTTGTCTACGTGAGATGCAGTGAACCTGGATGTGACATTTAATGGGGGAAATAGGGGAAGGTCGGGGCTACAGAGTGTTGTTTACAGACAATGGGACTAGGGAATGGGGGATTGGGGATAGTTGGGAAGTATTGGGGAAATAGGGGAATATTTACAAGTGGATATGGATGGAGGCCAAATCCCATATCCGCAACAATATATATATATATATATATATATATATATATATATATATATATATATATATATATATATATATATATATATATATATATATACATACTAGCAAAGGTACCCGTCAACGAGGGGGATCGTAGATGTCTGAGATGAAATGAACAATTTCCTTTGGAGTGGGTATTGAAAGAAACGAGAATTCAGTATAAATATTCAGTGAGCAAAGGTCGCAATGGGTGCAGCTGGTAACCTCAACAACCTTGTTCCATTCTATCAGCTAAGATTTCCAATCCATGCTCGTTGTACCTCTGAAGTACTGCTCAGAAGTGAAGGTGATATTATGAAAGCTCAACTGGGAAATGGGGTTAGGCATGTTTTGGGCCTTCCGCCTGATGGAAGATCACCAAAGTTCTTTCCATACCAACCGAACACCTCCAGGCACCTATCCCTCTCCACATCGTTTCTTCAGCTCCTGACCTTCCCTCCCTCTCTACACACCCCACAGATTTGCTTTCAGCAATTTACCACAGCATTTCATTCTGGGTTCCCATTCAATGATCCATAGATCAGTAGTTTCAGTTTAACTTTTCAACATCAGTTTCGCTTTGAGATATCAGTTGAGATTAGTCATTGCAACTTGTGATGCGACGTGAATATTGCACAGAAAAGTTCAAAACCGAATATGGGAGGAAATTTTATCGAATTTTCTTACGGGTCTAAAGTGTTTTTAGGGTCATAAAGGGGGCTAAAGTATTTAAAGATTCACGGCTTTTAAAAGGGCCAACTGGGGTCTAAAGTTGTCTATGGATGAAAGAGCAAAAAAGGTGACAAAAGTGTCCAAATGGTCTTGAGGTGTCCAAAGTGTCTTAAAAAGTCAATAGGTCTTAAAAGTGTCGAAGAAGGTGTACATGTCTCAAAAGGGTCGAAATGGGTATGAAGGGATCGAAAGGGTGTAATGGTCTAAGAGGTCTATAGGGTTTAAGGGGTCTAAAGGTGTCTAAGGGGTGTAAAGGGTCAAAAGGGATCTAAGAGGTGGAACGGGTCCACATGGATCAAAGGAGTATAAAAAGGGTCAAAGGGATCTAAAGGGTCAAAGGGATGTAAAGGGTCAAAAGGGGTCAAATGGTGTTTAAGAGGTGTATTTAGAGTCTAAGTCTAAAGGACGTAAAGGAGTGAAGCTGTAGTAAAGAAATTACCTCGGGTTAGTAATTAAATTAACTCGTGAGTGCAACTTGGCAATAATGGGCCAAATGACCTCCTCATCACGGCATAAACCCCTATTAAGGTACATTGTGGTTAAAGTTTCGTTGTGATTTACCTTGGGAGCTCAAAGCAGTATAATCTCAAATAAACAGCAAAACAACAACTCACCTTCTTGTGATGTGATAGTTGGAGGGTTTACTCGTTGGCATGTGGTGGTTTGTCGATGGTGTCACATGAGTCATTTTTTGTACAAACTGTTTTTTCACCCTTGAGAGTTATGTTGTTAGATGAGCAGTAAAATTCCCTTTAAATCTATGTATAGGTTATGTCTTTGTACTACTTTTGGTTTTTTGAAAAATTAGTGAATTTCAGAGGTCACGTGACTCCTTCTTTACCAAACTTACAGATGATGGTAATGCCTTAATTAAGAGTTGATTTTCACATCTGATAACATATTTGATGATTGGAGGTTACAATCTCACTAATTATATCGGTATCCATGTTGAAATCCGATAAAAATTGGGCTTTTTATATAGCTTTTTATATGTGGATCAACCCTTGGAGATCATGGCGACAGGTGGTAGCTCGGAAGTCTCTAAATTATGAATTGTGAGAAAATAACTGTTTTAAACCCCTATTTAGGTGCAGGGTGGTAAAAGATGTTATCCTATAAAGTTTTGTGGCAATTAAACTTGGGAGCTCAGATGAGTAGGTTCACAAACAAACAAACAAACAAGCAAACGGAAATTTAGCTTATATATATATAGAGTGCATTCAGAAAGTATTCAGACCCTTTCACTTTTTTCACATTTTGTTATGTTACATACTTATGCTGAAATCGTTTAAATTCATTTTTTCCCTCATCAATCTCCACTCAATACCCCATAATGACAAAGAGAAAACAGGATTTTAGAAAGTTTTCCAAATTTATTAAAAAGAAAAAACTGAAATATCACATCTTTTTTTTTTTCTTTTTTTTGTATAACGAATCAAGGCTCGTGAAAGAGCTAACATTTATCACACAAACAAATCTAACAGACAAACAAAATATATAAAAAGAGGGAGCGGTAGACCAGATGGGAGAGAAGGGGAAGCACACAACCACAACATTTGAGAGCAGGGACATCAGGAGATGTGTGGGAGGGAGAGGGCTTGGGGGGAAAAGGTGCTGGAAGGGGGGGGGGGGGGTGGTGGGTGAAGTATAAAACACAAGGACACCAAGGACTTCCAGGAAAGAGGTTGGTGTTTCACAAAAGTGGATTTGGGGTGAAATTAGCAGTGGTAGAAAAGGTCATGGTTTTGGATGGGGGAAGATAAGAGATGGTGGTGAACAGCTGTTTTAAAGACCTGGAGGGAGGAGTGGGATTGAAGCGAGTGAGGGAGTTTGTTCCAGAGGCAGGAGAAGGGAATGAAGGAGTGAAGGTGAGCAGAGAGTCTTGATTTTGGCAGTTTAACCATAAGAGGGTTGCAGGCAGATGTTGTGCGACCTGTTAGGAATATTTGGGGGACAGAGCCCAGAGAGAGCTCGGGGGGGGGGGGGGCAAGGCCGGAGAGGAGTCGGTAGAAGACGGAAAGACCACAATCTGCCTGCGGTGAGTGAGTGAAAGGCCCTCGGAGTTAGCTTCATCGCGGGAGATTCCAATGATTCTGAACGCTTTGGTTTCAACAGCGTGAAGACGAGCTAGGTGTGAGGCAGGAGCACCAGCCCAGAGGGGAGAGTAGTATTCCATTGAGCTGCGGATGAAAGCCTTGCATGTGGTGAGGAGCTCAGGTGTGCGAAGGAAGGACTTCGCACGACGGAGGATGCCCAGTCGGCGACTGGCTTTGGAGGCCAGGTTTGAAATGTGGTTTTCCCAGGAAAGATCATGGCAGATAGTGAGACCCAAAAGCTTGAGTGACAGAACTTCTTAGAACATTGACAGAACATTGACATAAGTATTCAGACCCTTTGCTATGACACTTGAAATTTAGCTCAGGTGCCCCTTTATCTTGATCATCTTTGAGATGTTTCTACACCTTGATTGAAGTCCACCTGTGGTAAATTCAATTGATTGGAGACGATTTGGAAATGCACACACCTGTCTATATAAGGTCTCACAGCTGACAATGCATATCAGAGCAAAAACCAAACCATGAGGTCGAAGGAACTGCCTGCAGAGCTCAAAGACAGGATTGTGTCGAGGCACAGATCTGGGGAAGCCTACAAAAAAATTTCTGCTGCATTGAAGGTTCCCAAGAGCACAGTGGCCTCCATAATTCTTAAATGGAATAGGTTTTGTTCAACCAGGACTCTTCCTCGAGCTGGCCGCCCGGCCAAACTGAGCAATCGGGGGAGAAGGGCCTTGGTAAGAGAGGTGACCAAGAACTTCCAGTGGGAAGGTGGGCGAAATGTGACAAACTTCCAGAAGGACAACCATCACTGCACCACTCCACCAATCTGGGCTTTATGGCACAGTGACCAGACGGAAGCCTCTCCTCAGTGAAAGACACATGAAAGCCTGCTTGGAGTTTGCAAAAAAGCACCTAAAGGACTCTCAGACTGTGAGAAACAAGATTCTGTGGTCTGATGAAACCAAGATTGAACAGTTTGGCCTCAATTCTAAGCGTCCTATCTGGAGGAAACCAGGCACCGCTCATCACCTGCCCAATACCATCCCAATGGTGAAGCATGGTGGTGGCAGCATCATGCTGTGGGGGTGTTTTTCAGCAGCAGGGACTGGGGGATTGGTCAGGGTTGAGGGAACAATGAACGGAGCAAAGTACAGAGATATCCTTAATGAAAACCTGAAACAGAGCGCTCAGGACCTCAGACTGGGCCGACAGTTCACCTTCCAACAGGACAATGACCCTGATCACACAGGCAAGACAATGCAGGAGTGGCTTAGGGACAACTCTGAAGGTCCTTGAGTGGCCCAGCCAGAGCCTGGTTCGTCTGACTTTAACCCAATCGAACATCTCTGGAGAGACCTGAAAATGGCTGTCCACCGACTGTCCCCATCTAACCTGACAGAGCTTGAGAGGATCTGCAGAGAAGAATGGCAGAAAATCCCCAAATCCAGGTGCGCAAAGCTTGTCGCGTCATACCAAAGAAGACTCGAGGCTGTAATCGCTGCCAAAGGTGCTTCAACTAAGTACTGAGTTAAGGGTCTGAATAGTTATGTCAATGTGATATTTAAGTTTTTTCTTTTTAATAAATTTGCAAAACCTTCTAAAATCCTGTTTTCTCTTTGTCATTAAGGGGTATTGAGTGTAGATTTATGAGGGGAAAAAATGAATTTAAACGATTTCAGCATATGGCTGCAACATAACAAAATGTGAAAAAAGTGAAGGGGTCTGAATACTTTCTGAATGCACTGTATATATATGCAGTGTATATATATATTATATATATATATATATATAGTTTTGCAACCCCTTCAGGGCGAGACAAATAGGGAAGTCAACCTTTAGACTCAGAGGCTTAGAGAAAGGAAAATGTTGCATGCATATTCATTACTCATGCTTAATTTGCATGTCTGTTCCAACAATTTTCGTTTACACAAAGACATAAACAAGAAGATTCAGGCTAAAAGTCATTGGACCCATTTTGCCTGCCCCGGTTTTCCATCATGGCACTCCCGCATAATGCAGAACATGCACAAGTAACACATACATTCCAGGAAGCAAAAGGCTTTAAACTTGCTTACTACCCTGCGCTCACGAAGCGAAAAGTGTGGTTAAGCCATTACGTGCGTACGTATGTCGTACGTACGTATGTACACTGCCTATTGAAAGTCTACACCCCCTTTCAAAATTTTCACCTTTTGTTGCCTGGAATTAAAAATGAAAAGGATCAAAGGGATCTAAGGGATGTAAAGAGTCAAAAGGGGTCAAAGGGGTCAACGGGGGTCTAAGGAGTTTAAAGGGAATTAAAATGCGTTAAATCAGACTTTTCTACCTTTATTTACACATCGTAACCCACAACTTCCAAGTGAAAAAAAATTAAACAAATTTCAGAAAATTAATTAAAATACAAAAACTACAATAACTTTAGTCTAGTAGGAAGACTAGGTCCCCCTGCACCCCCCGGAGATATACTTCTAATCAGTGTTTCTAGATTGGAAAAAATGTGTAGAAAATGACTAGCTATGGCCCCAAGCTGAAAAGATGTCCCACATACCATTTTTATGCAAATTACTGCTGCAAATTTTATGCAAAATTATGCAAATTTTATGCAAATTTTTGATGAGGAGTAGAGTTGAGGGGTCTTTGAGGGCTTCATCGAGGTGCTCTCGGTTGCAAGACTGGGTCATTCTGAGAAGCACAGCAGGGTCAGAGATCATGATGTTCTCCTCCTCAGTGAATCTCTCCATCAACAGCCTCTCCATTGCCTCACACACTGTTTTGAGGCAAAAGAGGGACTTTGCGTAGGCCTTTCCACTGAGAACACCTTTGAGAGATCCACTTGTTACTAGTTGTGCCTCAAAGAGAATCTCTGCATATCCAGAACCACGCATCTTGTGTCCAGTGAGCATCCCGATGTAGTTCATGGATGTGTGGAAGGGTCCAATCGTTACTACATGACTAGCAAATTCATTTGGCCAGCGCCAGATGATGGGAAGGGCTTTCATGCAGACACCCAGATCAAATGTATTCAGGACCCATCTCTGACCCACCTCAGCAGTTGCTGCCTCGGAACGCTTCAGTAGCTCACGAACAACTGCGTTGTCTGTGATCGGTCTGTGCCTGGTGCCTGCATGGCATGGCAATGGCCTGCAGCCTGTGCCTGGGCTAGGGGGTTTCACCTCTGCAACTGGTTCTCCCCCACCCAGCAAATCAACAGTCGACTACTGCACGCCTATCCACCAACCGATCACAGACAACGCAGTTGTTCGTGAGCTACTGAAGCGTTCCGAGGCAGCAACTGCTGAGGTGGGTCAGAGATGGGTCCTGAATACATTTGATCTGGGTGTCTGCATGAAAGCCCTTCCCATCATCTGGCGCTGGCCAAATGAATTTGCTAGTCATGTAGTAACGATTGGACCCTTCCACACATCCATGAACTACATCGGGATGCTCACTGGACACAAGATGCGTGGTTCTGGATATGCAGAGATTCTCTTTGAGGCACAACTAGTAACAAGTGGATCTCTCAAAGGTGTTCTCAGTGGAAAGGCCTACGCAAAGTCCCTCTTTTGCCTCAAAACAGTGTGTGAGGCAATGGAGAGGCTGTTGATGGAGAGATTCACTGAGGAGGAGAACATCATGATCTCTGACCCTGCTGTGCTTCTCAGAATGACCCAGTCTTGCAACCGAGAGCACCTCGATGAAGCCCTCAAAGACCCCTCAACTCTACTCCTCATCAAAAATTTGCATAAAATTTGCATAATTTTGCATAAAATTTGCAGCAGTAATTTGCATAAAAATGGTATGTGGGACATTTTTTCAGCTTGGGGCCATAGCTAGTCATTTTCTACACATTTTTTCCAATCTAGAAACACTGATTAGAAGTATATCTCCGGGGGGTGCAGGGGGACCTAGTCTTCCTACTAGACTACTTGGTTGGATAAGTGTCAAATGCAAATGGGGTCTTCAAGCCGGAAAGCTGGGAGCAACAATTTTCAATTATTGCCACATCTGATGCAATTTAATGCTCCAATGGTGACGAGGTGCTCCATTTCAACTTTGTTCGATATATGGTGCCTTTGGAGCCTTAGGTCTGTAACAAAAATTGTATTGGTGTAAAAGCCAGTCACCAATTGCAAATTAATAGTAGTATTTAAAAAATTATAGAATTTGGATCTGGATCTTCACCAAAATCGAATCAATTCTTCCTTGTCAAACACGCAACCTGTGCACCAAGTTTCGTCTGAATCTATCGATAACTTTTTGAGATATTATACTATATATAGTTTTGGGCCCCCTTCACTCAATGCTGAAGAATCACGAAAAAATTCTTGGATCTGAATGCAGATCCTCACCAAAATGTAATAAATTCGTCCTTGTCTCACACCCAACCTGTCTACCAAGTTTCGTCTGAAACCATCATTAACCTTTTGAGATATCATGCCATATTTAGTTATTGGCCCTATCGCTCAATGGTGAAGAATCACGAAAAAGAATTGGATCCGAATGCGGATCTTCACCAAAATCTAATAAATAAATAATAAATAAATAAATCTTATATATATATATATATATATATATATATACAGTATATACATATATATATATATATATAATATGTATGGTTGGTTGGTATAAAATGTAAAATCATACCTGGAATGAGGATAGCCATGAACTTTTTAAAGAAATTCCAGCACACCCCCAAAACCCCCTACCTCGAAGAGCTATGCCCTTCATGCAACCAAAGGTATCAAAAGCAGGTGACTCACTCAAAGCATGTGACTGTCAACTCAAAATGTTATGTGCACTAATGCCGTGCTTATAAGAGGGAAGTTGCAAGTCAGAAATGTTGTCGATATTGACCTCACAAATTCCCTTCTCAAGCCACTTCCCAATACCCTTGCATGCTTTCCCTGTAGATCAGTCATCAGTTGGAACACCCACAACATCCAGGCACTCTTCCCCTGTGCCGCCACCTGTGCGGACAGACCACACAAAGTGTGGTCCGTGCGGATCAACTATAGGCACGGAGGTCGAGCGCAGAAGGCTTGGGAGTCGCTAAATGAGCCTTCCTTCCTACTACATAACCTCCTCCTTACAGCATCTGTCTCTCGTTATGGCTTCACGCTTCATTGCAGCCTGTACTTCAGCCAATCATTGAGCCTCTGCCAAGAATCACGACCATGGAGCGCTGCCTGTGCAGCTGGGAATGAACAGGAGCGGAGCAAGGAAGGAAGGAAGGAAGGATTTGTAAATTGTGGAATGAAGGCTAGGGAGTGTAGGAGTTATGTGTGTGATTCTTCTTCACCAGAAATTCTGGTTCATTGTTATCATATCGATTGGTTATATTGGCCATCACTTATAGTGATCATACCATAAACAGCATTTAAACAATAAATTAACAGCCTTGACTCCTTGAACAAATCCCATAAATCTGATACGAGACGTCGTTTCAAACGTAGATATCCACAACCGTCACTTTTTGCATTCAAAACTCAACTCATTCTAAAAAACTATTTTTTAACTAGGACGAGGTTGTAGATATATGCGAGCATATAATTGTATCTCTCCAGGCTTACATCACAATAAGACTAAGTGTCATTAGTGAGACCAAGTCGAACCAAACTTACCGTTAAACTCAACTTAATTCATACGTTGACTTGTAAATATATATATATATATATATATATATATATATATATATATATATTTTTTTTTTAAATTAATACAAAGAGGAAGCTAATTGATGAACTAAATGACAGGATGAGTGGGTTATAAACAACCTGGTATAGGACAGTGGGGAATGTACACCCCGTCATTAAATAACCAACACATGATTGTTGTTGATGTATTTATTTATGTGACATATTGGGACACAGATCAGGTGCAAAGCTCAAACAGAAATAAATACTGAACTAGGAAGAGCAATCGGGGATTGCAGACCCTCGCCGAGACTTGTTTTGTGGGGTGTAGTTTGTGTGGCGAATAAATGGAAGGAAGTACTAAATTAAAGTTCATTCATTGATTGAAATGAAAGGCCTGAAATGGTATAAAGCATCTGTATGGGTCTAAATGGTCGAAAGTGTCTCAAAGGTCTAAGCCCTAAGGCGTCTAAAGGGCGTAATTTAAGGTCTAAGGCGTCTGGATTGTCGAAAGGATCTTAAAATGTCTAAAACGTGTCTAAAGGTCAAACAAAGGGGTTCAATTTGTGTAAAAAAAAGTCTGAAAGGTGTGAAGTTCTCAAGATCTGAAAAGGGTCTAAAGGGTATAAAGGAGTCTAAAGGTCAAAAGGTATGTTCTAAAAGTACGTAATTAATGGACATAATTTATAGATGTAGTCACACTCCAATAATACATAACTGATAGACATATTCAGAGTCCAACTCATGCTCAAATGGTACATAATTAATAGACATACTCACATTTCAATAGTACATAATAAATAGACATACAGTACTCACTTTCCAATGAAACTTAATTAGACGTAATACTCACATATCAGAAGTATTGTTAGGTTTGTAGGGGGTAGGCAATACCTTAGTCCAAGTGGAATTGTATAGATTAGTGTGCTGCGACTGTCATGAAGAAGAAGAAACATCGATGTATCATAAGTAGGAAATATGTGTAGACCGGATGATGTGTAAGTGTATCTTCGTCCGCATGAGAGGGGCGGAGTTTGTTAATCAGCGAGAGATTATGTGTAAATCAATCCCCTGTATGTAATTGCCTCTGTAATCTTTTCCTGTGTTCCTTATGACACCGCACTACAGACACCTAGTAAGAAATCGGCCATTAACCACACTAATTAAAAACCAACCGGAAACCAGGCATCAAGCACTATCGCTGATAACACCGACTTGGTGAGCGCAGTGGCACAGGCAGAGACATGAGCGTCCTGTCTGGGAAGCCACGTCCCGAAGAGCAGTGATTGGCAGGGATTTGATTGGCACAGAGACTGGTAAGATGAGGCTCACTGATAGGAGGGGAGACGGAGACATCGTGGGATGACGTCGGAGCCTCAAGTACAAAATAGTTGGAGCGGCGGACATTTTCTCTCTTGGGTCCAGACTTTGTTGGTGAACCATTGCCGAAAAGCTCTCTCTCAGCATCGACATTTTGTCTCTCGGCATCGACATTTTTCCCTTCTCGTTTTGGAACTGGTGGTGAACGGTCGAGTGCCACCATTTTGCCTTCTTGTTCTGGATTTCATAGCGAACGGTCGCATTTTATTGCTCGTGCGCAAGGAAGCTTCACCGCAAATGGTTGTGTTCCGACATCTTGCTCGTGATCATGAGGAGGAAGAGCTGCGGACAGAGAACTGCGGTTTCCACACACGGACGACGAAGACAAGCATGGCTGGGCGAACGCGGGTGCGTGAGGCCTAGTATGCGCCCATGGCAGTGCATTGAGCGCATTTTCGCACCAAGGCCTCAGACGATTTTTGACGATTCCTGACGAGATACACCAGCCGAAGTGCCACAAATCACACCTATTTCTTTTCCAGTTATTTTATCCTTTGTCTGTATTCGGGTCTGTGTGGGAGCGCTCCAATTAGAAATACTAGCAACAGTACCTACCCTACGCGCGGGGCTTCAATTGGGAGGCCCAAATGAAAAAGCAAAAAATATCGGAAATTGAAGGCTTTTTTTATTTTAAACGATTTATGTAAACAACCATGAAGTCATATCACACGCAAATCATCAAAATCTAAACAGTACATGGCACCCATTTTGAAAAAAGATTGAATTAAAAGGGCCTCATCCTCTTTTTTTTAAATTTTTTTATCTTGACGATCGACTGATGTTTTTTTATTTGGCCCAAAGTAAGTAAAGAGCGGCTCAGTTTTAATACCGTCAAATACTTCGCGGATTTTCATGGGGGTCAATGATGTCATATTGCTTTCGTGCGTGTTAAAAACATATCTCTTCAGGTAAACTGTATTTCGTTTTTTTGTGTACTTGCATTCTAAACTTGCATTCAGTTGTATTTTGCGATGAACGACGACAATGACAACAGAACCGTTGAGATGCGGAAGAGCGCGCAATGAATCTGTAAAATGGAAGCGGCTGCTACACATCTTTCTCAGTCGCACGTTTATGTGTGAAGAGTGCGCGCCGAATCTGTAACACAGAAGCGGCCGCCTCACCTGTTTCTCAGTCGCTTTGCACACGCTGCCATGTTTCTTCGGAGCCGCACGTTTATATAGGAAAAGTTCGTCAGGAGTCGATCTACTCTCTCCTGGTACATATAATTTCAACAAAAGCCACATCACTCTTCATATCAGTAAATATTATTCCATCGTGTTTGGCAAAACTGGAAAATTGGAAAATTGGAAACCTTGGAAAATTGGAAAAACAATATAGCCTATTTTACTCCAGGGGGTCCCAGGATTACCCACCCAAAATATCGTTGCGATCGGTTGAGCCGTTTTTGCGGTACCTGGGAACAGACAGACAGACGGACGGACATTTGGTGCATCATAGTAAGATAGTTTTATCGTGTTTTTCTTTGTTACCAGCATTTTCTTTACTAAATCCGGTATTTTTGTATATTTTAATTCCGTGTCGGTTTGAGTTGATTTATTGTAGGGTCGAGGAAGTTGGGTGGACGAGTGAAGGTAAGCTCTTCGGGCTCGTTTCCCTCGCATGCAACGAAGGTCCGCCATTGAATTAAACGCCTCAGAGTGTTAAGCTCGTTTGGTCATCCGTGTCACCCTGCGGTGTTCACCAGAGGGTAGTCACATGATAGTATGTAATTAATAGACGTACTCACATCGCATTAGTACATAATTAATGGGCATACTCACATGCTACTCACATACTACGTGGACATACTCACATTTAATTAATCGACTTAAAACTAGACGTAGTGCTCACATTTCATTAATATGTAATTAATGGGCATGCTGACATTCCAATGGCGTGAAATTAATAGCATGACTGTACTGAGTTCCAATTGCACATAGTCACATGAAAAAGTAAGTACACCCCATGTAAAGTTTTGACTTTTTCAACATATTTCAACATACAGATATTTGATTTTCATTTCAACAATATTGATAGATAAAGGTGATATAATATAACAAATATCATGAAACATTTACATCTTGTAGTCCATTGTATAATTTAAATAAAGATAAAGGCAAATTTCGCATGTGGAAAAAGTAAGTACACCCCTACATTTATCACTACTTCAAATACCTAAAATTAGAATCAGGTGCACCAGCTCAGGTGCAAATGATTAGAACATCGTTAGATAGGATCTTGGAGGAACCTGTCTTATTTAAACTTCAGACATTTAGTTTGGTTTGGTCTTTGTTGTTGAAGTGTGCGGCGTCACCATGCCTAGATCAAAAGAGTTCTCTGAGGCCTTCAGAAAGAAGGTTATAGATGCCTACGAGTCTGGGAAGGGATTTAAAAAGATCTCCAAACAATTTGAAATCAATCATTCGACTGTCTGGAAGATCTTCTACGAGTGGAGAAGATTCCAAACAACTGCCAACTTGTTCAGGCCAGGCCGCCCCAGCAATTTCAGCCCGAGAGCAGACTGCAAGATGCTGAAAGAAGTCTCTAAGAACCCCAAAATGTCATCACGGGACCTACAGGTAGCTCTTGCCACTGTTGATGTCAAAGTGCACGAGTCTACCATTAGAAAGAGGCTGCACAAATTTGATCTACATGGGAGGTGTGCCAGGAGGAAACCTTTGCTGTCCAGAAAGAACATCAGGGCAAGACTAAAGTTTGCCAATGAACATCTAGGCAAAGACCAGCACTTCTGGAACAATGTGCTCTGGACAGATGAGTCAAAGGTAGTGGTATTTGGCCACAGTACCAGAAGACATGTTTGGCGAAAACCAAAGACAGCATTTGACCACAAGAACCTGATACCAACTGTAAAGCATGGTGGTGTAAATATTATGGTTTGGGGCAGCTTTGCTGCATCAGGGCCTGGGCAGCTCACCATCATAGAATCCACTATGAATTCTTCATTGTACCAGAGGGTGCTTGAGGATAATGTGAGGCCATCTGTCAGAAAGTTGAAGCTCAACCGAACGTGGACCTTGCAACATGACAATGACCTTAAACATACCAGTAAATCCACCAAGGAATGGCTGAAAAGAAAGAAATGGAGCGTTCTGGAATGGCCAAGTCAAAGCCCGGATCTAAATCCCATCGAGATGTTGTGGGGGGATTTGAAACGAGCTGTGCATGCAAGAAACCCCTCAAACATCGCACAGCTGAAAGACTTCTGCATGGAGGAGTGGGCAAAAATTTTTCCCAGTCGATGTCAGAGACTGGTAGAGAGTTATATGAAATGCCTACTTGAGGTTGTTTCTGCCAAAGGGGGCAATACCACCCAGTGGAGCCAAGGGTGTACTTACTTTTTCCACATGCGAAATTTGCATTTATGTTTATTTAAATTATACAATGGACTACAAAATGTAAATGTTTCATGATATTTGTTATATTATATCACCTTTATCTATCAATATTGTTGAAATGAAGATCAAATAGCTGTGTGTTGAAATATGTTGAAAAAGTCAAAACTTTACATGGGGTGTACTTACTTTTTCACGTCACTGTAATTAATAGATGTACTCACATTCCAATGGTACTTTTCATATTGCTTTTCGCAGCAGCAGCTGTGGAAGGTTGTGCAGTGAAGAGCGCTTCTTCTACGTTTGACGGGTTTTTGTGGTGCTTTGACCTTCTCTTTCCGAACGGTGTACAGTGCTAAGCGAAGAGCATGGCTCTGTGAGGATGGAAATGTAAAAGGAGGATGCAAAATGAAGTGAAAGTCATGAAAAAGTCACAGGGTTTTATTGTTGTTGTTGGTTGTTGTCTAAAAATTGCAATATTCCATGTAATATTATATATTTTTATATTGCTTTGAGAAGTATTGCTATTTATAATTTTGTGTGTTCCTTCCGTGTCCTTCATCCTAGAAACATGGGCTTTTAAAACAGTCATAGGAGACCAGACTTTATACATTACAAAGGAAGCTATTACAAGTGATTACTATGTTTATGTCTCTAATCTATGATGTGTTTAAGTATTGATATGTTTTATATATTGCCATACTATATCTATATATGACGTCACTGATGGTGATTTTTGCCATGGCAACACTTCTTATAAGCTTATTTCTAAGGCTTATTTCAACATTAATATTTGTAGATTCAGTTTCTATGAATAATGTAATATATGCAATACGTGCAATAAATGAAATATTTCCGAATTATGATAATTTTGCAATTTTCAGAAATTCAAAATGGTAATTACTTAGTAATTAGCAGGCGATTTGTATAAAGAAATAGACTACAGCAAAATTTTCAGTACATTAGCAAATTATGTTGCGAATTCAGAACTGCTCACCAACTCTGGGTAATTTAAACCTTTGATTTTTCAGTCTCTGGGTTGGTGAGATATGGTATATAGTATCTACTGTACCTGTATTTGCTGCAGAAAAAGCATTACGGTAGCTGGCATCTCATTGTAACCGTTGTAACTATCACGTTGTGTATTACGTTGCACCCAAGTAGTTGCTTGCAGTATGCAAGCACGCCCCACTGGTAATTAACAGACGTACTCATGTTACAATAGTATGTAATTAATAGATGTACTCATATACCATTATTTCCATGTACCATTATCATCATTATTAGAATCGTTATCATTATTATTATCATTATGGACCATTATCATCATTATAATCACCATTATCATTCTTTTTATCATTATCATTATCATTCATTATCATTATCATTCATTTTAATTTTTTTACCTCACCCCTTTCAAAGAGAAAAGGAGGAGAACAATTAATCATTATGTACCATTATCATTATTGTTATTATCATTATGTATAATTATCATTATCATTATCATTATGTACAATCATCATTATGTACCCTTGGCTTAGCCTGGTGTTGGCTTAGCGGTTAGGGTGCCGGCTTGGGATCCTATGGATCCTGGGTTCGAATCCCGGTCGATCGCTGAATTAACGCCAGGGGGGTTGACTCAGCCTGTCATCCTTCTGAGGTCGGCAAATTGAGTACCAGCTTGCTGGGATGAATGACCACGGTGTGTACCCCGATTTAGAATAGGTACACAGTATCCCTGCGCATCGTAAGAGCGTGACCAAGGGTTGGCGTCAGGAAGGGCATCCGGCTATAAAAACATTGCCTCAAACAGAGAACCATGAATGTCATGGGGCCCGCAAGGCTAACCCCCGCTCTAGCGGGGAAAATGGCCTTAAAACGATCATTCATTCATTCATTCATCATTATGTACCCTTATCATTGTCCTTATTATCATCATCCTTTTAATTATGTACCATTATCATTATTACCATTATTAATATCATTATGTACAATTGCCATTATGTATCATTGTCATTATGGACTATTATCATTACCTTATGTTTCACTGTAATTATGATTATCATTGTGTATCATTATCATTAGGTATCATTTCAATAGATCGGCCAAGGCCGAGCGAAGCGGTGTCGAGGCCGTTTATTTCTGATACGCGAAACACCCTGAAACCCATGCCTACGGAAAACAGACTTTTTGGAATGTCGGCCGCATTTTCCATCCAATCATTGACACGAACGTTCCTTGTTCGAATGGCCCTGTGAGCAGGAGCATTATCATGTATAAAGACGATTCCTGGATCATGTTGTTGAAGGGTAGGCAACACATGTTGCTGTAAGATATCATTCATGTATCGATCTGCTGTTAGCTTTCCAGCGATATGGATCAAGTTGGTGTGACAGGTTTCAGCAATACCTCTCCACCACATGAACCTTCCACATCCGTATATTGCAGCTTCATGGACACAGACTAGGGCATATCATTCATTGTATCTGTCGGCCCATACATGCTGATTTGACGACTGCAAGTGTGATTGGATGTGTCGCAGCGAAATCTTGGACATAATTAGATTTCAAGCAGGTGATTCTCCTTTACATCAGAACTTACCTGTGGTGAGTTGCACGTGCCTGCAATATAAAAAAATCCCTCATTCAACCAGTTTGAATAGAGAAAAGGAGTCATTCTGCTGTTTTGTATCACTGTGTGTTCTGCAATGAGCATGGAGAAAAGAAAGAAACCAGAGCATTGTCTGAGGAGGTCAGACACAAGATTGTAGCTGAGCATGGACAATCTCACGGTTACAAGTCCATCTCCAGAGATCTTGATGTTCCTGTGTTCACTGTACGCAATGTTATCAGGACGTTTAAGGCACTGTCGCCAACCTACCTGGACATGGCCGCAAGAGAAAACTTGATCGTAGATTGCAGCGAAGGATTGTTCGAATGGTGAAGAAAGAACCTCGATCAACTGCCAAACAGATTCAAGCTGACCTTCAGACACAAGGTACAACAGTTTCAACTCACACCATCTGTCGCCAACTCAATGAAAGGGGGTTCTATGGTAGGAGACCCAGGAGGACCCCACTGCTGAGAGAGAGAGACAAAAGAAAGCCTGACTGGAGTTTGCAAAAACACACCTGAACAAGCCAAAATCCTTCTGGGAGAATGTCCAGTGGACACATGAGACAAAATTAGAGCCTTTTTGTAAAGCACATCATCTCTATGTTTACAGAAAACAAAATGAAGCCTTCAGAGAAAAGAACACATTCCCTACAGTCAAAAATGGAGGCGGTTCAGTGACGTTTTGGGGTTGCTGTGCTGCCTCTGGCACTGGGTGTCTTGA
The DNA here is from genome assembly GCF_964187855.1 of Myxine glutinosa. Lineage (NCBI taxonomy): Eukaryota > Metazoa > Chordata > Myxini > Myxiniformes > Myxinidae > Myxine > Myxine glutinosa. The sequence goes on along the minus strand of NC_136261.1, from coordinate 269,704,275 downwards.
ATGTGTGCATGGCATCATGAATTCAGGAGATTACCAAGGCATTTTGGAGTGCAATGTTCAATCCAGTGTTAGAAAGTGGGTCTCCGTCGAAGGTCATGGGTCTTTCATCAGGACAATGACCCCAAACACACTTCAAAAAGCACCCAGGAATGGTTCAAGACAAAACGCTGGACTGTTCTGAATTGGCCAGCAATGAGTCTAGATCTAAATCCCAATAAACACTTGTGGGGAGATCTGAAAACAGCATTTGGGAGAAGGCACCCTTCAAATCTTGGAGAACTGGAGCAGTTTGCAAAAGAAGAGTGGGCTAAACCACCAGTAGAGAGGTGTAGGAAGCTCATCCATGGCTATAGGAAGCACTTGACTGCAGTTATTTTGGCCAAAGGCTGTGTGTGCTACAAAATATTAAGTCGAGGGTGACAATAATTTTGTCAATGCCATTTATTTTTATTTTATGATTTAAAAGGATATATTAAGTTCTGAATCAAAAACAAAGGTTAACAGCATATTATATTATGTATGTTATATTAACAGTGAAATAAAGAATTGTGGAGACCAAATACATTTGTCAATTTCACTTATTTTTCGAGAAAATTGTGAATTATTTGAAAAACGTGCAAGGGTGCCAATATTTTGGGCCGCGACTGTATCTTGTGAGTTCCAGAGAGTGTTTGCAGAACTCTGGACAGTTTGAAACCAATTGCGTAGATGGGTCATGTGAATATATCGGTCTTGAGTGGGTGTCTTTATCACAGGACATCTACTTCTTGGCATATTTTCTTGTTGATCCAATGGCTCAGAATACGTCACAAAAGGTTCCTCTCCTCACATAAAAGAGCCTTGGCTAATGGCTAATGGGAGACCCTGGTTGAAGGTTTCCAATGATTGTATTGTTCTCGTTTTCTGACAGATGCATCATTGGACTGAATTATTAAGGAATGCAATCAGTGGTTTTTTTGGATGATCCATATGCTGGTGTTTCAGGAAGAGTTTCGAATTTGCTCTGAATGCTTCGTGTCACATCTAAAAAACTAAGGGGTCATGAGTTGCACATGCCGAACAATTATTGGATGAGGCAATTACGTTACGTGGGAACTTGCACTCAGGTGCTTTTTCACTCTTTTTCACTCTTTTTCACTCTTTTCGCTCTTTCACGAGCCTCGATCTTGTATACAAAAAAAAAAAAAAAAAGGTGTTCTGTGAATCCCTTGTGCCGAAAAGGGATTTGGAATAGATGCTAGAACAGTCCTTCAACAATTATATTATCAATTCTGCATGCTCGGTTTTTAATGGCAGAGAGCGAGAAAGAGAGAGACAGAGAGACAGAGAGGGAGAGAGACAGAGAGACAGAGAGACAGAGAGGGAGAGGGGGAGAGAGGGAGAGAGGGAGAGAGGGAGAGAGAGAGAGAGATCAAGAAGGGTTTGAACAAAAGGAAAGGGTGTATAAGCAGGAAGGTTTGTAAGAATAGTAGATCGTGTGCAGGAATGATAGAAAGACACAGGGTAAATGTTTGCCGCATGCTTGAAACATTGAAGTGAATAGTGTGGGTTGGACAGACAAGACAAGGGAGGCATCTTGACAGGTGGGGGAAAAGAGGGATGAAGGAGAGAAAGCAGCCTGGAATGTAGGTTAGCAAGAAGGAGGTTGCTGGCTGCAGGCCTATCCTTTTTTCTATTTGTTTCATTCTTCATGGAAGTGTGAATAAAGGTGTGACACAATATATCTGATAGAGGTTGAAGCATGCAACTCGGCTAAAAGCTTGAGAACCAAGCGGACATTTTAAACAAATTTTTTTTTACAACACGGTCGATCGATGCTGTCAGCAGATGCTTTTAAATGCAAAGGTTGATGGAATATCTGGATGACAGAGTGCATAAAGTTGACATACTGACAAGTGGGTGGAAGGGAATAAGTGGTTAAGGAACATAAGATAAATAATATAGCAAGCACACACACAGCTGGGGCTTTGTTAGCAAGAAATTCAGATCGGGTTATGGGGTAAGTATGGGAGATGGCATAAAATGTCACTGGGCTGCCATCTTGAAGGACAATGAAGGAAGAACACGTTAGGATCTAATTGTTGAGGTGATGCCACAGATGATTTTAAAAAAGGAAGAAAAAGTTTTGTTGAGCAGAACTTTTAGACTTGAGGTGGGTAACAAGTAATGGGTTAATGGATGAATGCAGGTGCCTTTTGAGAAATTGGGAATAGTCTTGCCTCTTCTGCCTAAGGACAGAAATGGCAGAAGAGGCAAGACTAGAAGAAATGCGAAAGAGAACCATGAGGTCTTAGAGACTTGAGCCTGTGGCAACCTGTCTGTGGCAAAATATAGAAGACCTTATATGCATCACGATCCTGCTAATAGTCTGGGTCTGAGGGCCATGAGCATCATTGTCTTTTCCATGGGTGTGATGTCATTGTGACGTTCAATTTGACAGCATCGATTCATAGAGGGAGAGCCATATATCATGGCAGTGCGAGTGAATGTCAAGTGCACTGCAATGAACTTTAAACAGCCAGGAAAGGAATTGCGGCTTTGGAGTATTCCAAGATACCATCAGGCCTGCCTGGAAGATCAATTTACAGAAAAAGTCAGTCCAACATGGATTTATAATCTGAACTGTTGTGGCCTGAAGCCAGAGTTAAATTCTCAAGCAATACTACAGTGTCGGATAAACACTTAAAAACGCTACACTCAGCACATGGATTAGGGCTCTCTCTCTTCTCTCTGGCCTATATAATACTTAAAAGTCCCCTCCCACCATTACACATCATTCTGCCCCTTCCCTGAAATCTGTATCCCATTTTGTCATGTACAGTGTAGGCGCAAACAGGAATGACTCATGTTGCAGTGGCTAGGTGTGGACATATTGGGGCATCGAATTACATACATTTGATATGTAATGGGACCAGGATGCACTCATAGCCTTATATACAGATTGTAACTAATGGTAAGGTGAAGGAGTTGCAAATACTGGGACTTCTGTTCAAGGTTGGTGGTGGTTTGTATTCAGCCTATGGCTGATTGGCTGCATCATTTTCTAGAAGTGTGGCTGTTCCGCTGATGCAAGCCCATGTGTTACCAGTAAGCTGGTACTCATTTTGCTGACCTCAGAAGTATGACAGGCTGGGTAAACCCACCTGGAGTTATTTCAACGGCATGACAAGGTGTTGAACTCAGGACACTAAGATCTCATGACAGCCACCTTAGCACCAGGATTGTGTGATCAAGGTTGATCAAGGAAGTAAAATGGATCATTATACCGCCAATCTTTGTGAAGGGACAGCGTGATAATATAGGAATTTACTCATTTATGTGTACCTAGAGAAGGATAGGTTTAAGAGCTCTGGCTTGCGGATGATCAACCTTCAAGAGAAAAAGCAGGAAAGATAGGCTATCCAGAAAAACAAGCTGTTTGTACGCACTGTCTGTCAGCAGCTTGGTAGAGAGGGTGAACAGAACAGAGAGAGGGTGTGATAGAGTGGCAGAGCAGGATTTTAGGACCCATGGGCAGTTGCAGAATCAGAGTCGGGATTTCACAGAAACTTCTCCACCTTGTCAGGAGAGAAGGACACAGAGTCCAGGAGCAGCTGGGTACGACTGGGTGCGGTGGGTACAGAGAGAGATGGGTTTGGGACACAAGATTTTGAGGCAAACACAGAGTTGCGGCATTAAGCTTTTTCACGTGCGGAGTCAGCTGTGCTTTGAAGAGTTTTGAAAGTTTTGAACGATTAATGAAATTCGAACATTCAAAACAAAATGGGGTTCTTGAGACTTTCAAGTCAGAGATATATTTGAAAATGTTAGCAGAGGGGTGGAATAAAGATGAGTTTAGAGATAGGAGAAAGGAAGAATTGTAAGAGATTGAATTGTTTGAATTGGAATGATTGAAAGAGAGATTTGAAGACAGCCTTCAAATTTGAAAAGGAAGAAGAAGAGTGAGTTGTAGTAGAATAGAGAATTCAACACGGGATAAAGAGGATGTTTGAACATTGTAAAATGCACAATGAATACCATCTAGGTTAGTTGTGGTGTATATAAGTAGGCCTAGATGGTTGATACGGTGGGAGCAAAAACCTTTTTTCAATTGTCATAATATATTCTTTGAAGGCTAGGCATGCAGAAGAGGGGAAAAGCAACAGGTTCTAAGAAAATAAAGTTTCGCTGTGTGATGAAAGCATTCACGATCACAATGGGAATGCCAAGTGGAAAACGGCAAAAACTGTAGAAAGCAGGAGGTAGGGTGGTCCGGAAGGCGAAGGTTGAAGGTAAGGAAATTGAAATTCTTCTGATTATTATTTTAATTTTTTTGAGACAATAAACAGGGTATAATTAGGAGGATTTGAAGGAGAGGTAAGGGGATTGGGGAGAAAACAAGAAGGCTGAAGGTGGTAGAGAGAAAATAAAATAAAAAGCAAACATGGACTGAAACTATGAAAAGGTAGGCCTCAAAAATCCGGTATGAAAAGTACGACGAATACTTACAAATTGGCACAAATTTTAAAACAAAACCGGATTCGGAGCACACAGAAAACATGGAGAAAACCAAATAAACAGCAAAAACGACCAGGAGGACTTATCTTTGAGGAAGTTGGCATAGGTGAAAATCGCACATCCACAGCTGAGAGACCTGAAGTGATTCATCCATAGTTGAGAAAGCAGAAGGAGCATTTCTGCAGTGGATTATCAAATAACAGAAATAAGCTGGTATTTAATAATGTATTATGATCAAAGAGTTAAAATGCAAGCACAGATACATTCAAAGTACACCGCCCCCATGCCAAATAAATAAATATCCTCCAGCACGGCATTGTCGGGGCACCTCAGGCGCCCAGTGAAACCACCGTGCAGCTCATATAGACTGTATTGGGAGCGAGAGGTGTACAATAATTGATTGATTAATTGCAAAATTAAAATCAATAAATAATAATCATAAAGCATTTTCTTAATCAATTGGCTAATAGTTGATATGTTCAACCAATTGCCAATATGTAGATATGCCAATTCAACACTTAATCCTAAACCACCAGGGCTTCATCCGAAGCTGTAACGTTAATTTAATTAATTAAATAAGTTATTAATAAAAAAATCAAATAATTAATTTATCAATCAATAAATAATTAATCGATGAATTGATTAAGCAATAAATCAAAAACATCCTTCATAGCCACATCACTTGGTCACTGTCATGTCAAAATATCAGCTTCCAAGCTCAAAAGGTGCCTGAGATATTGCCCAGAGGAGAAAGAAAATAAGTAGGTACTTAATTAATCGATAATAATTAAATAACTCATCAATTAATTAATTAATTAATCAAAAAACAAAAAATAAAGTTTTTACCAAAGCACTTGTTCACTATTGTGCTGAAATTTCAGCTTCCTAGCTCAAAGGATGGCTGAGATATCGCCCAGACAAACAAACAAGCAGACAAACAAAAAAGAAAACAAACAAACAAGAAAACAAGAAAACAAACACACAAGAAAACAAACAAACAACCGGAGTGAAAATGGAGTACTCCCTTTCAGCATGCGTCATTGCCGAGCCCCCTTTGGTGCCCGGCAATAACGTTATGCAGCACCTGGAGATGGCATAGGAAAGGAGCAGTGTACAACAAACAAGAAAACAAGAAAACAAAAAAGCGGAGTGAAAACTGAGTACTCCCTTTAAGCGTGCGTCATAGCCGGGCCCCCTTCGGTGCCCAGCAATGACGTTATGCAGCGCTTGCAGATGGAATAGGAAAGGAGTGGTGTACAATAGCCTTTACAGCTACATCACTTGGTCATTGTCACGTCCAAATATCAGCTTCCTAGCTCAAAAAGTGCCTGAAATAATGCCCAGAAGAGAAGGGAAATAAATAAGTACTTAATTAATCGGTAATAATTAAGTAACTAATTAATGACTTAAACAAATAATTTAAATAAGTTATAACAAATAAGTTAAATAAGTATAAAATATAAATAAAATAAAAATAAATAAAAATAAATAAATATAAATATAAATATAAATAAATAAGTATACAAATAAGTATAAATAAGTTAGTTAAATAAGTTATAAGTTAATAAATAAGTTATAAATAAATAATAACTTAGACAAATGATTAATGCCGACTGGGCATCCTCCGTCGTGCGAAGTCCTTCCTTGGCACACATGAGCTCCTCACCACATACAAGGCTTTCTTCCGCAGCTCAATGGAATACTGCTCTCCCCTCTGGGCTGGTGCTCTTGCCTCACACCTAGCTCGTCTTCACGCTGTTGAAACCAAAGCGTTCAGAATCATTGGAATCTCCCGCGATGAAGCTAACTCCAAGTGCCTTTCACTCACTCACCGCAGGCAGGTTGGTGGTCTTTCCCTCTTCTACCGACTCCTCTCTGGCCTTGCCCCCCCAGCTCTCTCTGGGCTCTGTCCCCCAAATATTCCTACAGGTCGCACAAGATCTGCCTGCAACCCTCTTATGGTTAAACTGCCAAAATCAAGACTCTCTGCTCACCTTCACTCCTTCACTCCTCTTTTCTCCCGCCTCTGGAACAAACTCCCTCACTCTCTTCAATCCCACTCCATCCTCCAGGTCTTTAAAACAGCTGTTCACCACCATCTCTTATCTTCCCCCATCCAAAACCTTGATCTTTTCTACCCCCGCTAATTTCACCCCAAATCCACTTTTTTGAAATACCAACTTCTGTCCTGGAAGTCCTTGGTGTCCTTGTGTTTTATACTTCTCCCACCCCTCCCCCCCCTCTTCTCATGCCTCCTCCCCCCAAGCCCTCTCCCTCCCACACATCTCCGTGCTCTCAAATGTTGTGTTTGTGTGCTTCCCCTTCTCTCCCCATCTTGTCTTCCGCTCCCTCTTTTTATATATTTTGTTTGTCTGGTTGATTTGTTGTGAAATAAATGTTAGCTCTTTCACGACCCTCGATTCAGTATACAAAAAAAAAAAATGAATTGATTAATCAAAAAACAAAAAATTCGGTTTTTTCGAAAGCACTTGCTCACTATTGTGCCCAAATTTCAGCTTCCTAGCTTAAAGGATGGCTGAGATATCGCCCTGGACAAACAAACAAGAAAACAAGTAAAGATACATTCAAAGTACACCGCCCCGATGCCAAATAATTAAATATCCCACAGCACGGCATTGTCGGGGCGCCTCAGGCGCCCGGCAATACCGCAGTGCAGCTCAGAGAGACTGCATTGGGAGGGAGAGGTATATAATATAATTGATTGATTAATTGCATAATTAAAATCAATAAAAGGTTATCACAAAAAATTTTCTTAATCAATTGGCTAATAGCATAACGAAACCACTCGTGCTTCATCCGAAGATGTATCTTTTAGAAATTAATTTAAATAAGTCATTAATAAAAAAATTAAGTAATTAATTGATTAATCAATAAATAATTAATCGATTAAATGATTAATCCATAAATCAAAATATCCTTTATGGCCACATCACCTGGTCACTGTCATGTCCAAATATTAGCTTCCTAGCTCAAAAGGTGCCTGAGATATTGCCCAAATGAGAAAGAAAATAAATAAATGATTAATAATGAAAATAAATAAATAATAATCATAAAAAATTAAATAGTTAATCAATTGGCTAATAAAATACATAAACCACCACCATTTCATCCGAATCTGTAACTTAAAAAAAAAAAATTAATTAACTCATTCATCGAATAATTAAATAATAAATCGATTAATTAATTAATCAATAAATCAAAAATACCCTTTACAGCCAGATCACTTGGTCATTGTCATGTCCAAATATCAGCTTCCTAGCTCAAAAGGTGCCGATGATATTGCTCAGATGAGAAATAACATAAATAAATAAATAAATAATAATGAAGATAAATAAATAATAATCATAAACAATTAAATAATTAATCAATTTGCTCATAGAACACATAAACCACCACCATTTCATCAAAATCTGTAACTTAAAAAAAAAAATTTTTTTGTCATTAATTGAAAAATTAAATAATTAATCGATTAATTAATTAATTGATTAATCAATAAATAAAAAATAGCCTTTGCAGCCAACACTTAGTCATTGTCATGTCCAAATATCAGCTTCCTAACTCAAAAGGTGCCTGAGATAATGGCCAGAAGAGAAAGGAAATGTATAAGTACTTAATTAATCGCTAATAATTAAAAAAAACTCATAAATTAATTGATTAATCAAAAAACAAAAAATGCCGTTTTTGACAAAGGACTTGCTTACTATTGTGCCGAAATTTCAGCTTCCGAGCTCAAAGGATGGCTGAGATATCGCCCGGACAAACAAGAAAGAAAACAAGTACAGATACATTCAAAGTACACTGCCCCCATGCCAAATAATTAAATATCCTACAGCGCGGCTAATAGAGGCTGCATTGGGAGGGAGAGGTGTACACTAATTGATTGATTAATTGTATAATTAAAATCAATAAAAGATTATCACAAAATATTTTCTTAATCAATTGGCTAATAGCATAACTAAACCACTAGTGCTTCATCCGAAGATGTATCTTTTAGAAATTTAATTAAATAAGTCATGAATAAAAAATTAAATAGTTAATTGATTAATCAATAAATAATTAATCAATGAATCAATAAATAATTAATCGATTAAATGATTAATCAATAAATCAAAAATATCCTTGATAGCCACATCATTTGGTCACTGGCATGTCCAAATATTAGCTTCCCAGCTCAAAAGGTGCCTGAGATATTGGCCAAATGAGAAAGAAAATAAATAAATGATTAATAATGAAAATAAATAAATAATAATCATTAAAAAATAAAATTATTAATCAATTCAGTCACAGAACACATAAACCACCACTATTTCATCAGAATCTGTAACTGAATTTTTTTTAAAGTAATTAATCGAATAATTAAATAATTAATCGATTAATTGATTAATTGATTAATAAATAAATCAAAAATATCCTTGATAGCCACATCACTTGGTCACTCATGTCCAAATATTAGCTTCTGAGCTCAAAAGGTGCCTGACATATTGGCCAAATGAGAAAGAAAATAAATAAATGATTAATAATGAAAATAAATAAATAATAATCATTAAAAAATTAAATTATTAATCAATTCGGTCATAGAACACATAAACCACCACCATTTCAACAGAATCTGTTACTTTAAAAAAAAAAATTTTTTAGTCATTAATCGAATAATTAAATAATTAATCGATTAATTGATTAATTGAGTAATTAATAAATCAAAAATAGCCTTTGCAGCCAAATCACCTGGTCATTGGCATGTCCAAATATCAGCTTCCTAACTCAAAAGGTGCCTGAGTTAATGGTCAGAAGAGAAAGGAAATTTAATTAATTAAATAAGTACTTAATTAATCGCTATTAATTAAATAACTCCTCAATTAATTGATTAATCAAAAAAGCAAAAAATACCGTTTTTGAAAAAGGACTTGCTCACTATTGTGCCGAAATTTCAGCTTCCTAGCTCAAAGGATGGCTGAGATATCGCCCGGACAAACAACCAAGAAAACAAACACCCAAGAAAACAAACAACCAAGAAAACAAACAAACAAACAAACAACCAGAGTGAAAACTGAGTACTCCCTTTCAGCGTGCGTCACTGCCGAGCCCCCTTCGGTGCCCAGCAATGACGTTATGCAGCGCCTGGAGATGGCATAGGAAAGGAGCGGTGTATAGTAAAGAACTTGAGGTCTGCGATAATGAACTCCATTACTTTTGTTATGATGGGAAGAAGGCTTATCAATTTGATACATAGTTAAGGGGATCCATCTTTCTACCGTTCCTGTGATATTGCCAACTTTTAACAAGGCAGGTGGTCACCCGAGAAGGACCTGCAGAAGAGTAAATCAAAAAAAAGCTAACAGGGCAGAGAGACAGATCTTGAGGATCAATTGATGAATTCAGACTATCTTGTCAATTGCTGAAGATGTGTTTAAGTAGGTAGAAACGTTTCTCTCTTTGCAGTTAAGAAGTTCACTTGTTTTAGAGTGGGGAAGGAAGGGATTCACAGGAAATGCTTTGTGAATGATTGACTGTGTATGAATTTTTTTTTTTTGCCATTTTTCAGCCATTCAGGGATCTACAAAGGCAAGGCATAGAAAGACCTTAAAGACAAGATCTCCTGAAAAAATACTCGGAAATTCACTCAGATGCTTCTGGTAAATAGTGGCTTTTCTTTTCTTTTAATCATGTAAAGTGAAACATATTTTCATGGTATTTTGTCTGTTTTTTGAAATTTGAGTGAATTTTCTCTTCCTGTCCTTACACTCTTGCTTTGCTAGCTTCCATATCCTGATGCAGCATAATCCTCTATTTTCCTTCTGCTTATTTTTGGAGGATCATCCATGTTTTGAAACTGTGACAAAAGCACTCCTTGTGTGGTGGTCCAATGTAATACCCTCTGGAGATCTCTGCCTCAAAACGAATTGCATTTGAGTAGGATGACTGATCTAATGTAATATTGTCAAGCCACATTGTATTTTAAGATGCGCCAAAGAGACCATTTCGATGTCAGTGTGTAAACCTTACACTGTCTGTATATTTAGCTTTTCCATGAGCTTTGACATCCATGTGAAAAGTTAGATTCACAACTGAACTGCAGGACAACGCCATCTCTCATGTGGGCAGGAACCAGGCAGAGAGAAGGGTGTGTGTAAGAGTGAGAAGAGTGATGGGGCAAAGGCCGTGTGAATGAGATCTAACCTCGCATGTTGTGAATATACGAATGGAATGGAAGTTAATCTCTGCTTAGTAATTTCCCAGGTTAGCCCGAGGGATGCCATAGCATCCATAAACCTGCTGTTTCGGAACGTGGATGCTGTTCTGATATTGGTGCTGAAAGAAGCAAAGCTAATTTTTATTGGGTGACGGGCTATGGGTGTGGCTCATGGTGAGTAGGTTTTAGAGGAGGGGCATCTCGGGCACTTGGTGTCCACTGGCAGGCCAAAGAGCCCAGAGGGGCAGTTAGATTTTGTGTGAAGGCATGAGTACCCGGGAGAGGACCCATGGAACTTATTTCCATAAAGGGCACTTATGGGGGAGCCAGTGAGGGCCTCCCACAATTGGGCGAGGAGCAAAGCTGCTTGTAGGGTTGCCCCAGTGGCCCAGGGATGCCACATCTGAGAGCAGACAGAGATCTGTAAGGGGAGCCACACCACCCAGCCACGAGATTATGCAGAGGCATATAGCAAAAATTTAAGGGCTAGGCCTGAACCGATAGAGCATCAACATGCGGAGTGACGGATAATTTGGTTTTATAGAAGCACATTAGAGGGGTTTTTTTTAAATTAAAAGGGGAAGTGTTTTGAAAATGACAGAAAGGAATATGGATGCTTTCACCTTCACATCATCGATACGGGTCGTCACGCCCAACAAGTTTAGAGATCATCCTTTGCTATCCAGTGAGTCACATTTCTTCTGAGCCATTTCATTATCGACATCTAGGTCAATAAACATGTCTTGATCTCCTACCGGAAGATAGGTTAGTCAATGAGATTGGGGGCCCAGGAAGAACAGATTAGTTTTGAGGGGTTTAGAGGGGCAGGCAGGAGGTAGGAATTAGAAAGAGAGATTAGCGGGGCAGCCAGGTATACAGTAGGTTAGGGCTGAAACCAGCCATCTCACCTTCTGCCACCACAAGTGACATCTGCTGGCTCACACCTTCAGCCACTCACCTGTCTCGCCAGCTAGGCCACCTGCCAGCCATCATTTTTTTGGGGGCCATAAAGTCAGAATACCTTTGCCTGTGACATTACTTTTGTTGTATTGGGCCACGTGGGACAGGTAAACTCCCATTGTAGAGAGGCCACATGGGCCCTTTTACACATTTGTTATTCTTGGGTTATACAGGCCAGAAGACTTTTGTATAGGCCCTTTGGGCCATTGCAGAGCACTGGGTGCTAATGCACTCACCGAGCACACTTGCAGTTCCGGGACCCAGGGTCCTGATAAACAGCATTGGGTAAGGGTGATGCTACCGGGTAGAGGAATCCTGAAACAATGAACTTCGAGGACTCTATGAACAAGAAGAAGAGGAGGCCTTCCTGGTGCACTCACCCCCATCCCAACCACATGTTTTTATTTAAATTGCATCCAAATATAGTTGTATAAGTTATGTGCATTAGTGAGTGGATACATTGAATTCGTGGAACGATGCATTAGAGTAGGGCTGAACTCTTTTGTTTTTGAATTATTGCATGCGGGTTTTAGATTACGGTGGGAAGTTGTATTGTATGGTAAGTAGTGCCAGACCTCATGCTGCTCCCCTTTCTGGATGCAGACTCAGGAGAGCAGTGTTGTGGAAATGACTTCAAGGGGGTAATTTTGCATAGAATAGGGTAGTTATCTCCCATATTCCATGTATTAGAATAAGTATGAGCACTTTCATTGAGATGAGCTATGCATCGTTTCATGTATAGAAAGATATCATTTACCTGTCCCCAATGTTTGTGTCTAAAACTGCAATCCCTTAATCATCCCCTTTGTAATGTGCTAACCCTTGTAATCGGTCTTTTACATGTTTTTGAGTGACCTCTTAGGCTATCAGGCACATGCTTGGGTGTTAGACCGACTGTCACACTGACCATCAGGACCATCTGAGTAACATGTCGGTGGGTGGTGTCTCCACCAGTTAAACTGGGCCCCAAACCAATAGCAGCTGAGAGGGAAGAGGTTAAGTGCATCATCCTTGCGGGTGGGCGCAGAACCTATAAAGGCAGGTGTAACCAAGCAGATGTCGAGAACCTTGTTGGGAACACATTCCAGTTGCTGCAAGGTTTCTCCCCTGAACTTTTCTTCCCTTTTCTGTTGCCGTCTCCACCACGCCCACCCAGCAAGCCGGGCCCACTCTCCTCATGCCCGGGATCAGACTGCGGCACGGATTTGTTCCTTTGTCTGCTGATGCCTCCTCAAGGGTCAAGGCGTGTCCTGCCAGCACAGCCGAGGTATTTCCGCCCTGACTGTCACTCTCTATTGTCTATTTCCTGTGGAATGGAGGAGGCCTTAAGACATGGATAATTAAGTTTCCGTTGTTTAGTGATACGTGGACATGTACATACGGTAGAGGGTTAAGGGCTGTTTATTGTTCATGATTATTATTTGCTTTGACTGTATTCCCACCCTGTGTCTTCAATTCCATTACAAAACTACTTGGTCTCTGGATGAATTTGGGTCATTCTTGCAGTTAAATGGTCCACATCCACTGAGGGACAAATTGGGTTCGGGTGTTTGGTGCAAATAATGATGCCGTGCCATACGTCGAATGACTCCGCTCAGTCATTAATTGAGATCAGACGTATGGCACCGAATAAGCGTGGCGCATGGTCTGGTTTGATGGTCGGCATGATATTGTGGTGGATAGACATCTGACCTAGCCTGGAATGACCGAATCAGTCGGCCGCCACTACCGCTTTGACGCTGTTCGCTGAGATTCGAGCTGGGCAACCGGACGAACCCAACGACTTCAACATGTATATGTATTGTTACTGAACCAGGGTTCGGGGTTCACCACAAGGGGAGGGGGGGGGGCGGCTTCTCGGACTCGCCCAGACTTCCGGCCCTGCAGGCCACCATGCCGCAGATAAGTCTGTGGCACATCGGGTTGGCAAGCAACCATGGATGCCGATTAACCTGGCAAGGTCATCACTCTTTTACCAACGTGCTACCTTTCTGGTGGTTTGGCAATGCCGATTGAGGTACGTACCCTCAGTGCACATCCATATACTTATTTATACGGAATTAATCTATTTATATGGCCAAGCGGAACCGTGGATATGCACTGGCTGTGGATACTCACTGTATGAGCGATCTGTGTTCAAAACGTCATGGTTATGTATTTGCACACAAGAAGCTGAACCAATACATGGAGTGAGACGAAACGGGCTGGATGGAAAACCATTTACCAAAATCAAAATAGACAAGTATTTTACAATCACATAAGACAATCATGAAGCACATACAGTTGTGGTCAAAAATATTGGCACCCTTGCACTTTTTAAAAATAACTCACAGTTTTCTCTCAAAATAAGTTGAAATTGACTAAAGTATTTGGTCTCCACAATTCCATATTTCACTGTTAATATTACAGAACCTTTGTTTTTTATTCAGAATTTCACATATCCTTTTAAATCAGAAAATAAAAATAAATGGCATTGACAAAATTATTGACACCCGAGACTTAATAATTTGTAGCACACACGGCTTTTGGACAAAATAACTGCAGTCAAGCACTTCCTATAGCCATGATTGAGCTTCCTACACCTCTCTACTGGCAGTTTGGCCCACTCTTCTTGTGAAAACGGCCCCAGTTCTCCCAGATTTGAAGGATGCCTTCTCCCAACTGCTGTTTTCAGATCTCCCCACAGGTGTTTATTGGGATTTAGATTTGGACTCATTTCTGACCACTTCAGAACAGTCCAGTGTTTTGTCTTGAACCATTCCTGGGTGCTTTTTAAGTGTGTTTGCGGTCATTGTTCTGCTGCAAGACCCATGATCTTCGACGGAGACCCAGGTTTCTAACACTGGGTTGAACATTGCGCTCCAAAATGCCTTGGTAATCTCCTGATTTCATGATGCCATGCACACATTCAAGCCACCCAGTGCCAGAGGCAGCACAGCAACCCCAAAACATCACTGAACCTCCTCCATGTTTGACTGTAGGGAAGGTGTTCTTTTGTTTGAAGGCTTCGTTTTGTTTTCTGTAAATGTCAGGGTAAAAATGAATACTTATCATCTCTGGACCAATCAGTGGCACCGATGGTCGTAAAGCATGCTGGGTATTTGCATCATGTGCTGTAGTCACATGGGGCTAAGGGAAATATGATTGCTTGTACACAATTGGCAAAAAGTCATCTCACAGTTGTCGAGCAGAACTGTGTCTCTGTGTTGAGGTGTCAAAATCATGTTTTATCTGTGGTTTGGCCTTGTGCAAAAATACCAACCCAATGGTCCTTATAACAGCATTCCTGTGTTCTGAACTAATGCTGCAGTCAGCCACTTCTGCATTACTTTGTCAAGTTACTATGAGTATAAATTAAAATTCAGATTGAATAGAACTTAGAGAACTGTTTGCCCATGCGGACAAGCATTTGTCTCCGTGCGTACGAATAAAGTATTCATTTTTGTCTATCCAGTTGTCTGTCACAATTTTGATAAAACTGGACAGACCCAACATAAACATAAAGTCATAAATATGATGTGCTTTACCAAAAAGCTCTCATTTGGTTTCATCTGTCCACAGGACATTCTCCCAGAAGGACTTTGGCTTGTTCAGGTGTGCTTTGGAAAACTCCAGTCGGGCTTTCTCATGTCTCTCTCTCAGGAGTAGGGTCCTCCTGGGTATTTACGCCATCTGTATCACCTGAGTAATATGTGTATTACCATAGAACCCCCTTTCATTGAGTTGGCAACGGATGGTGCGAGTTGAAACTGTTGTACCTTGTGTCTGAAGGTCAGCTTGAATCTGTTTGGCAGTTGATTGAGGTGCTTTCTCCACCATTCAAACAATGCTTCGCTGCAATCTTCGATCAAGTTTTATCTTGCGGCCACGTTCAGGGAGGTTGTCTACAGTGCCATGGGCCTTAAACTTCCTGATAACATTGTGTACGGTGGACAACGGAACATCAAGGTCTCTGGAGATAGACTTGTAGCCTTGAGATTGTCCATGCTTGGCTACAATCTTGTGTCAGACCTCCTGAGTCAATTCTCTGGTTTTCTTTCTTTTCTCCATGCTCATTGTGATACACACAGTGACACAAAACAGCAGAATGACTCCTTTTCTCCATTCAAACTGGTTGAATGAGTGATTTTTATATTGCAGGCACCTGCAAATCACCACAGGTGAGTTCAATTCCAAAGTAAAGGAGAATCACCTGCTTGAAATCTAATTATTTCTAACAACTTCTAAAAGGTGCCAATAATATTGTCCGGGCCATTTTAGAATTTCTGTGTGGAACAAGCTAAGATTTAATCATTTTTTCAGCTTCTTTGTTTTATTCCACTGCAAACCAAAGAAATACATTTGTGGATACAAAAATATTTTTTAATTTCAACAATTCTCTGGAAGAAATGGCACATTATTTGAAAAAGGTGCAAGGGTGCCAATATTTTTGGCCATGACTGTATGTACAGGCACATCAAATGATCAATAAAGGCACAGAGGAGCAGATTCGAACACTTTGCACTTATTTCCCCTTCTACATTCTTACTTATTTAACTAAACACAGGACATGACATTCATTCCGAGGAAACATAGATCAGAAGGGAAGAACTGGCGGGGAAATATAGATCAGCCCATAACTCACCCTGGCACGCATCGACGGATGTGTGCCAATCCCGCAATGGAAAGAAAACGAGGAAGAAGGAGGGGTAATTAAAGCAGAATGGAGTGAATGCAATGAGAATAGTGTGTACTATGTAAGCTTTAGAGGAAACATGTGAGATGCGAATGTAAAACCTCACCGGGAAGGGTCAAGAGGAAAATGACCGATAGCTCTTTTGTATCTTGATGGTCTTTGTGAGACAAATTAGAGATGATTTAAGAGAAAGCAAGAGACAGAAGTGTACGTCAGTAGTGGAGCTATCTCCCCACACTAGGGACTTTGTGGCTCTTCCTCTCTCGTGCCTCTGCCTCGTGCTCGACCGGTCGCCGCGCTGTTTATCCAGCGCTGTCTGGTGCAACTCGTCCTGGCTCCAGTGCAAATGGCAATGGTGGTCACTCCTTGATGGCACGACCAGGCAGCCAGATTGCCTTCAGGTCCTCAGCACGTTTCAACAGCAAGGAACGGTCTCGTGTTCCCTCTTTTTAAGCTGATTAAGTGAGGCTGAGACTTTAGGGAGCAAGGTTTGTTGGAGGTGAAGTTCATTGGTGTCATCACCAGCCAACGCTCCCTTTACTGTCAATCATTTCAGAGTCTGACTCTTCCTCCTCCAATAGGTTTTCGCACTCAGTGTTCTTTCTCGCCTCGTGCTTTGGTGTGAAGCCGATAACGTGGTTTATGTGTGGTGCTGTGTGAGAGATTTATTAAAGAAAGAAAGGGAATTTGTTAAGAATTTACCATTTAAATTCTTAAATGGTTATTTGGGGGTAGCATAGGAACTGAATTTAATTGCGTTATGAGTGGAATAGCAACCACGGAAAATATGGACTATCAAAAACAAACCATGGACCTATCAAAAACCCACACAGTGCATTTTCCCATTTCCCTCAAGACAATGAGTGGGGATCTATTTGTGCAGATATATTAACGGCATAACTGACTCTAGGGCGCTCTACATGTCATGGAAGTTCGGTCCCCGGCCCCCAGAGGCCCATTTAATAACAGTCACAGTGGAC
Organism: Myxine glutinosa; assembly: GCF_964187855.1. Classification (NCBI taxonomy): domain Eukaryota; kingdom Metazoa; phylum Chordata; class Myxini; order Myxiniformes; family Myxinidae; genus Myxine; species Myxine glutinosa. The sequence goes on along the minus strand of NC_136261.1, from coordinate 269,686,952 downwards.
ATTGTAAATGTATTGTTGCGGTTGTGCCATCAAGGCAAACCCCCTATAGTCAATTGCACGACAACATGTAGCCGGCAGGAGTTAGTTATTTCTTATTGAATGTAGAAATTATCCCCTTTCCATTGTGTTGATAATCCACATCAAATATGCGTTGAGTTAGGCAGGATATTCAAACCTTCGTTGGTTAAGGGAAGCCATTACTAATTAGCAGGAAGGCGTGGCCAAAAGCGAAGCCCACGTGACCAATGAGGAGGCGGGAACACGTCCCTGGCACGTGACCAACCTCAGCCAATGGGAGGCTGTGGAACATTTTTGCATGCTTGGGCGGATCTGGTAAAAGCCCACGCGGGTCGCATTTTCGACCTCTTGGATTTCGCAGCGCACAGGACGACATCTCTCTTGCTCTTGGATTTTGCAGCACACAGGACGACATCTCTCTTTGCTTTCGGATTTTGCTGCGCTATGGCCTCCTGTTCTGAACTCTTGCTTTTGGGACTTCGCTGAGGACACACCTGAGCTCTTGCCTTTTCGCCACGCCCACGACGACACCTCGCTTGCTTTTTCGTATCTCCCACGACACGTGTTTGGCCTTTGTGTTCTTCGTCGACACCCATCGCTTCTTCGCCGATCTCTTGCGCCATCCGGCTGAACTGCAAGCGTTTGCTTTCTACACGACTCACCTGAGCTGAAGTTTGTCTGCCTGCGTGGCAGCTTGTCCCACCTGTGCTAAGTTCATCCGTGCCGATTTCGAGGCGGCTGTTCGTCCTTCGGCCCTGACCTCGTCCAGGCTGCACGTGAGGACCGAACTGCGCACACCAGACCACGTGGCCAATTGCGAGGCAATCCCAGCATGTACATCGGTACGCCCTTAACCAGAGTGTTATTCTGTGAGTGAGTGTGTCAGAGTGTGAAGGTGCCAGTGGGGTTTATAGTAGGTAAGACTTGATAAGCTGTATCTTTTGTGTATTATCTGGGCTTTCAAAATAAAAGGCTGTACATTTGGTTACTTTCCAACCTGTTTGGATACGTCTTTTCTCCATTGGCCTAGCATCATCCGAGACCGAATTTGGCTCGAATCTGGTTCATAAATCACGTCAGGTAACGCCGCTTTCCACACCGTGCAAATCCGCTCGGCACGCAATTGAATAAGGTGTGTGAAAGCAAGGGTTCGATCCCTGGTTTCTCCATTCACGTGTCTTGAAGGTATTTGGGAATATTGACCAGTAAACTCTTCGACGAGTGACTGGGAAATTGGCGATCGGAATTGCTTAGCAATCCGTCAACCATGAACTTAGCCATGGACGGCGGCCTCAGTGGACCCGGAGTTTGAGGGGGAGCAGGGCATAAACCCCCCTTAGTATATCGACGAACCCGGGATCTGCAACAGTATGTATATGTGTGTGTATGTGTGTGTGTGTGTGTGTGTGTGTGTGTGTGTGTGTGTGTGTGTGTGTGTGTGTGTGTGTGTGTGTACATATTGTTACGGTTTTGGAATAAAGGATAATCCCCCTCGTAGGTAGACGCACCACAACAGGAAGCCTCGCGATAGTTCAGTTATTTCTTAGTGAATGTAAGCGTAGTCCTTTCCTGTGTTAGTTTTGCATTGAGCATGCCCGTGAGTAGGGCGGTCTTTTGGGCTGGAAATGCCACGTGGCAGGCCTGAACAAGTCTGGCGAGGCCGAACGGAGGCGCTGAAGGAGGGAGTGGCCAGTAAGCACGAGCCGCCAATCAGGGCTCGAGGGGAGTGGCTAACCATGGCAATAGGAGGCGGAGCCTGGAACATTTTGGTAGGGCCGGAGCGGAGCCATAAAACGCTGCTCCGAGCCCCCCACCAGAGTTCAGTTGAGAGGTGCGCGTCAGTTAAGTTCTCAGTTGGAGTCGCAGTTGGAGTTCGGGTCGAGGCATTGATTGAGTCAGAGAGAGAGTACGCGCAAGAGAATGAGTCAATTGCATTGCCGGTTATCGTGATTGTACACGAACTTGCCCCACGCCCCGTGCCCTGCGCTCTGCGCTGTATTAATAATGCGTTCGAGAAGATGACCCGTGCTGGGCCACAGACGCGCGATCTACTCCTGCCTGCCTTCTCCTGCATACGTGCCCTGACCGCCAGAGAGCCATGCCGGGCGAGCTGCCCTGGAGCGACCGACGGCAAAACGCATTTTGCGCGCGGACCTCTTCTCCTCTTCTCCCCATGTGTGTGAGTGGGCCCTGTGTTTGGGAATAAGTTAAGATTGATTAAGCTTCTGCTCTGTGTCCCCTTTCCTTCTGCGAATCATTGTACGTAAATAATAAATTGTGTTATTCCTCTTATTTGACCGTTCCCGTCCCTTCCATTGATTGGCCTTGCATGGTACGACTAGAACCGCTCAAATCGGGTTCCATAAAAGTAACGGCACGATTCACATGATACGCATACCGCTCGGGCATACTCGATTAAGCGTGGCTTGTGCGAGGTCCGGTCCCCGCTTTCATGGCAGCGTGGGTTAAAGGTATGTGCAGCGTCGACCCGATACCCTTTTTCACGCCTGCTCCGGAAGTGGCGATTCAGCCTCGTGGACACGAAGACCCAGGGGGAAAAAGGGGTTTAATCCCCCCTTTTTGACGTGGAACGGGCTTCGGGAGATCCGCAACAAATTGGTGTCAGGAGTGGGATAATTGGACCTAGAGTGCGCTTCACGCACTCCAAAAAAATTACGAGTGGACGAAATTTAGTTTTAAAAAGAAATTTATATTCGTACCATGGCTGGCCAAGATGGTCAAATGCCGGTGGGGGTAGAAGAAGAGGAATTAATGGCCCAGGACTGACAGGGATAGTTGGTAGAGGGGGAATTTGATGAGGGTGCGGCAGCTGGCGAAGGAAATGGTGGCGCCTCGCATTTGGCGGCGGAATCCGGGCCTGCTGTGCAAGCCGGGATTAGCATCAAACTACTTTTAGCTCAAATACAGGCATCCATAAAAATTGAGGGGGACGAATCAAGAAGGGAAATGAATGCAAAAATGGACGCAATGGGGGACAGAACCACCCGGGAAATGAAAGGGTTGGAAAACAAAATGGACACCCAGAGGGAGGAATCCAGGTGTCATGTGCAGAAGATGAGGGCAGAGTCGAAAAAGGACATAAAAAGAATGGGGGAGGACATTGGCTGCAGGTTGAGCGGGAAGGTCGCGGTGGTACGCGACGAGGTGAAGCGATACGGAGAATGCATGGGGAGCGAGCTAGAGCAGAGGACAGCCAAATTGACTGGGGCAATGAGAGTCACGACGCGAGAGGGAATGGTAGAGGAGCCGACGATCGTCATATTGGACAAGGAAATTTTGGCGCCGGCGAAGGCTGAGGTGAGAAAGGAAATTTCGGGGGCGCCGACGATCGTCGAGGAAAAAGAAATGATTGGGGCTGAAGAGACGGGAGAGAAAGGGAGCAAATCGCGGGAGAAAGAGATGGAATGTGAACAAAGCCTGTATTTGCACCATGATGCCGGGCTTGCTAATGAAATAAAAAGTTTGCAGGTGCCAGCGGAAAAGGAGGACTCCGAGGTGAGTAGCGAAAATGGCGCGAATGTGTTTGGCGCGAACGCGTTCTTGGCGCGCTTGGGAGAAAGGTGAGACCCGGGCGTTCACGATGGACCCATTGTGCGGTGTGAGAGGGCGTGAGTGGAGCACGAGTGTGAGAGTGTGTGCAGGAGTGCACACCAGAGTGTGTTACAGAGTGTGTGCAGGAGTGCACACAAGAGTGTGTTACGGAGTGTGAGCGAGAATGCACACTGGAGTATGAGCGGAAGTGCGCACCTGGGGGTGTGGAAAAAGAGTGTGCGATGGCCGAGTGTGTTACGGAGTGTGTAACGGGAGAGTGCGCACCTGGAGGTGTGGAAAAAGAGTGTGCGATGGCCGAGTGTGTTACAGAGTGTGAGGGAGAATGCACACCGGACTGTGTGCAGGACGAGTGTGTAACGGAGTGTATGGGAGGTGCGTCTGCACCTGGGTGTGCGAGTGCGGAGTGGGTCGCGTGTGGTGAGGACGCGGCTCAAGCATCGACACCGACCGGGGTAGCGCCTTGCGGAACGGGTAGCAGACGTGAGCCCCCGGTGAGTTGTGTGCTGCAGGGACCGGAGGGGATCGGTGCCGCGTCGGTCTCATAAGGACCGGCATGCACGATTCGTGCCACCGGCCCCCGCACTGTATGGTTGGTGCCGTGCGGTGGCGGCAAAGGCGATCGGCGAGGTTCAAGGGGAGGTAGGAGTTTTCGGAGCCGCGCACCCTATCGGGTGCGGTGCTCCAACCGTGGCCGGCTGGGTCACCGTGCGTGGGACCGCGAGGCCCTGTGCAGGGATGGAGCCCGGCACCTCGGCCCATCCATCCCTCCCCCCTTGGATCGAAAATGCAAGACGGACACACCATACAGGCGACCAACCACCCGCATGGATCGCTCGGCCCCTCGAGGCCGAGCCATGACGACAACGTACATCCACTTGGATAGGCTCATAGTTCAGAGGACTGGGGGGAGTAGTGTTGGGGAGTAGTGTCCCCCACGTGGGGGAATGGTAGTGTCACCATCCATCACACGGGGGGGGGGGGGGACCATGAGCATTAATTTAGGGGGATGGCAGTGATAGGCACATGGGGGTGCCAGCAATGGTTGCCTCCATGGGGCACCGAAGCGAGCCAAGGGAGGGCTAGGATAATGTTAGGGATCTAGAAGACAGTAAAGACAGAGATTTAAGTAGTGACACCTGAACTATAGTGGGGACGTAGACAGTTTAGGTGGTTGATAAAGAAAAGGGAGTGCATAGTGTAAAGGGACGAAGGGGAAGCACGAGTATTAGGTGAAATTAGTTAGGTAGATGATGCTGTGTGTGTGAGGAATTGTGTGTTGAGTAAGACAAATGGAATTGTGTAATGGTGTGCGAAAAATGGTATGCAAGAAATTTGGTGTGCGGAATAAATGGTGTGGAATGCTTGGTGTGGAATAAAAGGTGTGGAATGCATGGTGCGAAGGAGTGAATGGGGGGAGTGGAACCCATTCACGAAAGCCCGGGGGGTAGTGTAAAGCCAGGTAGAGGGCATCGGTAAATTTGTATAGATATTGACACCTGTGGTGCGGGTAGTGGAAAAGTAGTGCTTTTGAGGGTGCATGAGTCTGTGGAATGGCTGGGCGTGTGGCTTACTTAGTGCATATGGTTATTGAGGCACTCCGCCACTGGTAGTTTGTCGGCCAGGTGAGGCCGTAGGTAGGCTCTGGGAGCCAATTAGTTAGGTCAGTTTGTGAGTGGGGCCAGAGGATCCAAGGAGAGGACCCGGGTTGCCCAATGCCAAGGTGGGCACAGAGGGGGTATGTGCCAGGGAGGGCCTTCCCCAGTTAGGTAGTCGCAAGGAGCAGGTAAGCTCGGTTGGCGGCTTCAGTGGCGGAGGTGCGCAGGTAAGTAGACCTGCTGGTAGGGCCACACGACCCAGTCCCGAAATTGTGCGAGGGCACTGATTAAAAATTTGCGGGAGTGACACCCAAATTTGGAGGGCACCACAGTGTGGGCAATGGGAATTCGGGTTCTTAGAACCACATAGTTTAAAGAGGCCGATTGGCAGGGTACCACCCCGGGTAGTTTAAAAGAGTTAATGTTCATAGAGTAGTTAGGAAGAGAAATCGCTTCGCACCATCCACAGACAGTCACTGAGGAGGACGAGCTCCAGACCAAGGCTCTGTAAGCCATTTGAGTTATAAGACGCATCATGACGTGATGAGACATTGTGTTTGTTCCATTCCTTCCTTCCTGGGAGGGATTGGGAGACAAATTCGGAATTAGAGGGGGATATGGGAGACAAGACGTAGCGACGGATTGTAAATACAAGGGGGGCTAGGGTAGTGTAGCCAACGGTGGGGGGTACGGACAGTTAGGGATGAGCCTGCTCTGCTCGCTCTTCTGCGTCCCTCGCGCCGCACCACCTTGTTTTTCTGTGTTCCACTGCGTCTTTTCCGCTTGCTTGTTGTGCTTTGTCTCTCCGCCGCCCCAGGACCATTTTGGAGGCCGAATTGTGCAGCACCATCGACCTGTGCAGCATCCCTTCTGCACCTTGCTGCCCTGTCCTTGTTCCACCTGGGCAGCAGAACTGTGCAGCACCTTGCTGCCATGTCCTTGTTGCACCTGTGCAGCCGACCTGTGCAGCACTTTGCTGCCACAAACCACCTTGCTGCACCCTTGTCCCACTCATGGACCACAAGCTTTGTGGCCTTGCACCTCAGCTGTGCAGCATCTTGCTGCAAAATCATCTTGCACCTTCCGACCACTTGTTTGAGTGGCATTGATGCCACGCAGTTGGACCACATGGGAGTGGCCCTGCCTGGCAAGAAAAAAAAATGCATTTTTGTGCATATTATTATTGTGTGCTAGGGATAACGAAGTTCTGCAAGTTTAGATGGCCCTGATGCTTCAAATGGCCTGTATGCCGGTCAGGGGGCCAGCTGGTTTGTTAGACGCACACAGAAGAAGCAAGATGCAAGAAACAAGCAGCAAGTGCCACGATTATGAGTGTGTTTTGTTGTGTTTTCTCTCTCTTCCAATCTTCTCTTCCAAAAAGTACAGGTCCTGGGTCAAAGAATTGTAAATATACGTGCTTGTAAATATAAGAATGCTGCCCACCAGCTATGTGTTTAGTTTGAAAATTCCGGAAATACTCGGGTAGTTGTGGGTGTGAAACTGTTAGATAGCTGCTCAATGCAATAGGAGGGGCATATTTAGTGCTAAAACATGTCGCACACATGGGTCAGAATAAATGATAGGGGGAACCACACCTATGTGTCACATTTAAACGTAATATTAATTTTGCATGTCAGGCTCTACCGGTCGTTCCATTGGTGGGTTCGACTCGGGACGAGTCTGGTGAAAGAGGGGTGTAGTGTTACGGTTTTGGAATAAAGGATATTCCCCCTCGTAGGTAGACGCACCACAACAGGAGGCCTCGCGATAGTTCAGTTATTTCTTCGTGAATGTAAGCGTAGTCCTTTCCTGTGTTAGTTTTGCGTTGAGCAGGCCCGTGAGTAGGGCGGTTTTTTGGGCTGGAAATGCCACGTGGCAGGCCTGAACAAGTCTGGTGAGGCCGAACGGAGGCGCTGCAGGAGGGAGTGGCCGGTAAGCACGAGCTGCCAATCAGGGCTTGAGGGGAGTGGCTAACCACGGCAATGGGAGGCGGAGCCTGGAACAATCGGGTAGGGCCGGGGCGGTGCCATAAAACCCTGCTCCGAGCCCCCCACCAGAGTTCAGTTGAGAGGCGCGCTTCAGTTAAGTTCTCAGTCGGAGTCGGAGTTGGAGTTCGGGTCGAGGCATTGATTGAGTCAGAGAGAGAAAACGCACAAGAGAACGAGTCAATTGCATTGCCGGTTATCGTGATTGTACAAGAACTTGCCCCGTGCCCCGTGCCCCGTGCCCTGCGCTGTATTAATCGTGCGTTCGAGAAGACGACCCGTGCCGGGCCACAGACGCACGATCTCCTCCTGCCTGCCTTCTCCTGCATACGTGCCCTGACCGCCAGAGAGCCACACCCCGCGAGCTGCCCCGGAGCGACCGACGGCAAAACGCGTTTTGTGCGCGGACTTGTTCTCCTCTTCTGCCCGTGTGTGTGAGTGGGCCCTGTGTCTGGGTATAAGTTAAGATTGATTAAGCTTCTGCTCTGTGTCCCCTTTCCTTCTGCAAATCATTGTACATAAATAATAAATTGTGTTATTCCTCTTATTTGACCGTTCCCGTCCCTTCCATTGATTGGCCTTGCATGGTACGACTAGAATCGCTAGAATCGGGTTCCATGAAAGTAACGGCACGAGTCACATGATACGCATACCACTCGGGCGTACTCGATTAAGCGTGGCTTGTGCGAGAGCCGCTTCCCACTTTCGTGGCAGCGTGGGTTAAAGGTACGTGCGGCGTCGACCCGATACCCTTTTTCACGCTTGCTCCGGATGTGGCGATTCGGCCTCGTGGACCCGAAGACCCAGGGGGAAAAAGGGGTTTATTCCCCCCTTTGTAATGTGGAACGGGCTTCGGGAGATCCGCAACAATATAAAGAAAAGCAACACAAGGAAAGTCCTTTACTGTTTCAAACCATACTTGGGTTCCTCTACAGCTGCAGACATTCACATGTTGCACATACATGAGAATCCCAATGTTACACGGCCCAATCAGCCACCAGACAGTTTCACCACCTGTTGACGAGTTCTCAGCAGCAGCTTAGACAGAACCATGCATCACCGAGGCTCCCAAGCATGTAGCACATGCAATGCCAATAGCAGTCGTCATATAAACATCAAGATCCAATCACGTCTCTCACCTGTAATTGGAGGGAACAACCAATCAGCTCTCACCTAATCAATTATACCCAAGTGGCTAGGATCATTATATAATGAGGCTCTGCTAACCAAAGAAAGCTGCTTAAAGTAACCAAGAAAAGCTTCACAGATCATCCGCAAGGTGGAGGTACCAAACATACAACATTCTTCTGAAACCACAAGCCACATACTACATCAGTATAATGTTAAAATGACCCACAACCACCAGCATCCAGCGAGACACAGTTGTCAAACCTAAGGACCACGTAAACATATTTGACAGAATGTTATCTGCAAACTACCATGTGAAGATTGTGAGGCTAAGTATGTTGGCCAAACGTTAAACCACACAGCTACCCGAACACCAACGTGCTGTGAAGCGACAAGATCGGAAACCCCTTATCTCAAGCCAGGCTGTCCATGGTTGCGCCAAACTCAGTGTGCTACCTTTTACTAATATGAACCCTGAGCTGCAAATCATCCAATGTGTACATATTTCTGTATATACAGTATATATATATATATAGTCTTCATCTTCTTCATATAATCATCTTGTCTTCTCTACTCACACTGAGTCATAAGTGTTTCCCCCATGAGTGTTTTCCCCCGACGCTGGATAATTATTTATATAAATTATTTTGATTCAGTTTGATTCACTTATGTGGTCGTGTTATTTTCCTATCCTCCCCTGCTTTATTAATAAAGCCGTTTTGTTAATGAGAACCTGTGTTGTGGACATTGGGGAACATGTAACTTCATAGGATATCAGATAATTGGCTTATACACCTGTATGCGGAAAATCTGGAATAGCGTATGAGGGGTGCCATTAAAAGCAGTCTCTCCTCCCTCGCCTTTTTCTCCTTCTATTCCCTCTCCTTTTTCTCCCTTTCCTTTTTCTCTCTCTCTCCTCCCTTTCCCTTTTCTCCCTTTCACTTTTCTCCCTTTCACTTTTCTCTCTCTCCTCCCTCTCACTTTTCTCCCTCTCCTGCCTTTCATTCTTCTCTTTCTCATCTTCCGTTTTATCTTCTTCTTCTTGGTGTTTTGTGTGCAGCCTGTGGCTTCTGGTTACATCATCTTCTGGAAGCACGGCGGTGCCGCTGATGCAGTGCTCCCTGTTGCCAGTAAGCTGGTACTCATTTTGTCAACCTCGAAAGGATGACGGGCTGTCAACCCACCTGGTGTTAGTTCAATGGCACGACATGGGCTCAAACTCAGACCCTAAGATCTTAAGCTAGCCACCTTAACCGCTATGCCAACACCAGACTTACTTCTTCCTCCTCAATAGTCCTCACACCTCTTCAACCACTTTAAACCACAAAATATCAAACATATATTTATCTGTATTTTGAGAGATTCTTGTATCTGTAATTATTATGACATAACCCATAGGGCAATGCCTTCTGGAAGAGTGTTTGTCTGTCTGTATGTCCCCACAAACGTGCACCAACCAGAGCTGAGGACCTGGTCACATGACACTATGACAGGGAGTCGTGTTTAGTAACCATTACAGTTGCATATTTTACTGGAAGGAAATATAATAACCTTGTGTGGAACGTTTTGGGTTCTCAGCAGGGCTTGTAAGGTAGGTAGGAGGTTTCAGAAATTCCTCAATACAATTATGATTGTGAAATGTCATCAACACGGATCTTGCTCCCGAAACAGTACATGAACAGATGACGACGGTTCGCTGGTTTGATAGTATCTCAATACAATACTGATTTAACAATATATTTTGATATGTGTTATGTCGGTTGGGTAGGCATATATAGATTTAGGTAGATCTGCATAGGTAGGTGCTTCATCTGTCGTGCTGGAGAATCTCGATGCAATAAGTTCTGTAGACTGCATGTTGGATAAGTTGGATCTTTGTCCCCGCCCTCCCCAGGGGGCAGGGCTTGGTAACTAGAATTAGGGAATAAGGATAAGATTCCATTGTGTGTTGTCCCCTCTGTGATTATCCCGGTGTCCAGTATGGCAACGCACTCTTATACAGTAGACAGATCCATTAGTGCACACACAAATTAAATCCCCTCTCACAATGACTGATGAAAGAACAAACAGGAGGCAACCACGCACTATGGCGCCATAGCAGGAAAACATCGATCAGGCAGGCTGAGAGCAATGCCCAGGAGGCTCTTTATTGGCCGGGGGGAGGGGCGAGCAACAAGCAGATCACCGATTGGCAGAGCAGGGGAGGACGTGTGATTGGTCAGGGGAAGGGCAGAAAGTTTCCCCGTGATTGGTGGAAGGAGCGACATACTGATTGGGCACCGACCAATGCCATGAAACGAAGGGCAAAAATCGCTCGGCCAATGAGAGGACACCAATGCGATCGGAAGATTCGTGAGGTCAAGGGGCATGGCGCTGGTTGGATGACGGGAGGGCTGACGTCACGTGACGGCGAGTAAAACCTCTCTCTCGCTGGCCCTCTTGCTCTGGACTGTCCCTTCGCACTGGACCTTATTTTGCTTCAGACTTTGGTGGAGGAACGAGCAGTTTGAAAGACGGTGGAGAGAAGGAACGCCGTCGATTCTCTTCCCTTGCATCAGTGTGCGAAGTATGCGGGCGAGGCTTGCCATGCAGCGGCGTACGTGGGCCTGGTGGAGCGCGAATGGGGGTGGAACGAGGCCTACTTCCCACCGACCTGAGCTGCGTCGGAAGACGCGCTCGAGCCAGACGATCCCTGACACTGCCAGACTAAGATAAGCTCGCATTCACAAACACAATGAAACGTTTATTTTCATATTCTCCCATTTGTCTTATATTTGAAGTGAGGTGTGCGGGATCCCGATTTAGGAACATTATTTATTTGTCGTCGTGTCCATTGTTCTCGGGTTCCGTAAAATAAACGTGTTTTCTTTTTGTACATAAATTCCGTTTCCGTTGTGAGTTACTTTCGCAGGTTGGAGACTGCGCACGGATCGTCAGGTAAATCTTGCTGTTTCTTCTTCTTTCCTTCTCCCTCCCGCGCGTGTATAGCAAATCCGCCATTGACCCAGACACCTCATTAAGCTCGTTTCCATCCACGATTTCCCTGGTCTTAACCAAGGGGGAGTCGCGTGACAATATTAATACTATAGTGTTCATTTTTGATTGGAATTTTAAATGACGCTGTTTGGAATGAAAATATAGAGAATGTGCTGTCATTGCCTGAGGTTCGACTGAAGGTGGCACAGGAATGTGGAATTTATTGGTTAATTGTTTGCCAAACGCCTTTTTTTACCCAACTCGATCATAAACCAGCTGTCCATGCCTGAAGTCAAAAAATTAAAAGCTTACATTATTTGCTAACTGCTAACTGGTATCCCCACCTAGGTTATAATATCCTCTTCAACTAAAGTATCAAACAAGCCCAGCTATGCCATTGTTAGATTTTCGGTCTTGTTTTTTTCTTACCAGGAAACCAATAAGATTTGGTCTGAGTTTATAAAAATGTTCAATATTTCATCACTTTTAGGAACTAATTTTTATTTAATATTTTAATAATATCTGCATTTGCAGGTCTAACAATATCAGTATATGGCCAGTTTTTAATTAGAAATATGTGTCTATGTTCTAGTTCATAAGGAATAATACGGTGCACCATTTTCTTGTAAATATCCTTGAACACAAAAATTATAATTTTCTTGAAGCTTAGTCTTTCTTGTTGCCATTAATTTTGTTAAAAATATTTACATTTCAGAAATGTATGAAAGATTAATATGAGGGCATGAAATACCTCCCTATCTTCCTGTTGTGAAATCGTTTTTTTATCCCCCTACTTTGTATAGTGATCTCATTTCATTCCTTCATCATATAAACTATCGCAAAACTACTATATAATTTTCTCTTCTTAAAATCATGCATTTGTAGATTGTGAATTGTGCTTCCACACATTTCCTTATCCCCAAGCGGATAATATTCTTCCTTACGAGACTGAATTAATTAATGCAGGTTTTGTAAGTTTATCACAAATGACCAACTATATCCTACATCATACATACCATATTCCTAAGGGTTTATTCTCATATTAACCATCCTTCCTTCTTTATAAAATTTAATTCCAAGTAAATCGTGGAATTTTATAAGCAAAGGTGTATTGTTTGTATGAACAGGTGTTGTGGTTGTGAATACTATATATTTCGTAAAAAGTGATGTTTTATTTAAGGATAAATAATTTAATCTCTCCAAGTTATTCACATGTCTAGGGCTTGGATAAGTGATTAATTTATAATATTTCTTATGATACTATATTTTTGTCATTCAGCCTGTGCTTTTGTGTAATAATTTGACAAATTAATATCCAGCACTTGAGATACACCAAAGGTAGAACCATCCTCTCTGACATAAATCATACATATTAGATTTTAAATGATATCACGAAAAAAAATCATTATTTTTTAGATTAAGTAATATATATACACATAATTGTCTGCAGCATTTGAAATTGAAGTCCTGGACTTGAAATGTTTGATAAACACCATTCTTTAAGAATTTCATAACTTCAACGGGTGGTGGAAGACCATAACTATGAAAAATAATATTTATCCTGACTATTATGAATACAGACCAAATGAGAACCATTCTCATTATTATATTATAAATTCATTGCAATATTCTTTGTATTGTCCTGTCACCAGCGATTAAGACTGCTGGGTGACGGATAACCGAGACAGTTTTTACTCCCGAGACAAGCAGCCGAAAATGGCAGTTATTTTGTCGTGCGTGGAGTGAAGGAAGGCGAAGCGTTTACCTGAACGGAATACACGGGTTTATTCCAAAACCACAAACAAGTAAACACGACAAGGAAATTCAACAAATACTTTAATGAAAATAAATGCAAGACAAAAATAAAAGTTGTGGTAGAAACTAATTCCCTATTTTGAGGAGCCTCCACTCAGATTCACAACACACACCCACAGAGGAAAAGATAAAAGAAAATAAAATGTCCTTTTTTAGTGCCTGCACTTAGTTCTGCATCCAAAATGGTGCTTTTGGTGAGGTCGGCAGTACAAGGTGGCCCGGAGCCGCTCGCATGGGAAACACTCCAAAAATGGCGACGGCCCGAACGTGTCGCGCACTTTTCAGCTCCACAGGCAGGAGGCGAGTCCCGAAGATGATTACTCCACTGTCGGAGAGGGACAGCATGACCTCCAGCTCCTTCTTAATGGCAGCAACAGCTTCCTCACACTGACCGCACCAAGGTTCGTTCCTCCAAAGTGCCAAAAATCCAACAAGCACAAGAGCAAATATTGCACCAGCAAAAACAAAAATGGCTAGCGTCTTGTCCGAGCTGCCTTCTCCCTTCGAGCTCTCGAAGCTTGTCTAAGACGTCACACTGACCAATGGCAAAGCTCTTTCCAAATCACTCCATCTCTCTCTCGGGCAATCATGAACTTCGGGGCATGGCCTCACGGCCTTTTCTTCCACGCCCTTCTTACCACTCTGGGGGCGTGGCCTTTTTCCTTATTAGGTCCATTGGGCAGGGCTTAGTGTCCAGGAACCTGTCTGGCTTGCAGTGGACGGTTGTTGTGGTTTAATGGAGGTTTTCATGGCCGGCCTTGTAAATGTAAAACGTTATGGGAAATCACAGAGTGAATATCACGTACTGGGGAAAACTAACCTTAATCCCTAACTAATTATCACTGCTTCACTCCTCGTGTGAAGATACATAAACAATCTTAAGCTACAGTTTGCCTACTTAAATACATCGAGATTCTTCTACCCATTCACGGTCCATGCTATGATTATGCAATCCTACCTTTACTATGGGATTCTTTCATCTACCCCCATAAACGTAACAGTATTGTAAGACAACTTCGTTAATTCATCTTTCATACAAATAACTACATTATCAAATTTTAGTTTTTTTTAAACAATATTTAGCAAGTTCTATATTTGACGTTGTATTCTTTCCAAATTGTTTCAACCATTTATCCATTTATTTATGAGAAAGATATAATCCATTACCCCTTTTACTTAGTTTAACACCTGCCTGTGCAATAGAGGAAAGCATATCTCCAACTAACAAACTCGCTTTATCGGGTAGGCTTTCAAGCTTTTCAGCAAAATCTACAATTACACCACTTCCACTAATTTGTTTCTCCAACTCTTTGTTATATCTTTCCAACTGTTTTTGAGCTCGTGGTTGAGCCTTCCTTTCATTAGCAGTTTTGATTTCACCACTTCCCCTGGTTTAGCTCCATTCCACCATGCTCATCTATTCTTAAGTTCACTAATTAATTAAATTTTCCAGAATACTGATTTTTCGAGTACAAGCCAAAAGGAAATACAATACCATTATAGATGCTCGTATATACTTTTGGTGGTTGTTAATAATTTGGACAGTTGGCTTTGGATCTTAAGGTCCTGAGCTCAACCTCCAATTGTGCCAAAATAATGCCAGGTGGGTTGACTCAGTCTGTCATCCTTCTGAGGTCGGCAAAAATGAGTACCAGCTGGCTGGGCAAAGTGAATCGGTTGAGTATCTTCTGTTAGAGTGGAGACCCATCCAGGATTTTATGCCATATCCAATGAAACTGCCTCAGTGAAATTCTCCTGGGAGACAAGTGTTGAAGATTTTAATCCACACGTACAGGCAGACACACACACACACCACGCTGACATTGTTTTTACTCAGTAAGGATGTTACAAAGGAAAAATGTATTTTAATTGGATAATCATACAGGCGATTGATTATGGAGACTATTTAGTTCTTGAATTCTGCTCTGAGAGTGTTGTGCCCCACCCGTGCCGTTGGTGAGATGGAGGGTTGGGTGAAGGCCAGCCAACTCCTCACTTGGAGTGTTCACGGGTGATGTCTGGAGCACAGCAGCCTCTGTTTTGAATTGATGAATACAAACACCTTTGGACCCACATCTCACAAATGTTTCATCTTAAATGCTAAAAGGAATAGTGTACCATTTTAAATGGTTGTGAATTAGAATTCAAATGTTGGCAAATTAGTTCATTGTATTGTGGTTAATAAAAATGGTCTTGAAACTAAATATATGAATGTCCATACAAAGGCAAAACGCCCTGGGCTCCAAGATGTCTGCACAATCCCTATCGCTTGTACGTGACACAACCTTTGGTCTACTGCGGCATAATTCAAACATTACATCTGCTGTGGCCTTGATGATGAGATAATCGGCCATGTTCGAGACTATGAAATTGAGATCACTGAGAGAGAGACTGAGAGAGGTCTGGCCTAAATGATGTGACTGTTCTGTATTTTGATGTTCCTTTGATGTACTTTTGAATAGGTACTCCAAGTACCTTTGTATTTTGGTATGTTCTTTGAGTATAAAAATCAGACTCCCTCTCCCGAGCATTAAAAAATATTCTTCAATGTAATCCCACGCAGAGGACAATCGGTTATTTCATCACAATTGTGTTGACCTAATAATAATGATCTAAAATAATCCTCGTAAATTAATGCATTTGTGTTTTATCATTGCCTGTCCGCCTGGAGGAGGTATGCTGCTCTTAAATCGTGAACCTAATCTCGTTGGTGTATTGAGGAATACCCGACCTCACCAAGTGATCCCATAACGTTCAATCTCAATGAGAAATAAACATTCAAAAACAGTATCTCAGAGCAGTGATAAAACACCAAAGGTGTTTGCATTCATCAATTCAAAACAGTGTGTTGGCTTAGCGGTTTGGGTGCTGGATTGGGATCCTAGGATCCTGGGTTTGAATCCCGGTCAATGGCTGAATTAACGCCAGGGGGGTTGACTCAGCCTGTCATCCTTCCGAGGTCGGAAAATTGAGTACCAGCTTGCTGGTAATTCCCTGTGTGTCGCAAGAGGCGACTAACGGGGTTGGCGGCAGGAAGGACATCCGGCCATAAAACATTGCTTCAAAAAGGAGACCACGGTGCCCGAAAAAAGGCCAAACCCCGCTCTGTGGGGAAAAATGGCCTCTAAAGGTGGTAATTCAAAACAGAGGCTGCTGTGCTCCAGACATCTCCTGCGAACACTCCAAGTGAGGAGTTGGCTGGCCTTCACCCCACCCTGCCATCTCACCAACGGCACGGGTGGGGCACAACGGTCTCAGAGCAGAATTCAAGAACTAAATAGTCTCCATAATCAATCGCCTTCATGATTATCCAATTAAAATACATTTCACCTTTGTAACATCCTTACTGAGTAAAAACAATGTCAGTGTGTCTGTTGGTGTGTGTCTGCCTGTATGTGTGGATTAAAATGTTCGACACAAAGTAGGAATGGTGGATGACATGTTGTCCGTATGCGCCTGATGGTGCAAGGAGGATCATCCATCATCCATCCACATATGGTCTGAACTTTTGATAACTTATAGATCTCAAAATAAACGTTTATGCAGGATAAGAATCATAGCTCAAAGGAAATAAAATTCAAATTTGACAATTAATGTTTTATTTTATAATTAATACTTAGACAAAGGAAAAGCTATGCTTCTGTCATTTCCGATTTCACCGCATGTTGTCTTTGCCTCAGGCAAAATAAAATGATTGTTTACCACAGCATGATCTTAGTGTCAATCATATGGTGTTTGGTTTTATAAACAAGAGCGACAAAGTGACAAAGACTAAACATGCTTATGGTGGGGGCAATGGGGCCACATTAGGGTGGTCCATAAATGCAAAAAAATCACTTTTTTATCTGGATTTTGATGCTCTATTGGATTATTGTTAGAAATGGTCTAAATCATTCACCCAAAAAATATTTTGCATCTGAGTCATCTATAAACTCATACACACTCAGCATATAAATTTGTCATTTTGGTCAATTATAATGACTTACAAAGACTTTAGAAATATTTTTTTCCTAGATAATGTCATTGATGGTACATACCCCTGTGAAGTCCTCATGGTCGAAACATGAGTCAGACATGTATGAACATGTTTCAAACATGTTTCAAGCATTGTCAAACATGTTTCGACCATGATGATTTCACACTCACAGGCGCAAGCGCATGCAAAAAGTCATGAACCACAAAATGGCTTAGTACAATAGTGCATGTACTTTTTCCACCTGTAATAAATACATTTGTGTCACATGATTTTAACTTTTGTCCATATTTGCCGAAAATAGCCAAATTTGGTGAAAAACGCCATATTTCAATTGAAGTGTGTATGAGTTTCTAGATGGAATTGAGCGAAAATATTTGGTGGGTGAATGTTTTAGACCATTTCTAACAATAATCCAGTAGAGCATCAAAATCGGAGAGATCGATGTTTTTTGGACCACCCTAGTACACATATGGGAAAAAAAACAAGCAAAATAATGAAACAACAGGAAAAAGGGAGAGAGAAGAATGGAGGAAACACTAACCCGGAAGTAAGATGATTTTTGTAAGCAGGGTCAATGGGGGTAGAAAAGAACCCATGTAGGATGGGGGGATGACGTACAGGTTGGTAGCACCTGAAATTCCTGAAATGCTCGAATTCCTGAAATGAAGACAATGAGTGAAGATTTTTAATAAGGCCTCACTTTTCAGCAAAATGGTGAAATGTATTTGAAATAGATTCTGTTTTGGGCACATCCTGCTCATTAATTGAACTGATGTTCAAATCATGTAATTAGTAGAACGAGGGAACAGTAAGTATCTAAGTTATGAACAATTATAAATAGCTCAATACTACATCTGCGATAACCATTTACAAAATGAGATTTCCATTCGTAATTTTTTTTTGGCGTGGAAGAAAAGACATCGGAGACGTTCGAATTTCTAAAACCCCTGATGGGAAACCCCATACCGGAAATCCTCAGATAAATCAATGCAAAAAAACCCAAAGCAAAAAGATTCCGCTACACTACTCATCCTCCTGGTTTGTCAATCAAATGGAAGGTACAAACAAAATACAATATGGTGGAGGACAAATGTAGAATGTCGATGTAAAAAAGTCATTGAAAAGAGAAATTGTTAACAGCAAAATGGACTCTCAGAAATATCACGCTGGGAAGTGCACATGACACCTAGAGAGAGTCGTATATGGTGGGAAGAGTATTTTGTGATGAAGGCGTACATGTCGGTGTTACCCAGAGGCCCAGCATGGCCAAAGTTGCCTGGGATGGTGGTGTGGGGAAAGGTGTAATCGAAGGCTGAGAATAATTATCCTGGGAGACGAAGTGGTGCACTGTACACTAGCTATATGTATGGAGGATGCAAAGTCATCTTTTAGAATATACATATATATATATATATATATATATACATATAAACGGGTACCGTAAAATGGGGGTGAATAGGGACAGCAAGGTGAATAGGGACACAAACTGAAAAAAGTTCGGAAACTCTTTTCGCTGAAAATTGATAACCATACTGATTTGTTGATATTTGGGTTGAAAGTGTTCTCTTGTTTTTTTTAAAAGCAACTTATAGTCCCTATTAACCCCATATATGGGTTAAATAGGAATAAATAGGATTTTTATGGCTGTCCCTATTCACCCCGTTTTACGGGTGAATAGGGACAGTCACCAATACAAAAAATAATAATCAAGAAATAGGGACAGTTTGCAGAAACTTTTTATCCCATATTTTTTTTCATTGGCTCCGTGGTTTATATTATGGGTGCATATTATGTGCATCCATCTGAGCTATCAATTTAGCAATACGTTGGAAACTCAGGATTGTTTATTGATTATTATGTTTTTGTATTAGTGACTGTCCTTATTCACCCGTAAAACGGGGTGAATAGGGACAGCCATAAAAATCCTATTTATTCGTATTTAACCCATATATGGGGTTAATAGGGACTATAAGTTGCTTTTTAAAAAAACAAGAGAACACTTTCAACCCAAATATCAACAAATCAGTATGGTTATCAATTTTCAGCGAAAAAGGTTTCCGAACTTTTTTTCAGTTTGTGTCCTCATTCACCTTGCTGTCCCCTATTCAATCCATTTTACGGTCGCGATGGAATCCCCAAAAAACGATCGATCAAGGTCGGAAGGAATGACAAGGAAGGAATGAAAAGATAGAATGACACTACAATACAAAACCATAATCCTCTCACGGATTGCCATCACAACATATTTTTCCATTTTTGTCATCGGTGGTAATAGTAACAGTTGAACGAAGATGTCTATGTCAGAGATAGTTGTAGATTTGTAGTGTGGGTTGGTGTAATTGTGTATTTTATTTGTTGCGGGATTGAGACAGAAAAATAAAACCCAGGTTAGACAACTTAGAGGCGAACGTGTGTACCTTTAGGCCATTCTGTAAGCCCATGAAGGGGAATTTAGGACACAAGAATGTAATGCGTACTCTTGTGAACAGGTTCATCCCATTTCGTTTTCAATTATCCGAACCTTTTTCCTGCCCATTGTACACTGAATCCTGTGGTGGGGCAGTTGTTCTGAAACAATTTGCCTTCTCTTCCTCAAAGGCAAATCCAACCGAAGGGAATATCAGTGCATTCCAAAACGTCCGCAACAAGTGTGTGTCCCCTCTCAGGAAAGCGAGAAAACAACATCTGTCCAACCTCAAGAATGAACTTTCAAACTTTTCTCCCTCCTCTGAAACCTGGTGAGAAGGCCGAATGCCTCAATTCTGTGTATGTTTCCAAATCTTGTGTCCCCGACCCCTCACTCTTGGTACCCATCCTTCCCTGTCGTATCCAACTGCTCCTGGACTCTGTCGTTTGAATCTGAGGTGGAGAAAGTTCTTTCAGACCTCGACTCTGACTCTGCAACTGGACCGGATGGCATTTGCAACTCAAGTGCCCTAAAAACCTGCTCTGCTGTTCGTGTACAACCTCTCTCTGCCCTTTTCACCCTATGATTTTCCCATGGCCATTTTCCATCTGCTTGAAAATCCACCAAAATCACTCAATAATCAAAAAAGGTACAAAAAAGGATCCCTTTAACCACACAGCTTACTCTCAGCTTACTTCAAATCATCAGAAAGATCATGGAATCCATCATCGCAGTTGATATGTAACCTTTCCTTCTCTTCAACAACCTCATCTCAGATCACCAATTTGGTTTCAGACCAGGTCACCCCGCCTTGGACATGTTGCTTCTACACACGCAACAATTGATAGAGGCCTAAATGTCAGAGATGAGATCAGGGCCGTCTCCCTGGACATTTCTCATGGTTTTGATACAATCAGGCATCCGACATTACTCTCCAAACTCTATCCGTTTGTTTGTGAACAAGATATCTCAAAAAGTTGTGGACGGATTCGGACTAAATTGTTAACGTATGTGACATATGTGACTTATGTTAACGTATGTGACGTATGTGACAAGGACAAAATGATTAGATTTTGGTGAAGATCCGGATTCGGATCCGGATACTAGAATTTTTGAAATGATTCTTCACCATTGGGAGATGGTGCCAAAAACTATACATTGCGGGATATCTCAAAAAGTTATGGACGGATTTGGACGAAACTTGGTGGAGCGGTTGGGTGTGTGACAAGGAAGAATCGATTCGATTTTGGTGAAGATCTGAATATGGATTCGGATATGAGAATTATTTAATTTTTAAGTGAATCTTCACCATTGAGTGATACCGCTAAAACCAACATATAGCAGGATATCTCAAAAAGTTATGGACGGATTTGGACGAAACTTGTTGGACAGGTTGTGTGTGTGACAAGGAAAAATATATTACATTTTGGTGAAGATCCGGATCCGGCTAGTATAATTTTAAAGTAATTCTTCACCATTGGGAGATAGGGCCAACAACGATACGAAGCAGGATATCTCAAAAATTTGTGGATGGATGATCTGATTAAATGTGATTCTCTATTTTAATTTTTTGGTCTACTCTGTGATACAAAACGTAAACTGTTCACCTGGCGGAGGTATGCTCTCTACTGAGTGCTGTTCTAGTATATTTTGCATACATAGTCGAGACTTGTGGAAAACATATAAAAGATTTCTTCTCCTGAACCACTTAACCAATTGATGCGAAATTTCATAGATTTGATTGACTTTCCATTGGGAATAATAGTTTGGAAATCTAAACATCATAGGTCACATGGTCGGGCAACCATATTCGATTGAAGGAAAAAATTTGATATATTTTTCTCCAAAACCACTCTGAAAAAAATTTAAACTTGGTGTATGTCATCAACTAGCTAATGGTGGAGGTATACGAGCAGCAAGTTCTCAGGAACAGAACTCAAAGTCATTTATAAAAAAGGGAAAGAGAGTCAACATTATGGAGTGATTCAAGCAGATTGAGTTTTGAGGTTAGATTAGGAGAGTTGATAAGTTGGATTGCTTTTGACTCGAATCTGTCAAGTAGATATGCATCGAGCTCGAATCTCCCCAGATGTGAGAGCAGTAATCTATACAGCTTTGGCCTCCAGCAAGGATGAATCAACCCTTTATATAAATGGAAGAACTGTTCAGACAATACTATTGTCGACATCGTAACAGGACTGCCAGTTTTTTAGAGGCAGACTTCACTATCTTACTATAATTCACCAAATGTCTGTCCGTCCATTCGAAGGTACCGCAAAAACGGCAGGAACCGATCGCAACAATATTTTGGGTGGGTAATCCTGGGATCCCCTCCATTAAAATAGGGTATATTGTTTTTCCAATTTCAGCTTTTGCCTCCAGCATTTTCAGGTTTGGAGTCCCGCATAACGTTATTTTCCCGGGTGCCGCACAAACGGCTGCACCAATCGCTGCACAGCTGCACCGATCGGACTCGGTGACCTCAGACAAAGACCTTTTATAAGGACATGGGTTGAATCCCTGCTTGAGAGAATGCCAACCCCCTCCCCGCCATCACGGTCCTCTCTCCAACTCACAATCCCACGAGATATGCGGAAAGGACGACCCAAAACCAATTATCTTCTTTTTCATTCGTATATAAACATCATTAAAAGTAAATAATGACCTCGGCCCAAGCTCAAATGACGTGAGTTTAATCTCCACATGAGAGAATGCCTCATAGCTATTTGGGCGGTGTATAAGCTAACAGATCGCTGTCTCCATCGATCTTGCCAAGGCCGTAACACTTATCAGCTCAAAATCATTTTAACTGTTGACATGATAGTTTTTACAATGAAGGAAACATTAACAATGTTGTTAAAAGTTTATTTTGTGATTAATTTGTGATAGGAGTTGTGCTGCTTGGAATGAAAAAAGAGATATCGAGTTCAAGTAAATGACGACATGCCATGATGTTTTCTACTTTCTAAACGTGAACTTCGTGGATTGCCATATGCAGATTCGCCACGGACCCACGATCGATGTTTCTATATGTGAACGTACCCGTTTGTTTGCGAACGGGTACGGTTTTCATGGAAGTCCTTCACGAACTTGCTGTCCATGTCTGATGTGCGACTGAGGGTGCTTCAGGAATGTGGAATTCATTGGTTTCATGCTTTAGCATTCGCCATATCTGCATTGCCTGTTTGCTTCTGGCCTCCCACCCGTGCTTAGCATGGGTATCTCACGAGTTTGTACAATGTAAGATTTCCAAGATTTGATGTTACAATAACACCAAGTATGTCAACTGTATCCGGTGGTAAAATTGTAGAAACCTCAAACGAGATGGGAAAGTTGCGAGTTCTCGAAAGAGAAACAGGAATCTAAAAGAAAAAACCTTTGCCCCACTGAGAAATCCTGTCCAAATCCGAATTTATAGAAATAGTTGTGAAGACGAATGTAGATCAAACAAGAGAAAATGCACCAGAATCTAATGTTGAGGGAATGCATTTAGTTATTTGTAGAAGAAAGAAGGGACAACAGAACCCTAAGGGACTGTTGGTAGAAAAGGAGGGAGTGTTTGCGCTATCAACAATTACGGAGATAGAGTGGTCGGAGAGAAAGGCCGATATGAGAGAGCAAAACGAAGAAGAAAAGCCGAAACAGGGGAGCTTGGAGATCAGATCCTGATTCCACACTTTGTCAAAAGCTTTTGAGATATCAAAGGCTACAACAAAAGATTCCCCAAAATCTCTTAAAGAAGAGGCCCATACAGCCATACATTCGTAATGTAAGAAAGGGTATCACCAGTAGATCTCGCTTTGTGAAAGCCACACCTGATGGTCAGAGGAAAGGCTGTGAGATTGAAGAAACTTGAGGAAATTAGAAGCGAGAAGACGTTCAAAGACATTGGAAATAGTCAAAATCAGAGCAATAGGACATAGGACGGTAGTTTGAAAGATTTGAACGATCATCCTTCTTTAAAATAGACGGTACTAAGGCATGATTCCTGGAAAGAGGAAAAGTTTTGGTTTTTAAACAGAAGCAAAAAAAAACGAGGAAGGACAGGTGCAAGTTCTGAAGCTCACTTTTTCAAGATACGAGGATCAATGCCAACTAGTCCATACACCTTGCTTGTGTCCAGAGAGAGAAATACTTTTTTGATTGTATGAAAATTGATTATAGGGAGAGGCATGAGATTGGTAAGGGGTGCATCAGGGGGTGCTGGAATGTTGGAGTTATCCATTGTGGAATTAGAGGAGAAAAGAGAATTTAAAAGAGTTGCTTTGTCAGTCGGAGAGACAGCGATATTACCATCAAAATGGAGGAGCAAAGAAAAGGTAGTGCGACAGAAGTTGTTTGAGATACTTTCGGCTTAGAAACAGAAAGGCATATTAGTAAAAGAAGAGGAGATGTTGTCACACCTCATTTTGATAAGGGAATGCTTCACCTCACGAATAACATATTTACAATGATTTTGAGGGGAGATGAAGGCTGAATGAGAGTTGGAGGAAGAAGAGTTTTTCCAGGTCCGATATGCCATGTTTCTTGCATGAACGGCCGCAGAGCAAGAATGGTTGAACCAGGAATTAGAAGAAGAGCTAGTAAAGAGTAGGGGGATATAAGCCTCACCTGAGCATCACCCGAGCAGAGGTAGTAATGTTCCCAAGGAAAGTCAGAATAGAATTTCCATTAGCCAGTCGTGTCAGCACAATTAAAAACAGGTCCATAGTATTTTGTAGAGTGGTCGCGATGATCTTCAATATGGGTAGGGCGGTTGATAATTTGCTCCAAATCATTAAGAATAATGAAAAACGTAAAAGCTTATGCCTCCTAAGTTTAGTTTTAAGGACAAATACTGCTGCCTTCCCCAAACACCATCTCGGTGGGAAGATTTCAACCACTCCCTGCAGTTTACATTGAAGTCTCCTAAACAGAGGACATCAGCTTGATGATGAGAGGATGTCATGGCCTTCAGATGTCATTGTCAAAGAGGGTTGAAAAGTTTGTAGAGTTAAGAAAGCGGGAGGTGAAACAGAGAAAAATAGTGATAGTTCGGAGACAAATCTCAAGCCAGATGACGTCAAAGTTTGGAGATTAAAGGTCCACAAGGTGTACAACAACAGTACAGGAGTGTTGATGGTGGAATAAGCAAAGACTCCTTGTTTGAAGCTAAATTGTGAGTAAAGTTTATAGTTGGAAATGTGAAAGGAATTAACGAGAACATAATTTGACAGTTAGGTGTTTGAATGAAGCAACATATTAGGAGAGGTCCTAGCTAAATGGCATTCAATAGAGGATAGGAGGATTATTATAGAAAGACTAAGATAGGCTATGAGCCAAGGGGGTTGGTCGGTACCATACAGATGGAGTAAGGCTCATTGTGATTTTTAGCAAGATATATGTCCCTAGATATGAAAAAAAAGTGATAGCAGTGTATAACTCTCGGCCATCTCTGTGTTATCACCCGAAATATTATTATACGCCTGCTTCGCTTCGCCAAAAAATGTGATATTTGCTAAAATTGGAATAAATATGTTTTTAAGGACCACAGAGTGCCAATAATTTGCATACTGGATGCCAACTAATATAGTAATAGAAATATAGAACGTTTGTGGGGGTTATTTATCAAAGTTTTGATATAATGACAAAAAATATGTTAAATTTAGTGAAAAAGTGGTCGAAATCGCTTCGAGTTCAGAATTCACATTGTACATTTTTGTCAATATTTCAAAAATGAAAACTCCCAGAGTAACATTTGACCCCTCAAAATCTTCGCAAGGAACCACTGCATTGGAATATATCATTACTTTGTAATATGGTGGTTGTTTGGGGCACATATTTTGGCAAAGTTCAAAATATGTTCAACCATACCCCCTAACCGTTCAACCAACCGTTCAACCATCTTGACTGAAGGTTCCTTGCGAAGATTTTGAGGGGTCAAATGTTACTCTGGGAGTTTTTATTTTTGAAATATTGACAAAAATGTACAATGTGAATTCTGAACTCGAAGCGATTTCGACCACTTTTTCACTAAATTTAACATATTTTTTGTCATTATATCAAAAATTTGATAAATAACCCCCACAAATGTTCTATATTTCTATTACTATATTAGTTGGCATCCAGTATGCAAATTATTGGCACTCTGTGGTCCTTAAAAACATATTTATTCCAATTTTAGCAAATATCACATTTTTTGGCGAAGCGAAGCGGGCATATAATAATATTTCGGGTGATAACACAGAGATGGCCGAGAGTTATACACTGCTATCACTTTTTTTTCATATCTAGGGACATATATCTTGCTAAAAATCACAATGAGCCTTACTCCATCTGTATGGTACCGACCGGTCAATTTGGGGGGTCTGGCTCATAGCCTAAGAATGTTGGTGAAATGATTAAAAAGAATCTCTGCTCTCTGCTCACCTTCACTCCTTCATTCCTCTTTTCTCCCGCCTCTGGAACAAACTCCCTCACTCTCATCAATCCCACTCCTCCCTCCAGGTCTTTAAAACAGCTGTTCACCACCATCTCTTATCTTCCCCCATCCAAAACCTTGATCTTTTCCACCCCTGCTAATTTCACCCCAAATCCACTTTTTTGAAATACCAACTTCTGTCCTGGAAGTCCTTGGTGTCCTTGTGTTTTATACTTCTCCCACCCCCCCCCCCCCCTTCCCACGCCGCCTCCCCCCAAGCCCTCTCCCTCCCACACATTCCCGATGTCCCTGCTCTCAAATGTTGTGTTTATGTGCTTCCCCTTCTCTCCCCATCTTGTCTACCGCTCCCCTTTTTATATACTTTGTTTGTTTGTCTGTTTGATTTGTTTGTGTGATAAATGTTAGCTCTTTCACGAGCCTCGATTCTGTATACAAAAAAAAAAGAAAAAAAAAAGAGTCAGGTTTATTCGAAAGGCAAGGGTTTTGGGAGTGACCGATAATACTACTTCCTGAGCCCTCACTCTCATTGGCACCAGAGACAGGCAGGATTCCGAATGTTGTTCTCACCACATAATGCCGGGAAAGCCCAGTAATCCTGATACTGCCAGTAAAAGATGGTACCGGGCACTACTAAGTCAGGATGGTAGTATACTACCCTGGCCAGTTGCTGTCTACAACCGACCTAAAACAACCTACAGAAAAGGGTCGGTTTTCCCATCCGGTGAGCTGCCCTTGGGTAGTAATTTTTATTTAAGTCCTACTGAGTGTCTATACTGTGTTCTACTTCATATTATAGTTCGGTTCACTATGTTTTTTCGTTCAAAATTTTTGTAGATTAGCAAAACTATACATTTTTGGAATATTCAGAGCATGAGGAATCCAAAAATTAATGTTGACATTTGCGTAGACACCTTTGCGAAAATGACACTCAGGACAGTGATGAAGATCTGTAAAAGCATATTCCTGAACGGTATAGATCTAGTAGATCATGTGTATAGGACTTATAGTTCAATCTGATACTAACAAGGCTGATTTCTTGCTTTATAAACCCATACCTATAACTTCAAAGGACTTGCAATATCATGTATTATGTAATACAGTTATATCACAAATATAAAGACAATGGTTTTCAATTACCTTTGTTTGTTGCTTTTCTATAATCCTGAGCACGATTTTGAGGCCTTTATTGGATTCCTTGACCCAGGAAACATAGGATTAGCATATTTAATTAAGTCTGTAGGTTGACTAGAAGCCGAGATCGCGCAAAATATGTATTTTATGGCGGCCATTTTGAAAATCCAAAATGGCGGCCATGCAGGTGTCTGTGCAAATGCCAACATTGATTTTCGGATTCTCCATGCTCTGGTGATTCCAAAAATGTACAGTTTTGCTAATCTCCAAAAATTTTGAACGAAATTATATTTGTTAACATAGTGAACCTGACTATTAAGGAAGTGATTGCAGTGTGGGTGTTGATGATTGTTATCTCCATAATTTGGGTTTTAGAAGGTGGAACAGAGTCCTCCCAAGACTTGATGTATCCACCCCCACTTTGGTGAAGGATTGCGATTCATGGGCTAAGTTGTGAAGTTGTATTGTTCTCAGTTTTGTTCGAAGGGCTGTTTTTAGGATCATCACTGATCCCCGTGCAACCTCCAACTCTAGTTCGTTTGTGGTAATGTTCCCAGGTATGGTTTTGAAGATCTCCATAAGGCTCTTCTTTATCATTCCCATTGCTCCAATTATCACTGGTACAATTTTGATGTTCTTCAGCTTCCAGGATATTTTCACTTCATTATTGAGGTCTTGCTATTTGATCATTTTCATGATTTCTGCATTATTTCGGCCAAAATCGCTGGTTACACGAGCCTCGATCTTATAAACAAACAAAAAAAAAAAAAAATCTTAAACACCAATTCTGTCTTTTCCTTTTTGTTCCTGAGTAATATAATATGTCCGGTCACAGAGCTTTGTTTTCTATGTTCATGCTGGATGGAATCACCAAGACGTATGTTAGCATTATGTCCTTGTTTTCAATGATAGCTTTTGGATTGTGTTTCCATGAATTTTGTGGGACTGGGATATTGAAATTTCTGCACATGTGCCAGTGGATTACTCTACATACTTTGTTGTGCATTTGGGTGTACAGCTGTTATGACATGAGTTTCTTACATCCTGATAGAAGGTGACTGGTGCTTTTCTGTTTCTACCTTGCTGAACCTACACTTGTCCGATTGACTCAGTCCTGCCATCTTCTTAAAGCCATTCATGTAGTGTCTTTGTTGTTGGTCTTCGTCTTGGTTGGTTGTAGTGTCATGGGTTCTGTGGTGGTCTAAAATCAAAGCATTGCTGTTAAGTTGAGGGTGAATGTTTATAAAATTGTAATAAGACCGGTTCTTTGATAGGAAGTTGAGGTTTGGTTCTTGGGAAAGAAAAAGGAGAGATTCATGCATTGGACAGATATGTAAATGCTTAAATAGCTAACCTGGATCTCTCTTAAGAAAATAAAAGGAATGAGAATATCAGGAAGTGAGCAGGCGTAATGGACATTCATGAAAACTCACAGGAGGAACGTTTGCATTGGTATGGTATGTGCAGAGGAGGTTGGAGATCTGCATTGGTTGGGCATGTGCTCAAAGGAATGCCTCCACCTCAAGTGATCAGGTAGGACTTTAATATAGATGCAGTTGGCAGGAGGTAAAAGTGAAGGCAAAAACTGGAGTGAAAGGTGTAGAGAAGGAAATGAGAGAAGCGGAGGTGCAAAGAACTGCACGATCCACGAAAGAGCCAACTTCGCCATCCGATCCACGATAAGGTGGAACTGATTGGGACCATTAAGGTAGTAGTAGTACTAGTAGTAGTAGTGGTAGTAGTAGTAGTAGTAGTAGTAGTAGTAGTAGTAGTAGTTGTAGTAGTGGTAGCCATAGTAGTAGTAGCCATAGTAGTAGTTGTAGTAGCAGTCATGGTAGTAGTAATAGTAGTAGTCATAGTAGTAGTAATAGTAGTGGTAGCAGTAGTAGCCGTAGTAGTAGTAGTTGAGTCGAAGTTGTAGTAGAAGTCATAGTAGTAACAGTAGTAGTGGTAGCCGTAGTAGTAGCCATAGTAGTAGTTGTGGTAGCAGTCATAGTAGTAGTAATAGTTGTAGTCATAGTTTTAGTAGTAGTAGTAGTAGTAACAGTAGTAGTATTAATAGTAGTAGTAGTCGTCATAGCAGAAGTCGTAATAGTAGGAGTAGTCATAGTCATAATAGTAGTGGTAGTAGTAGTTGTAGTCGTAGTAGAGGTCGTAGTAGAAGTCGTAGTAGTAAAACTAGTACTAGTAGTAGTAGTAGTAGTAGTAGTAGTAGTCGTGGTAGTCGTAGTAGGCATAGTAGTAGTGCAGCATGTCGTCGATTGGGGCAGAAGAGCTTTAGAAACACTTGTGTGCCCAACAGCGTCATGATGTAATAACATTTGGTAAGGATTTCAAGGCGACCAGTAAAGCCACGTGATAAATGATGCAAGACTCAAAAAATATTTCACAAACATAAACAAGATGAAGCATTTAATTGTATGAAACAATAACTACTCAACTGAATTCAAACATTTTTGACATTTTTTTTTGACAAGCCACAGTCCCCAAGTTGACATTCACCTGCTGTAAACAGTCAATCATGCCATGCCTGTCTGTCACCATATTATCTTTCCTATTTTTAACACAATTATGACATTGTTTGTGAGGTTGTGCTATTTGTTTGGTGATGCTGATCACGATGGCAGTAAAGGTCACTTAGCTCTTACACGAGCCTCGATCTTGTATACAAAAAAATAAATGTAAAAGGTCACTGTTAGGATCCTCGTGATCCACTGTGAGTTAGGATTAATGAAAGATGAACATTTATAACAAATTGGGTTTATTGTGATTTTCAAGTTAGCGATCCATTTAAGAACGATGGAGGAGGGGTGGAATGAATGAGAATTTAGAGCATGTAGTGAGAAAGGATTATAAGAGATTGAATATTTTTTTGAAATGGAATGAGTTGAAGAGGAAATTGAAAGGAGCCTTTTAAATAGGAAGAAAAACAGCGTGTTGTAATAAACCACTGAATAAAACACTGCAGGGGAAAGTTTAAACATATTTAAACAGAACCGTGAAGAACAGTCTTACAGTCATAAAAATACCAACGGGGAGAGGGCCTTGAGGGACAACCATGAGTCACTTGAACAGGGAAAAAGGTGCAAGGCAAGGAGATAATGGGAGCGGGGTGAGACAGCGCATGTGGACAGAGGCGCACGATGGGACAAAAGCACACGAGGAGAAAGGGAAATAAAAGTTTTTGTTTTTTGGGGGGGGGGGGTGGGGGTTACAACGTTAGACAAAGAGCAGATGTTCGGGGAAGTTTGGGGGAGAAGGGAAAATCTAAAAACCTAGCAAAACCAGCGAAGGAAGGAACAAACTTCGACGGGGGAAGCCGAAGGCAAGGCCGCACATGCGTGGCAAACAGAAACGATTAATTTATGAAAGATAAACACCGAGAAACTTCCAAGGGGAACACTATAGGTTCACACAACGAAGGATAAATACAGTTTCGACAAAATACAATTGTGAACAATGACAACTTTGAAAACGTGGAGAACGTGTACAGCTTCAAAAATCAGTGACGTCGTCTCCAAGATCTCAAGGGATCTGATCTCGCGAGTTTGTGAACAAGATATCTCAAAATGTTGTGGACGGATTCGCACGAAACTTGATGGATAGATTGGGTGTCTGACAAGACCGAATCAATTCGATTTTGGTGAAGATCTGAATATGGATTCGAATACGATAATTATTTAATTTTATAAGTGATTCTTCACCATTGAGAGATCGGGTGAAAAGCGATGTGTATATATACAGACTTGGCATTTAATATGGAATATTTTTAGCCGCGTCGCAGACGCTGGTCATAGAGTGCCCTCTGCTGTTGTTGTTGTTCTTCTTCTTGTTCTTCTTCTGCTTCTTGTTCTTGCAGAGAAGACAAAACCTCAAAGCTCCACCCATTCTGGGAACCATAGCTCCACCCATTCTGGAAGAGGCTTCATATAAACAAATATCCACCATTTTATTAACTCGCATAGCTTTGAGGCCTGTTTTGTAGGCCCGTGGTGTCTTCCTCTCTCACACAGTTTTATTTCAAATCAAATTCGATATATCATTTCATTTTTCACAGTCGCTAACATAGTTTTAGACTCGGTTGAAAAAAAACGGGAAGAAAATCCGATGAAAGTTGCCCTTTATAGAACGAAATGAATTCTCAGTCATACACCGCCCGAAATAACAGATGGGAAAATGCCGAGATATATTAAAAATTCGTCCATTTGATGACAATCGTCACGATGAAATATTTAATTTATACGTCGTCACAATAATGTGGAGAGAGGAGCATAGCTTCATTCACGTGTCGCCACACACGGGAAATTGCCGAGATATATATTTTTTAAATCGCGGCATGGTCAGTCATACACCGCCTGAAATAACAGACGGGAAAATGCCGAGATATATTAAAAATTCGTCGCCACACACGGGAAATTGCCGAGATATATTTTCACTTTGCACAAAAATAACATCAAGTAATCGAATCAATAGGAATGTCCTGTGCCTATAACATCGACGTTATAGGCACAGCTGCATCTAGGCATTGTGTAACATCGACGCGGCTTTTGTTTTAATTAAAACTTTTTGTACTTGTTTTCCTTGTGTTGCTGTTTGTATTTTCTTCGATTTTTTTTTCCGTGTCCTACCTTCTTGTTTTTTTCTTGACTTGGGTTCACTTTCTGAACTCAGTATGTCAATCTGGTGAGTTTCCTTTACCCTTCGGTGATGTCTTTGTTGAAAGAACCATGTCACTGATTGTCTTTCGCAGCAAGAAGTCAATAACAGGCTTATATCACAGGTGGCGTGACAAAATGTACGGACAGGTACATTTGACGATTGGCTTCACAATCGGGTATATAAGGGTTGTTGCGTTCTGTATTAGTGGAAAACAACTGCTGCACGTCTACAAAAGTTATTGCCGCTTCCTCTGGAGATGGTCCGTCAACTTGACAATGCTGTTTGTCATGGAGTGGTGGCTTTACGAAATTCTGGCATGAAACAGCGTGCTATTGCTCGGCAGTATGGCATCACTCAAGGTCAGGTGTCAAAGATCCTGAAACGAAATGCTCAGAGGGGTGTCCCTACTCCAATACCGAGGCCAGGACGTCCACGCAGAACCACAAGGAGAGATGATCGCCAGCTGCACCAGTTAGTCTGCAATGGCCGTACCAAGGCAGCTAATCGGCTTAGGGCTGAGTGGCAGCAACTGACAAATGTGCCTGTATCCAGAAGGCTAGTCAACCAACGCCTGGTTCAAGCAGGCTATCGTGCCAGGCGTCCCCGGAGAAAGCCACGCCTGACCAGACAACACAGCCTGCGCCGATTGCAGTGGGCCAGAGAGCACTGTCAATGGCAGCCAGGACACTGGATCCACGTGACCTTCAGTGACGAGTCTAGATTTCTGGTCTATCGTCAAGATGGCTGCGTCTGAGTGCGCAGACAAGTGCATGAAGCCCACAACGAAGATTGTATAGTGCCAAGAGTCCAAGCTGGAGGTGGTGGCGTGACCGTTTGGGCTGCTTTTCATGCAGGGGGCAAAACTGACCTGGTTGTTCTGAATGGAAACCTGAACCAGTTCAAGTACAGGGTCATTCTGGAAGAAACATTGCTTCCATTTGCTCGTGCAGCCTTTCGAGGAAACTTTGTCTTCCAAGATGACAATGCACGGCCTCATCATGCTCGCCTGATCCAACACTTTCTTGCTGACCGTGGTGTGGAGCATATGGAGTGGCCTGCCATGTCCCCGGATATGAATCCGATAGAGAACTTGTGGGCAGAATTAACGCGTCAAATCGACAACTTGGACCAGCAGCCTACCTCTGTGCGTTAATTGCAGCAGACTATTGTCACTGCATGGCATGCAATTCCTGTCCAAACCTTGGCAAATCTCGTGAACAGCATGCCTCGACATGTACATGCTCTCCTGAATGCTCGTGGGGGTTACATGAAGTACTGAACTGTAATTTTACTGTCCGTAATCGCAGTCATAATTTAGCTTTTGTTTTTGTTGAAAAATTTTTTGGCTAATGTGCAAAATAAAGAGATACTTCTGGAAAACGTACAGAAGTTTAACACAGTACTGTCCGTGAATTGAGTTCGATATTCAGTTTACATCACTTTCAAGGATCAATTTATTTGCTTCAAAATGTCAAATGTGGTTTTTGTTTCTTTTAAAGGTCACATTAACACAATCTAGAATAATTTCAACACAATTCCAATGAACTTTTGGTTCTAAGTCATCTTGAAAAGTAAGTTCACCCCCACAAAAAAAATATTCCATATTAAATGCCAAGTCTGTATATATATATATATGTGTATATATATATATATATGATGTGTATATATACAGGATAACCCCCCTCGTAGGTAGTTGCACCACAACATGTAGCCTCACTTTAGTTCAGATCGTTCTTATTCAATGTTAAGCATAGTCTCCTTTCCGGTGTTCGTATGCGTTGAGCAGGCCAGTAAGTTTAGGCTTCGGTGCTCCTTGGGCTGAAATGCCCTGTGTTCTTTTGGGCTGGAATGCTACGTGCTAGGCCTGGAACAAGTCTGGCAGGCCCAAGGGAGGAGCTACAGGGGAGTGGCCGGTATGCGGCGAGCAGCCAATCGGAGCTCAAGGGGATTGGCTAACAACAGCAGCCAGAGGAGGGGCTTGGAACATTCAGGTAAGACTCTGGGGCGGGGCTATAAAACCCTGCCCCGGGCCCCCCGCAGGAGTGAGTCGGAGCTGAGGTTGAGAGAGTGAAGTCAGTCTGAGCTGAGAGCGAGTCGGAGCTGAGGTTGAGAGAGTGAAGTCAGTCAGAGAGAGAGAGAGAGTGAGCGAGTCTCCGAGTGCCCCAGTGATCCAGTCAGTGTGAGAGTCAGAGTTTCTGTCCAAGAGGTCTGTGACCGAGCGCTCTCTGCCCCCAGCTCTCTCTGTGAACGAACTCTCCCTGTGCCCTGCGCTCTGCGGCTGTTAATTGCGCTTGCAAGGACTATCCCTCCCGGGGCCACAGACGCACGATCTCCCTGCCTGAGCTCCCTGCACATGTGCCGTGAACACTTCGAGGGCCACGCCCGGCGAGCTGTCCGGAGCGAACGGCGCCAGGACGCATTTGGAGCGCGTACTTTTCCTTCCTCCTTTTTCCCGTGTGAGTGAGTGGGCCCTTGTCCGGGGATTAAGTAAGATTGACTATGTATCTGCTCTGTGTCTCTTCTCTTTACCCTGATCACTGTATAATTGTAAATAAACCTGTGTTCTTCCTTCCATTTGACCGTGCACGTCATTTCACACCATTGGCCTAGCATCACATGAATAAAACCGCTCAAATCGGGTTCAATAAGAATTAACAGCACGAGTTACGTGACACGCAAACCGCTCGGCGTATCCGACTAGCGTGGCTTGTGCGAGGTCCAGCACCCATCTTCGTGGCAGCGTCTGTACGTGGGGATTCGACCCGATACCCTTCCGCACGCTCGCGACGGAGGTGGCGGCTGGAATTGCTCTGCAATCTGCCCCACGAGTATAAAGTGGGTCGCGGCTTCGTGGACTCGAAGGCCCGAGGGGGAAAAGGGTTTAACCCCCCTCTGTACGTCAACGGGCTCGAGAGATCCGCAACAATATATATATAAACTAGTATAAAGCCCGTCAAAAATGATGGGTTGAAACAGTTTTTGATGGCACACCTCATGAACATGCCAAAGTCTGAAGTCTGGGCCTAGTGCCAGGTGTGCTTATATCTTCTTTATTTATTAGACAACATGAAGACGAAAATGAACACTTGTTTTACTCTGCGCGCATTGCACATCAAGTGCAGCAAATTTCACCTCCCTACACAGTGCAGTTATTGTGATAAAAAAAAACAAGAGAAAAATGACCACAGTGTGGTCACCAGCTGCGACGTGTAGAATCATGAGGATATCCATTGCAATATGCGCTACCAAATTCGACCAGTCATTAAATTATACGCATGCACTAGCGTCTTTTTGTCTTTCAGTTCTGGTCTTGTCCTTTGTTTTGCGACGCAACATGCTTCATCAACTGATTACATATAATGTACACGTGAATGTTATTTCTGTTAATGTTAATGTAAATTCGTTAATGTTATTTATTAATGTTAATTCTGGGTGGCAGCGGGATCATTTGAAACGGGCTTGGTCGGTAGGGGAAGTCCGAGTGTATGCGCATGTGCTATTCAAAAAAGGCACCCCAACAACAAGAACAACGCGGTCCTCTCATAGAGCTGCTCGTCGCAGCTAAAAAATGCTTCCGTACACCGAACTTGAGGCTCGGTTTGCAAGTCACCGTCGACAATTCCAATGTAAGAGGCATAATTACTCTTCTTTTGGGTCTTTGGAATCCTTGGGGTCTTTTGTGTCCTCTGGGTCATTTGGGTCCTTGGGGTCTTTTGGGTCATTTGAGTCTTTTGGGTCGTCTAGGTCTTTTGAGTCATTTGAGTATATTTGGTCTTCAATCTGGATATTTGGGGGTATTAAGGGTCTTTGGGGTATTTTGGGTATTAGGGGGTAATTTGAGTCTTTTGATCCACTGGGTCCTCAGGGTCTTTTCGGTCTTTTGGATTGTTTGGGTCTTTCACATCTTTAAGGTATTTTGGATCTTTGGGGTATTTTAGGTCTTCTGGGTCTTTTCAAAATTTTTGTTCTTCGTGGTTTTTTGGGTCTTTGGGATATTTTGGGTCTTGGGGTCTTGTAGGTCTTTGGGGTCTTTTTGGTTTTCTGGGTCTTTTCTATCCTTTCAGTAACCCAGATCTTTTGAGTCTTCAGGCTCTTTTCGGCCTTTGAAGTTATTTGGGTGCTTTGGGTCTTCATCGTCTTTTTGGTCTTCAGGGTCTTTTCGATCTTTTCAGTCTTTGGGTTATTTTGAGTCTTTAGGGGTATTTTAAGTCTTTGTAGTCTTTTGGGTCTTTAACAGTCTTCAGGGTCGTTTGGGTAGTCAGGGTCTTTTCGGTCTTTTGGATCTTTAAAGTCTCGTGGTCTTTTGGGAATTTTAGGTCTTCCGGGTCTTTTGGGTTTTGTGGTCTTTGGGGGACTTTTGGGTTTTCAAGGTCTTTTCAGTCTTTTAAGTCCTCTGTGTCTGTGGGGTCTTCAGGGTATTTAAGGGTCTTGGGGTATTTTGGGTCTTTTTGGGATATTTTGGGTCTTTGTGGTATTTTGGGTCTTTAATGGTCTTCAGGGTCTTTAATGGTCTTCAGGGTATTTTGGGTCTTTAATGGTCTTCAGGGTATTTTGGGTCTTCAGGTTTTTTTTGGTCTTCCGGGCCTTCGGGGCCCATTGGGTCTTCAGGGTCTTTTTGGTATTTTGGTTATTTTGGGTCTTTGGGGTATTTTGGGTCTTCAGAGTCCTTGGAGGTCTTCAGTGTCTTTTGGGTCCTCTGGGTCCTCTGGGTTGTTTGGGTCTTTTGAATCCTCAGGGTATTTTGGATCCTCAGAGTCTTTTTGGTCTACAGGGTATTTTGGGTCTACAGAGTATTTTGGGTGTTTGGGGTCCATTGGGTCTTCTGGGTCCTTTGGGTTGTTATTGTCGTTTAGGCCTTTTAACCGGTGGACACACAGTCATATTTAAAGAATGCCCATTTAAACCCCCCCCCCCCCCCCCCCCACTAAATCCCTCCTAAAGCATTACTTAAAGCCTTTAAAACCTACCCATACACACACATACACATACACAGACACACACATACACAAACACACATTGTGTTTTATATGGTAGATAGTTTTTAAAAAGTTGTGGACGAATTATGACTAAACTTAGTGGATGAGCTGGTTCGGTGACAAGAATAAGCCGATTCTATTTTGGTTCAGGTCCAGATTCGACCTATCAGTGGGATAGAAACCATAAACTGTTCAGCCTGGCAGAAGTATGCACTCTACCGAGTGCCGTTCTAGTTGAGGGATGCTTCTGTAAAAACTTGTGATGAAGTAACAATCTGTACAGGGCAGCTCTCAACTTGTTGGCACTCCGATTCATCTCACAAATGGATATGGAATAAATTCATGAATGACTTGACTTTGGGAAAATCTGCATTAAGCCAAATAACTCAAAGTTGCAAAAATATAGTATAATTACCTCCGCCACTGAAAGGGAGAGGGAGGGTGGGGATTTTGCAAGGATCGTGCTCTGCATGACGTCTTCTTGTTACTTGCAAAATCGAAGATTTTTCAAGAATATTGGTCGGTTGTGTTTGTGGTTCTGTTTGTCTGTCTGTCTGTTTGTTTGTTTGTCACCGGCCTGCAGGTCACAATTTTCAACCGATCTTCACAAAACTTCACCAAATGGTAGGGTTGGTCAAAAGCAAGAAGCCTATTGTTTTGGGGGTAAATAGGTCAAAAGGTCAACATAGGCCACAGGTCACCAACTTTGCTAAATTTCTAAAATCCTCAATTTTCATCCGATTGACTTGAAATTTGAAGAGGACTTGCACATCTGGTCACTGAATTCAACCACCAAGTATTTTTGAGGTCCACATAGCCAAATGGTCAACATAGGCCAAATTTCTAAAATCCTCAATTTTCATCCAATTGACTTGACATTTGAAGAGGACTTGCATATCTGGTCACTGAATTCAACCACCAAGTAGTCTTGAGGTCAACATAGGCCAAAAGATCAACATAGGCCAAATTTCTAAAATCCTCAATTTTCATCCAATTGACTTGAAATTTGAAGAGGACTTGCATATCTGGTCACTGAATTCAACCACAAATTATATTTTAGGTGAACATAGGCCAAAAGGTCAACATAGGCCAAATTTCTAAAATCCTCCATTTTCATCCAATTGACTTGAAATTTGAAGAGGACTTGCATATGTGGTTACTGAATTCAACCACTATGTATACTTGAGGTCAACATAGGCCAAAAGGTCAACATAGGCCAAATTTCTAAAATCACCAATTTTCATTTGATTGACTTGAACTTCTAAGAGGATTTTTATATATGGTCACTGAATTCAACTACCATCTATTTTTGAGGTCAACATAGGCCAAAAGGTCAACATAGGCCAAATTTTTAATATCCTCAATTTTCATCCGATTGACTTGAAAATTGAACAGCATTTGCACATTGAGTCACTAAATATGGAAACTAACTATTTTTGAGGTCAAAAGGTCAAAGGTCAACTCAAGGTCAACCTTCCAAAATCATTTTTTCATCTGAAAAATCGTCACTTTTCTTCCTATTGACCCGAGCTTTTTTTTTTTCTTTTTTTTTTGTATACTGAATCGAGGCTCGTGAAAGAGCTAAAAACGAAATATAACCGAATCTTTGAACAAGATTGTCAATTTTAGTCTTGATGAAATGGACAATTTGCTGTATCAATGGAATTTTTTTCTTGGGGGGGGGGGGATTTTGCAAATATCGTGCTCTGCCTGACATCTTCTTGTTTGTTTGTTTGTTTGTTTGTGAAGAGGATATCTCAAAAAATTGTGGACGAATTCCGACGAAATTTGGTGGAGATGTTGGGTATGTGACAAGGCCAAAATAATTCGATTTTGGTGAAGATCTGGATTTAGATCTGGCCTATCAGTGCAATACAAAATATAAATTGATCAGTCTGCGGAGGTACGCTCTCTACCAAGTGCCCTTCTAGTTTTCAGCATTTAAACGAAGGAGAAGCAATTCCAAGATGGTTAACCATAATTGTGTTCTTGCATGCAAATCATAATCACGAAAATATACGAAATACGGAAATATCCGTGGATGAAAGATGCTGAGTTCCTACAATTTCCTGGCAGGGAAGTCAGCCTGGTACATCTAGCTCTCACGTAAATACAGGTGCCACAAATTGTATTTTTCACACCCTGAAGATGTCCTTTGTTCGATGAGTTGGTGACCATAACTTTGTTGGAAATGACGCATAGCATCGTCTTTCCAAATGCAGATATCTTTTAAATAAATCACCAACCCTGCTATTCACAGGGTTGAATCAAACACCTATATGTTCACATAAATATATACCCCCCTATATAAAATATATACCCTATATGTTCACAGGAGGCACTCATTTAAAGTTCAAAGTCAATTCACTGACAGCAATCGCTTGTGGAGCACGTGCCCATCCACAGTCCTTTGGATCCACATCGTCGGGAGTCCCCTGTCAGCAAGCTGAGAAAGTTCTAGAAATATTTTATTGTGCAGAGGCACAACCCTTTCTTTCAGGGACGTTTCCAGGTATTTTTGACTTGTTTTAGAAGCTTTGTAAGCCATTTTAGCTAACAATCCTTGTCTCACATGCACAGAAACGATGGCCGCTATTACCCGGGTTTTCTGCACATGCGCACTCGGCCGAACGAGCAGAATACCCGCCCTATGGGCGATGTTTTTCCAAGCGTGCAACATATTCTTCGGACACATCCCTTCATTTAGGTGTTGAATCGGCAACAGATCGCTGCCTCGATCGTTCCCGAAAATAAAAATAACCAGGGTTATGTACATCAAGCAAAAACAAGAGTACTACCTATGTGCTTATATAATACGTTGTGGTTATACAGCTCGGATGGATTCCAATTGCACCCGACCATCGATTTTGGTGAAGTATTCAAATGCACCCGACCATCGATATCGGAGTATACAATATACAAAATAAGAAAAGATGGGAGAAATTTATTGTTTCTCAAAACTTGATGGAATAAAACAAAACTTGCAAGCGCACAACTTCAGAGTGCCCTCACTAATCCCTAAAAGTTTCAGCTGCCTCGGTAAAATTATCTCAAGGGAGTAGATGAAACACAACATACTTTCCCTCTATTATATTATGTAGAAACTAGCAAAGGTACCCAGCGTTGTCAGGTAATGCAGAGTCGCTTCGTAGCAGGGATATGAAGAGAGAGGGAGAGACATGAGGGGAGGATGAAGAGTGGGGAGGAGGGGAGGGTGAGGGATGCACGTGGGGTGGGGAGAGGGATGGAGGAGATTGAGAGAGGAGTGGGGTGTGACAGAGAGGGGAGGGGGAGGGGTTGAGGAGAGAGAGGGATGGAGGAGAGAGAGAGGAGTGGGGTGTGACAGAGAGGGGAGGGGGAGGGGTTGAGGAGAGAGAGGGAG
Organism: Myxine glutinosa; assembly: GCF_964187855.1. Taxonomy (NCBI): domain Eukaryota; kingdom Metazoa; phylum Chordata; class Myxini; order Myxiniformes; family Myxinidae; genus Myxine; species Myxine glutinosa. Next base: position 269,646,910 of record NC_136261.1, on the reverse strand, counting down.
GGAGGAGAGAGAGAGGAGTGGGGTGTGACAGAGAGGGGAGGGGGAGGGGTTGAGGAGAGAGAGGGGTGGAGGAGAGAGAGAGGGGTGGGAGAGGTAGGGATGGGTGGGGAATATATAGAGATGGGGTGGGGGTGAGACAGATATGGGGAGAGAGAGAGAAGGGTTGGGGTGTCTAGCCTGGGCACCATTATAGCATATAGTACCATACCTTTCGACCATCGTACTTGTCCCGTTTTTCTTCATCCTGTATTTTATTTTTGCCTTTCTAACTTCTGGGATGTCCCCATGGAGAATCGAGCCGCCATATCATCATGGTCATGGAAGCCAAGTGGCTTAAGCACTCAAGCAAGAACTCCGAAGAAAAGGTTGAATAATTTTGCCACCAGGGCGACGCAAAAATGCAAGGAATAATAAAACGATTGTTTCTTTTGATGTTCTTGATAATATATTTTTGTTAATCTCATCTGTATTTTGACAATTATCTAACATAGGGCCTTTTGTTTGTGTTCAACTTGCCGAAACAAAGCGATCTTTATAACCGGGTATTCAGCAATGTGGATCGTGCATGAAGGGTAAATATATGCATTGACTAAAACATGTTAACCACTCAATGGCTTAAGGTTAGACTAGAGCAAATGGTACGTGCTGTTTGCTTGCTTGATGCTCAGCATTTAAAAAGGATAGAGCATGGATGGAGAGATGTTGCCATAGGTTGGCAATTATAGTGCAGGTTGGCAAACAACCATAGGTTGGCAATTATAGTGCAGGCTTTGATGGTCCGAAAGATGTCCTCCTGTGTTGAAGGACTACTTTAATTTATTTTAATACTAATTTAATTTTATTTAATACTAATTTAATACTAATTTATTTATTTTAATTTAATTTAATTTTAATACTAATTGTAGCGTTAATTATAATACTTTAAATATACATTGCAACATTTTAATAAATATACATTATACACTGCAACACTTTAATAAATATACACTGCAACACTTTAATAAATATACACTGCAACACTTTAATAAATATACATTATACACTGCAACACTTTAATAAATATACACTGCAACACTTTAATAAATATACACTGCAACACTTTAATAAATATACACTGCAACACTTTAACAAATGTACATTATACACTGCAACACTTTAATAAATATACACTGCAACACTTTAATAAATATACATTATACACTGCAACACTTTAATAAATATACACTGCAACACTTTAATAAATATACACTGCAACACTTTAATAAATATACATTATACACTGCAACACTTTAATAAATATACACTGCAACACTTTAATAAATATACATTGCAACACTTTAATAAATATACATTATACACTGCAACACTTTAATAAATATACACTGCAACACTTTAATAAATATACACTGCAACACTTACTGTAAACATCTGTAAGCGATAAATATTTTGACTTCCTACCACTATATATCACTCATAAACGACAACAATCCACAGACACTTCTCGAATCATATCACCATAAAACCTAGAAACACCCTTGAACGATCGTGCCCATGCAAGATGACGTGAATCGACGTGCCATTGTCTTTGGTCACGTGACCCTCCGTCAGGGGGTGCAAAGTTCGAACGGCCAACTTTTGTTTACAGACATTTACGGACAGTTTTGCGATTTTTCTTTGAATCCTGGCTTTGATATGCAAGTGGGCAACATTTTTAAAAAGCAAAAAATAAAAATGATACAGGTGGCAGCATCCATCTCTGCTCATTTGGAGAAAATAGGAACTGGTTATCTAACTGGAACAAGTTTTATTGTGTAAAAAGATCCATATTCTCACTTTTTTCCTGCCACAAGGACCATCAGGAAATCCACCATTTATTTCTCATCAGCTTCCTGTAGGCCCTGGAGCTCTTGTACTTCACTATGAGCTATAACAAGTCTTGTCTACAGGGCCAAGTCTTTCCTCTGCTATCCTCAGTTCATAACAGTGTACAGTCACATGAAAAACTAAGTACACCCCATGTAAAGTTTTGACTTTTTCAACACATTACAACATACAGCTATTTGATCTTCATTTCAACAAAATTGATAGATAAAGGTGATATAATATAACAAATATCATGAAACATTTACATTTTGTAGTCCATTGTATAATTTAAATAAACATAAATGCAAATTTCGCATGTGGAAAAAGTAAGTACACCCTTGGCTCTAATAGGTGGTATTGCCCCCTTTGGCAGAAACAACCTCAAGTAGGCGTTTCTTATAACTGTCTACCTGTCTCTGACATTGACTGGGAGAAAATTTTGCCCACTCCTCTATGCAGAATTCTTTCGGCTGTGCGATGTTTGAGGGGTTTCTTGCATGCACAGCTCGTTTCAAATCCCCCCACAATATCTCGATGGGATTTAGATCCGGGCTTTGACTTGGCCATTCCAGAACCCTCCATTTCTTTCTTTTCAGCCATTCCTTGGTGGATTTACTGGTATGTTTAGGGTCATTGTCATGTTGCAAGGTCCACCTTCGGTTGAGCTTCAACTCTCCGACAGATGGCCTCACATTATCCTCAAGCACCCTCTGGTACAATGAAGAATTCATAGTGGATTATATGATGGTGAGCTGCCCAGGTCCTGAAGCAGCAAAGCTGCCCCAAACCATAATATTTCCACCACCATGCTTTACAGTTGGTATCAAGTTCTTGTGGTCAAATGCTGTCTTTGGTTTTCGCCAAACATGTCTTCTGGTACTGTGGCCAAATAGCTCTACCTTTGACTCATCTGTCCAGAGCACATTGTTCCAGAAGTGCTGGTCTTTGCCTCGGTGTTCATTGGCAAACTTTAGTCTTGCCCTGATGTTCTTTCTGGACAGCATAGGTTTCCTCCTGGCACACCTCCCATGTAGATAAAATTCGTGCAGCCTCTTTCTAATGGTAGACTCGTGCACTTTGACATCAACAGTGGCAAGAGCTACCTGTAGGTCCCGTGATGACATGCTGGGGTTCTTAGAGACTTCTTTCAGCATCTTGCGGTCTGCTCTCAGGTTGAACTTGCATGGGCGGCCTGGCCTGAACAAGTTGGCAGTTGTTTGGAATCTTCTCCACTTGTCGATGATCTTCCGGACAGTCGAATGATTGATTTCAAATTGTTTGGAGATCTTTTTAAATCCCTTCCCAGACTCGTAGGCATCTATAACCCTCTTTCTGAAGGCCTCAGAGAGCTCTTTTGATCTAGGCACGGTGACGCCGCACACTTCAACAACAAAGAGCAAACCAAACTAAATGTTTGAGGTTTAAATAAGACAGGTTCCTCCAAGATCCTCTCTAACGATGTTCTAATCATTTGCACCTGAGCTGGTGCACCTGATTCTAATTTTAGGTATTTGAAGTAGTGATAAATGTCGGGGTGTACTTACTTTTTCCACATGCGAAATTTGCATTTATGTTTATTTAAATTATACAATGGACTACAAAATGTAAATGTTTCATGATATTTGTTATATTATATCACCTTTATCTGTCAATATTGTTGAAATGAAGATCAAATAGCTGTATGTTGAAATGTGTTGAAAAAGTCAAAACTTTACATGGGGTGTACTTACTTTTTCACGTGACTGTACAAAGCATTTATCTGAAGTCTCATGGAATATGTTGCCCACTGTGGATTGGAGCTGCTGCTTCCCATCTAACAGCCTTTGAGGCCCTGGAATTGAAGGTCCGCCATGTCATGTGTCAGGAAGTTGAGTCTTTGCATCCACTTCCTATTCACTGGAGACAAGTTGTGGCCTTGCAGATTTTTTTTGCTACCTCTATTCTGGTCTCGTTCCTCCATCTCACCTCTCCACCCAGTCTACATCTCATTAAAATATTAAATGGATGGTAGACAAACCAAAATGAGGGGATTATGGGGACCAAGAGGAATTGAGTTAGAAGAAAATTTGCAAACAACGGTGAATAACTTATATTCGTGTGAAATGGGATTTTAAAAAATCATGGTTTTCATGAGGGCAATATGCATCACACACAGTAATCGATCCGAGAGAAAAGAATCTCCCTTCAATTAGGTAGCCTATTGAAGTACAGGTATATGTCGAAACGCACACACCAGTGTATCTGTGTGCAGAACTTCACATGAGCAGGGTTGCAGTTCAACATTTGGATAATTCTCTACCTTTAAGTGTGTATAAGTGTGACTGTCACTGTTCCTAAGTTCTCGTCAAGTTCATTTCAGAACTGTTCCTGCTTTTCATTGTTTTTTTTGTTTCTTTAAATACATTCACAAAACTTTCAAAGAGCCAAACAGAAAGGAACCATGACATCATAATCTCTTCATCCTATCCCACAAATGTATCGCCCTCTGCGATGAATACAAACAGTGGGATAACCTTTGGGATACTCCAGGTCCAGGTATCTGTAATATTATTGTGAACTACTATTATACAGAGTCCCCTCCCAGCCTAACTACCACTCATCCTAACTCTTGACTAATTTCTGGATCCATCCCTGATTTTATGTCTTGAAATTTTAACACTGCTAGGCCTGGGCGATTATATAGACTACAGACACAGAAGAAGTCTCCTCTGCCCACTTCCCCAGGCATATGAATGTGCACACTGATGTTCATCCATCCTTGAGGCCTCTTGTTTATCAACACGTGCATGGTTGAGGAACCCGACAAGCAAGTCAGCATGATTGAAATCTCATTTTATCGGAGAGTCTCTAAACATTGCTCTCTATAATGGTGGATCTCAAAACAAACCCTTTAATACAAAGATGAGACGCTCACATATCAAAACAGCCATGCTGAGGGTGTGGCTGTGCTTCTGATGCATGCCCTCTGTATGTTAGGGCACAAATTTGGGATTTTGGGATTTGTTCTGCGTGCTTGCAATAATTCGAGTATTCTTCAGGAAGGACACCGTAGGATCTTAATAATGTCCACCAACTAATGCTGGCAGAAGAGAATCCAGTTTAACGTCAATCCGAAGGACGGCACTCACATTGAGAATCACCCTGCCTGTGAAATACCAGAATGGCAGGTTATAGCTGGGTTGGAATTCAAACCCAGGCTAGACAATTTGGAGGCGAGGGTGCATATCTCTCAGCCACCCTAAAAATTTGGTGAGACTGATGATGAACAAGAAGAAAAAGACAAAATGTCATCGCCCCCATGGTTTAAATAATTTTGCTGTACGGAGTTAAAGGCTGTCAGTCAGCCATCTTTGATTGGATTACAAAACAAAATGCTTTGCCTATGTATAGTCTCATGTGTTGTCTTTGTGTAAAGATTGATCAAAATCGGACCATGTATGCTCAGAAATGGTTCAGACACGTTTAAGTAACAAAATGGCCACCAGTCGACAATCTTGCATCTGATCCTGAAAGAAAATGAAGTATACAAATGTAAACCCTCATTTGTTATCTGTGCACCAAGTTGAACAGGATCGGTAAATGCATGTGGGGAGAAATGGTTGAGGACGTGTTCAACGTCAGATTTTTTACAACTCAAATGGCCGCCAGTCGGCCATCTTTGATCGCTTCGCCAAACAAAAAAGATGTGCATATGTATACCGTCATGTGTTGTATTAGTGCCAACTATGAACAAAATCGCTCCATACATCTCCGACAAATGGTTGCGGACGCACGGACGGACGAGACCCAATCTATAAGCTCCCGTTTCGGACTAAGTGCAACGGGGGCTAATAATTCCCGAATGCATAGGATAATATAGAACTACAAGTAGGCCTGCACAGCGTCACATTCACATAAAGTGAATAAAACACAACTATTAAGGTGGCACGGTGTTGCCAAAGCTGTTTGGGACATTGGTAAGCAAGAATGGGCCAACTCCTTTCAGTGGCCTTCTGGAACTCATTACCAATCCATGCAACACTGTCAATATAAGAAGTTGCCTTATCGGCCCAAAGCAAAAACATGTACTATCTGCAGAGTTACCTGATATCCCCAAGCACCGTCATCTCTATTTTTCAGTTCTTTGCATGAACGACTCTGCTTCATTCCCATGCTATTTATTTATGACACAGCACTGGATAAATCTCTTGATAAGCTGAGGAATGCATACTGCATTGACGAATATATGAAAGCTCATGAGAACTGCAGGAGACAGTTATGTTGACAAATATGGCACACACCATGGCAAGCAAATGGCATCGGTACCCACAAATTATTTACAATCCGTCAGACACCTGCAGGCTACTGACAGAGCCACAACGGTGGAAATATGTGCCCATTGGGCGAGGGATACAAATATACCTGTCACCGATGGCTCACGGTGCGAGGACAGTAACCGGGCACGTACAATAGGGTCCTTGTACTCCTCGGATGGCTGGGTGACAATTCTTAGCAAACTTTGTTATACTTACGAGCAAAAACAACGGAGTACACATGAATGGCTCTTTCATTGTAAGGCATACAGATTGTTATTCATTGTGGCTTTGGTAATGTTAGAACTTAGCTGTGCACCCTGCCAAATGGTTTTGAGAAAATTACCTTCCTTTGTGTCAGCCATGCTAAACGTGTTTAAGATATTTTCATTCCTCTTTAAAATAAAATTTTCCCATTGCTCTGCTGTGGAGGATCAGACCTCTTACCTGTAAGGTAGCCATGACATCATTGTTAAGTCCTCACTATTATAGAAAGGAGTTAGATACATCGTGGTACCTGATATCGTGGTACCGATATCAGGAAAGATACCTGATATCGTGGATTAAATGTTTAACCTCTAATAAAAACGTCATGATTTTGTACCTTTTGTGGACTATGTACAAGTTGTCCATAAAAAGAGTCATTGCGGGTAGAGCACTATTTCTTTTGCGTATCACTCAAGTGTGTGAGATCGCCCAAATTTGTCACAACTGCAGATCCATATCCAACTGGAGAGATTTTATTTTCAAAGAAAGGATGGCCACCACCTGGTCGGAGCAACAAAACCTTCACTCAGTCTCCAGAACAAATTCCCAGTGGTTGTTATTTATTTTACAATTTTATCATCTCCTTCCACTTTAAATGTGAAATGTTCTAAGTCGCATTACTCCAGCAGAAAGCTATACATCATGCTTTTCTTTATTGCAACGTTTAGAGATATTGAAATTCACATGGAAGGACACGGAAGGGTTTGTAGATCAGGGAAGACCAATTTAGACTTTAGAGTTTAGAGGATAGTTTAAGTTTCCTTCGGGCAGCTGAGATTGAAAGATTTTTAAATGTCGGATATAATATATCGACTTCATCAAAAGTGCTGGTTTGGAGACGTTAAAGTTAAAAAAAAAAAATTGTATATAAGAGGTCTTTCCCAGCAATGACAAAAACTGAGGAACATTTCTACAGTTTTCCAGGAGTAAATGTAGGGAGGACTGACAGAAATGGTCCAGACTCTGAAGTATATACGGTATATAGTATGCATGTATGTATCTATACTATAAGATAGCCATTTGTCTGTGTGTCTGTCTGTGTGTCGCCATTTTTCTCAGAGATGGCTGATATATGTATGTATGTATGTATATATATATATATATATATATATATATATATATATACTATATATTATATATATATATATATATATATATATATATACAATATACATATATATATATATATATATATACATATATATAATATATATATATAATATATACATATATATATTATATATAATATATATAATATGCGCATGGCTACAATATTGGGTACACTTTTTACACAGAGGAAATAAAAATGCCATTAATTTTAAAAAATGAACTGAATAGAAAGACACCTATGGTTTTATGTTGTAGCAAATAGTCTTGAGGACCTGCAAAAATCTGATTTTCACATTATATTATGCACTTAGATTTGGAATGGTTGAGTAAACAAGACAAAAAATGGCATATTTTCGAAATAAAATGCCACATTCTCACTATGTCAATTTTTATTTCATTGTCGTTAAATAAAAATATGCATCGATTATTAAAATTGTAATTAAATGGAATGTTTGATGTCTAGTATATCTCCTGGTGTTGTTTTTTTACATTATCTAAAATTCCTTGGAATGTGCAATGTGTGGCAAAATAAGGGATTCGTGCATAACGTTTGGTGTCCACCAAATTCACAATAATTGTGATGTCAGTTTCATTTTCAAATCACGAAGGACTCGTGAAATGAACTAGGTGTGTAGGTTAAGAAAAACCTCAAGAAGAATGCCCTTGATGCTTATTCAATCGATCAATCAGAAAGTTAATTTTTTTCACGATAATCTTGATTATGTGTAACACGGGTCCCATTTGTTGTGATAGCCAAAGCAGTCACTCGCTGGCAGACGACCACTCATTTACGGATGACGTCAGAACTTGTTTTCATGTCCGTGTCATCCGGTGCTGTGCGTTATGCACGAATCCAGCGTGCGAAGTGCACTCTCGTTTTCATTTTGGTGAAAACGAAGCATGTAGCAGGGTCTGATGCTTCAAACTCATATACTCCAATATATACAGACAGAATAATACAGCATACTTACTGTTTCCTGAAACTTTATTTTTCCACTTAGATGTAACACTTAGTGTACCCAGTATTGTAGCCATGCATATATATATACAGACTTGGCATTTAATATGGAATATTTTTTTGTGGGGGTGAACTTACTTTTCAAGACGTCTTAGAACCAAAAGTTCATTGGAATTATGTTGAAATTATTCTAGATTTTGCTAATGTGAACTTTAAAAGAAACAAAAACCACATTTGACATTTCGAAACAAATAAATTGATCCTTGAAAGTGATGTAAACTGATATCAAACTCAATTCATGGACAGTACTGTGTTAAAACTTCTGTACGTTTTCCAGAAGTATCTCTTTATCTCTAGATGATCCCATCCTCGTCGCCATGTAAAGTATCTCGACAAACTGCGATCAATTGTCGTACGCGTTTATTCACTCTGCCGATCCAGGCCCGATTCACAGCAGCGCCATCCGAGGTCTGGCGTAGGGATACAATTAGCCAAATTTTTTTTTAACAAAAACAAAAGTTAAACTACGACTGGGATTACGGACAGTAAAATTACAGTTCAGTACTTCATGTAACCCCCACGAGCATTCAGGAGAGCACGTACATGTTGAGGCATGCTGTTCACAGAGATGTGCCAAGGTTTGGACAGGAATCGCTTGCCATGCAGTGACATTAGCCTGCTGCAATTCACACACAGAGGTCGGCTGCTGGTCCAAGTGGTCGATTTGACGCGTTAATTATGCCCACAAGTTCTCTATCGGATTCATATCCGGGGACATGGCAGGCCACTCCATATGCTCTACACCATGGTCAGCAAGAAAGGGTTGGATCATGCGAGCACGATGAGGCCGTACATTGTCATTCTTGGAAGACAAAGTTTCCTCGAAAGGCTGCACGAGCAAATGGAAGCAATGTTTCTTCCAGAATGGCCCTGTACTTGAACTGGTTCAGGTTTCCATTCAGAACAACCAGGTCAGTTTTGCCCCCTGCATGAAAAGCAGCCCAAACGTCACCCCACCACCTCCACCTTGGACTCTTGGCACTATACAATCTTTGTTGTAGGCTTCATGCACTTGTCTGCGCACATCGGACGTGGCCATCTTGACGATAGACCAGAAATCTGGACTCGTCACTGAAGATCACGTGATTCCAGTGACCTGGCTGCCATTGACGGTGCTCTCTGGCCCACTGCAATCGGCGCTAGCGGTGTTGTCTGGTCAGGCGTGGCCTTTCTCAGGGGACGCCTGGCATGATAGCCTGCTTGAACCAGTCGTTGGTTGACTCGCCTTCTGGATACAGGCACATTTGTCAGTTGCTGCCACTCAGCCCTAAGCCGATTAGCTGACTTAGTATGGCCATTGCGGACTAACCGGTGCAGCTGGCGATCATCCCTCCTTGTGGTTTTGCAGGGACGTCCTGGCCTCGGTATTGGAGTAGGGACACCCCTCTGAGCATTTCGTTTCAGGATCTTTGACACCTGACCTTGAGTGATGCCATACTGCCCGAGCAATAGCACGCTGTTTCCTGCCGTAATTTCGTAAAGCCACCACTCCATGACAAACAGCATTGTCGAATTGACGGACCATCTCCAGAGGAAGCGGCAATAACTTTTGGAGACGTGCAGCAGTTGTTTTCCACTAATACAGAACGCAACAACCCTTGTATACCCGACTGTGAAGCCAATCATCAAATGCACCTGTCCGTACATTTTGCCATGCCACCTGTGATATAATCCTGTTGTTGACTTCTTGCTGCGACAGACAATCAGTGACATGGTTCTTTTAACAAGTAAATCACCAAAGTGTAAAAGAAACTCACCAGATTGATATACTGAGTTAAGAAAGCAAACCCAAGTCAAGAAAAAAAAGAAAATTCCATATTAAATGCCAAGTCTGTATATATATATATTATATATATATATATATATATATATTATATATATATATATATATAATATATATATATATATATATATATATATATATATATATATATTATATATATATATATATATATACTAGTCGAAGTACCTGGCGTTGCTGGGGGAGGCAAGAGGGGGAGGGGAGAGGAAGGGAGTGAGCGGAGTGGAAAGGGGAAGGGGAGGTAAGGAGAGAGGGAATGGAAATATATACTACATATACATATTTGGGGGGGGGGGGGAGAAGGAGTTGGCTTTCACAGGCCCCTCCGTTTTGGGAGGGGGGGTGGGGGGGGGGGGTGGAGGGGGAGAAGGGAAAGAGGAAAAATTTACCCAAAAAAAATTGTGAAGAGTGCTTTAACCTCAGTGTTGCCCAGGTAAAGAAGGAAATTGTTACACCCTCTGCCACCATCACCAGGTGGAGCTACACGGTACACATTTACATAGAGAATCATACTCACCTGGCCCCCCCACATCCCTGCATGATGCCGCGGCCACATAGGCTATGTTACCTCCCCCTCTCCACACACAAATTCGTATTTGTACCCCGAGTAAAGTATATAAGCGTTTATAGCTGGAGTACCCAGCGTTGCTCAAGCGAAAAAGAAACATTAACATCTATCTATAATTCCAGTAATCTCTGTTTGTACGTTTGTCTGTGACCGCTGTTTCTCGACAACCACGGGTCCGATATACTTTAAACTTGCCAGGTATATTGCTGGGGACCCGAGGATGTGCCTTTTCAAGGTTTCATATTAATCGGACAATTACTTACCGAGCTATGTCCAAAAAACGATTCAACCAATCAGAGAGCAGCGAGCTATCACGTGTGCCGAACGTGGCGATCAGACTCTGCCTCGGACGGCACATTTGACAGCGTATTCATTTATTTCACGTTGGAAAACTATGTTGCCGTTAAACTATGTTTTAAAAACGAATTCAAACTGCGATTAAATTAAAACGATTCATCGTAACTGCGATTTGCGAACTTCCGGACAGTGAAGACTGTCCGGCAGCACGCTTTCCGGCAGCCAATCACAGAACGCTTTGTTGCGTAGGCGTGGCCGATGTGAGAGCGAGCGGAGCTGAGCGCGTTACGAGCTGACCGCCATTACGGTTCGTAATTCGATTTCTTATGCGCATTATTTCTCCCAATTCAGTCAGAGCGAAGGGCGGAAGCGAAGAGCGTTGTTTTTTTTGTTTACGGGCGTACGGGCGGGGTAGAGCGTACGGGTAGCGTTTTTTTTTTTTTTTTGGCAAGGAACGGGCACCCACGTACGGGCAATGCCCTAGTATGTAAAATGGGGGCAAATATAATGGAAAAGCAATTACATCCAAATCAGAATCCATCACAAAGGTAAAATCATAATTTTACCTTTTCGTAGAATATATGCTGCTGAATGTTCCATTTATCACGTTTCTGAGTTAAGTCTGATGACGTTCAGGAAGAAGACTTCCCACCAACTTCGACCATTTCTGGAATTGTTTGAATCTTATTTGTTTGATGTCATTAATCAAAAAGGCTTATGCACTCCAGAGCGATTTTTTTTAATCCCCCAGAAAATCGACCTTTTCCGTGTGGTAAATACTGTACTGCAAGAATAAATAATAGCCGGTGAAGCCAGTGTTGTGAATGAACGTGTACGTATTATGTTGAAAAGCCAGATTTTGCTGGATCCTTTGAGAATTTCGAAGCTTTGACGCACCAAATCGCTCCATGTCGGCCGCCATCTTGCGGATGCGGAAGTATGCATAAAAAATTGCAAAAAAGTTCAATAGGAGTTTGTTTCACCCGTCTTTGTTTGATTCACCATCTTATGCACCTCTAATTTGTAATTAAAATACTTTAAGACCAACCTCGTTCCCCGGGCCCGCACGGGCCCTGGTTATCTTCAACGAAAATCTTCACCAAACACCGGAACCAATGAGATTCGAGCATTTGAACAAATATTTCAAAAAAGCTTATTACCGCATGTCGGAGGCTGAAAACGGCATCAAATATTCTAAAATTGACGAAGAATTATTTTTTAGAAATCTCGTGGCCTTGGGGGTTATTTTTACACGGCCGGAAATATCCGAAGTTGAGACGGAATTCACCGAATTATTCAAGAAGTAAATTTTATAAATTTTAATCTCATCCAGAATGCAAATGGTGTCATTTTGAACTAGGTACGGTACCTACTACACCTACCTACTACCAACTACCTAACCTACTGATGCCATAGTGATGGGTAAAATAGTGGCAAGAGGCTTTGGCTTCGCTGGCTCATTGCGGCTTTGCAGTCGGGTACTAGTAAATACTGTAAATAATAATCAATAAATACTGTAAATAATAATAAATAAGAAATACTGTAAATACCGTAAATAATAATAATGAATACTACAAATACTGTACTGGTATTTTTACATTCTCCGTGTGGTAAATATTGTACTGGTGTCACCTTAGAAGTGGAATTAAATGCTTTTCGTTGAATATATGCAGGTGATTGTGCCGTTGATCACGTTTCTCAGGTAAGTTTGATGACGCTCACGAAGAAGAAGAAAACTTACCACCAACTTCAACCGCATCCAGAATTGTTTGATTGAATCTGATTTGTTTGATTATTTGTGTTCAAATGTCTGGTAATTGTTTTGTATTTATCGATGCATATGTGTACTTCTACATAACTGTCATTAATCTAAAAGGTTTTGGCACTATACAGCGATTTTTTTTTAATCCCCCAAACCATCGACCTTATTTTTCAAATATTTCCAAAAAATTGGTTTTGTCTAAAACACTCACTGACAAACCCCTGAAAGTTTGACGAAGATCCGTTTAGCCATCTCTGAGAAAAATGGCGACACACAGACAGACAAACGGCTCTCTTATAGTACATACTAGCAAAAGTACCCGGCGTTGCCGCTTCCTGACGGGAATATGATATACGCAATCTGGGTTCTTCATCCAGAGGGAATTTTAAAAACAGATCGCAAGTACACTGGAGCAGTGCGACACACAGCGAGGCCTGGGTTCCCGCCAACGAACAAGAGGTTCCCGCCAACGAACGAGCAGTTCCCGCCAATGAACGAGCAGGTCCCGCCAACGAACGGGCGGTTCCCGCCAATGAACGAGCAGTTCCCGCCAACGAACGGGCAGTTCCCGCCAACGAGCCCTGACACGATTTTGACGACCCCTGACGAGACCCCACCAGCCGATTTGAGTTGAGTCCCTTACATAAATTACACATTTGTTTTCCAGTTATTTTGTGCCATTGTCTGTATATGAGTCTGATTGTGGGAGCGTTCCAAATTAGGAATTTAGTTAATCGTGCATTTTCTTTGTTTGCTGGCATTTATTTTCATTAAACCTGTTAATTTTGTACATGTTAAACCTGGGTTGTTTGAGTTGATTTATTGCAGGGTAGAAGGTGTCGGGTGGAAGCCGTTCAGGTCAGGCTCTGATTTCCCCTCTCCCTCTTGCTCCCCCACACGTATTATCCGCCATTTGATTGAACGCCTTGGAGGAACAGCTCATTTGGTCATCCGTGCTATCCTACGGTGTTCACCACACAAGGTATTCACGCGACAATTGGTGTCAAGGAGTGGGATACGAACTTTCTGACACAGCGACAACTGGTGTCAGGAGTGTGGGATTCAAACCTCGGACACTCAGTGTTTGAGGGTTGCGAGTTCGACACCGACTGAGGGCAAATTGCACTCAGCCATGTAATTCAAAACACCTCACCACCACATATTTCAAAACACCTCACCACCATGTAATTCAAAACACCTTACCACCAGGTAATTCAAAACACCTCACCACCACATAATTCAAAACACCTCACTACCATGTAATTCAAAACGCCTCACCACCACATAATTCAAAGCACCTCACCACCACGTGATTCAAAACACCTCACCACCACGTGATTCAAAACGCCTCACCACCACGTGATTCAAAACACCTCATCACCACGTGATTCAAAATGCCTCACCAACAATGTTATTAAAAACACTTCACAACCACGGAAACAAATGTTTGAGGGAGTAGTTCAGTGACAACAGTCACTGCCCACATACGTAGATATAAAGATAGATGACTGTACCTGAGTTGCTGTTTTGTCATGGTTTACACCAATCATAATACAAACAATTATTTTGCACAATGTATTTGTAATATACGTAATATTACATTTTATAAACAATTGAAGTTGAAGATTGAAGTTAAAAAAAAAACTAAAAAATGAATTTTTTTTTTTTTTCAAACATTTTCAAAACAAGTACCCTGAGGACATTCCCAAGGAAAGATAGGTGCATACCAGAGGTTTGGTACGATTTCACAAAAGTTTGAGGGAGTATTTCAGTGACAAGACAAGACAAGACAACATAACACAGACACTGCACAGATATATATATATATATATACATACATATATATCGTATATTACATTTGATGTATATGCACTCCTGAACTGCTGGACAGAGCGAGTTGAAGACTGGGGTTTTTACTCGGGGTGTGCACGGGAAGCTTTTCGTGGTAAAACAAAAACAAAAAAAACGAAATTTAATAGCCCATGGGGTTCAGGGTGAGGGGAGCACCCCAATTCTCGCTATGTAAATATGTGTGGCATAGCGCTGCTGCTGGTGTTGGCGGTGTTACAATTTATACAAAAATATGCCAATTATGGGGGAAATTAACCAATCAGTAAGGACGGCCTATTCACTAGTACAGATAATAATTCATGGATTAGACATTGCCAATACATATCATAAAGCATGCCAAGACTCGAAACACCAGCAGCTACAACTTCAGGCTAAACAAGTTGCATGCAAGGTTGAACCTTTGCTTCACCAGCTACAGGCTTCGTGCACTGAACCCATGGAACGGATTACTATAATTTGCAGTTAATGTCAAATTATTTAATCTAATGGTGAAATTATCACTTTATGGAAAACATGAAACCACTAAGTTCCAATTTTATTTCTAGCACACACAGCATGTGCATATAATGTTATATGTCTGTGGTTAACAGGAGTGGTATTGAGAAGCATGCGGTGCTCAATATAACCTCGGATTTAAGGTACATTCAAGGTAAATGCGGCCACGATCGTTCTGGTGTAACCACAAATGGTCACCAAAGACCATCGAGTGGAGGACACTGTCTTGCACAAGGCCACCATTTTGTTGCGCAGCAGAATCTGCATTATTTTGTTAATAACTGCAATATAGGTTTTTGAAAGTTATACGTTAAATTTTTTTTAACAACTTTCTTTTCGAAGAAACGTAAAAACCAAACTGTGCGAGATCACTTTCTGCATGACACATCTTGAGTGTATGGGTCCATTGTTGTGCTCTAGATAAAACATAGACCATCGGAGTCCCTGTGTGCTGATTGCTTTACCTGCGCCGTGCGAGTGTGTTGTTGTCGAACACGGGCCACGTCGCATGCGTCTTGACATGTATTCCCAGGGGGCGTATGTTGATAGGTGTTGATGGATTACTGTAGAAAACACTGCAGGTAACAAGTTATCTCTGTCAATAATCTCCACGGGCCCTCCCTAAAGCTCCGTGCTGACACTCACATCGGTGGTGGTGACTGTGGCGTGAGGCCACGGACAAGTTGAGGTGAATATGCCTCGGGCTGTCTCGTGGAGGATCACGCATTCTATAGAGGGTGTGCGTCTGACGTCACCACATTTGCCATCCGCCATCTTGGATTTCAAGCAAACAAAATGAAACAACATGTGGACTGCATCGTTGTGTTTACATTTGTTAAGATAAGAGTTAAAATAGTGGATTTTTCGTTGTAGGCTTTTTTCGGCAATCTTTCTGATAGGGAGGATTTGTTGTCGTAACCATAGACTGTAAACCGGTTCAAGCAACAATATAAATATTTTGATATGGAGGTTGCGGTACGAGTTGTGATGGCTGTTCAAGAGGGATTCGGAATGAGAGTCTCACAGTAGTCCAATAAAACGGAAAATTTGTCTTTTATATCTCAATATCTATTGATGTACACCATAAGCATGATGCTAATCTACTATATAAGAGAGATGGCTGTCTGTGTGTGTGTCTGTCTGTATGTCACCATTTTTCTCAGAAATGGCTGAACGGATCTTCGTCAAACTTTCAGAGGTTCATCAGTGAGTGCCTGGGAGTGTTTTAGGCCAAAACAACAACAACAACAACAACAACAAAAATGAAAAAAAGATCGTTTTTTTGGAGTTAAAAAAAAATAAAAAATCGCTCTATTGTGCCTAAGCCTTTTAAAAATTAATGACAGTTATATATAAGTACACATTCGCATAAATAAATACAAAACAAGCACCAGACATTTCAATACAAATAAATCAAACAATTCCGGAAGTGTACGAAGTTCGTAGTACGTAGAGTCCCTGTATATAGAGAGTTGTGTCAACTCAAATTTGGACGCCATTTTGTGTCTAAGTGTGTCGGATTAGATATACATGTACATTCGCGATATGGGGTGATATATTCTAAACCTGCTAAAAAAAAATTTACTACACATATTTAGTCTTATTATTACATACACGTGATATTTGTTTTGTCAAAAACTCAGCTATTGCCGTGAAAAAGAGCTGTGTGGTGATATTAAAAGTGGTATGGCAATGCATATTACAAGCCAACACTGCATATAAGAGCTAACATTATAAGTAAGACAAACCAATGCTGTCGTTCTCTGAATTTTAATAACTTTTAGAAAGGAGTGTGGGCATATCCAATATTTTTTAAAGGGTGCCGAGAGCAATTCCGGTGTAGGACTTCCAGCCGACATATAGTCTAACACACTTAAAACAAATTCTGTACGTGGTATTGCCATATTTCTATAGTGTACAACTTTAGTTTTATCGACATTTATATTCAATTTCCATTGTAATGATTTAACAAGCTGCAAGTCAGCTTCTGTCTCTGACATAAGGAAAACGTCATCGGCATCTAGTAAGATTGAAACGTTCATTTATTACTACACCCTTGCCCAGAACTCTGATGGATATTGCCTGATCGATTAATGTTTCAGAGCTGGCGACTTAATTAATACTTAATTTTCGACTGCGCCAAGCCATAATTAAACAGAGAAAAAACTTTTAAAAATACCTGCAGTGTGCACGGTTCGTCTAGTCGAACAGATATGGAAAAGCACAGATAAGACGTCGTATTCACCATAACTTGTTTAATTTCCCAAAAATGTCCCAAATTTGTCTTCTGACTTTATCACTTGGAAATCTATACATCTTATATTTCCCAGATTGGTTTGAACAACCAAAAGCAGAACAACCAGTCATTTTGTTTGGCAATAAACAACATTCCCGTACCAAGCTGACGTTCATGCACGGTGAAGTTAGACACAAAATGGCGCCACGAAATCACGTGACCAGAAATCTCGGGTCAGCGCATGGCGCAACTCTCTTTATACAGGGACTCTAGTAGTACGGCTTCTTCTTCTTCCTGGTCGGCATCACACTTAACGCAAAAACGGGATGAACGCCACATTCACCCACCAGCATATAAATGAACCCCCTTCCTCTACTGCCTCCCCCCCTCCTCCCCTCCCCTTCCCCCCCTCCCCTCCATTCCACCCCCCTCCCTCCCCCTTCCCCCCTCCCCCTTCCACCCTTCCCCCATTCCCCCCTCCCCTTCCCCAATCCCTCCCCCTACCCACCCTCTCCCCCATCCCCCCTCCCCTCCCCCTACCCCTCCTCTCCCATCCCCCCTCTCCCCCCTTCCACTCACCCTACTCCCTTCCTCAACCCTCCCTCTGCAGCCTCCCCCCCCCCCCCCCCCCACTCACCCGGCAACGCCAGGTACTCCTGCTAGTATATTATAAACTACAACGGCACACAGTAGAGAGCATACCTCCACCAGGTGAACAATTTACGTTTTGTATCCCACTGATAGGTCGTATCTGGATCCAGACCTGAACCAAAATCTAATCAGCTTGTTATTGTCACCTAACCAATTTATGCACATAGTTATGTCAGAACTCGTCCATAACTTTTTGAGACATCTTGCCATATATCGTTTTTGGACCTATCTCTAAATGGTGAAGAATCACTTTTAAAAAATTATACTAACAGGATCCGGATCTGGATCCAGAACTTCACCAAAATATAATCATTTCGTCATTGTCACAATGTCACATACACGACATCTCTGCCAAATTTCGTCCGAATCCGTCCACAACTTTTTGAGATATCTTGTTCATAGACAGACAAATAAACAGACAGACAGGGGTGAAAACATAACCTCCATCCACCTTTGGTGGCAGAGGTAACAAGAGTGAGAATTGCTTTGTATTACATGCCCAAAATGATGTGATTTTTATAAGTCCAAAAATGGTATAACTGAAAATTTGACGAAAAGCCATGAAACTCGAACTTGTTCTGTAACTCATCAAAATAAAGCCATGTACCAATTTTCAGTTGAATATGATAAAGGGTAAGGGGGAAAAGTCTGAAAAACCACAGGTGGGATGGATGGACAGACAGACACATTAAACCTATTGTCCCCTCCGGTGAAACAGGTGTCATGATTATCTGCTCCGCCAACATTAGTCCATGTCATTGATGCATACATTTATCAGTCTACCTTTTCTTGTACAACGTGAGTATTCCCTCAGTCTCGGTGTACCAGTGTGTTTTGGCTGTACTTTTCAGGCTCAAGAGGTTGGTCTATCAACAAAAATCTGTCCTACGCATTGAGTCGCACGTACTGAGAGGTGTGCACCCTCGTAAAACCTGTCATTGGCGATTGTTCCTTGCGTGACAATAAAAAAACAACAATTATTGCGTCTAAAAGAGACGAACTCCCTAACCTGTTATGCCACCTTCGGGCATATTGCCTTAACTTTGCATGAGATTAATCTATTTTCTCACAATGTGAGACTATTTTAAACCTTTGTGTAGCTTATATTGCATTTTCACTCACCATAGCAACCGCTAAATTTACTACTACTATTTCCACCATGTAGGGTCGACCAGAGAATGCTTTTGTCCCAAGTCTTTCATAAACAGGCAAGCCAGGCCTGACGTTTAAATGAAAGCAATTTGAGTAGAAATTAGAAAAAAAAATTCAGTGTGCCAGTGACGACTCAAAAATTCTTCACAAAAGACACTGAAGAATATTTAACCATCCACCAAGTAATGCTACCAGATTGGACATCCAGTTTATATATACCGTATATATATATATATATATATATATATATATATATATACATATTTATATATATATATATATATATATATATATATATATATATATATACAGTGTATATATATATATATATATATATATATATATATATATATATATATATATATATATATATATATATATATATATATATATACATATATATGTTGTGTGTATATATATATATATAAAAGGTGTTATAAAATACGACAGAATACAGTTCTTCAGGGGAAAGTTTAAACATTTTTAACAACGTGATCACGTGATCACGAACAACGTGGTCGAAGAACGAACGATCAAATAAGAACAACGAATAAACGAATTAGAGCAGAGAAGGAAATATTTTTTTTGGTTTTCTTTTTTCTGAGTTGAGATTTTAAACAAGGAAGTATGGGATGAAAGACTGGGACAAAAATTGAGTAGAAATTAGAAAAAAAATTCAGTGTGCCAGTGACGACTCAAAAATTCTTCACAAAAGACACTGAAGAATATTTAACCATCCACCAAGTAATGCTACCAGATTGGACATCCAGTTTATATAGAGGAGGGCTGACGTCACACCGCGAGTGACAAAACGACTCGCTCGCCGGCATTTTGTTCTCTCTTCTTCGCTCTCTTCCGCCCTCACCGCAACCCCCGACACGACCACTGCCCTCACCGTAACCCCCGACACGACCACTGCCCTCACCGCAACCCCCGACATGACCACTGCCCACACCGCAACCCCCAACACGACCACTGCCCTCACCGCCACCCCCAACACGACCACTGCCCTCACCGCCATGACCACTGCCCTCACCGCCACGACCACTGCCCTCACCGCCACCACCCGACACGACCACTGCCCTCACCGCCACCCCCGACACGACGACTGTCCTCACCGCCACCCCCGACATGACCACTGTCCTCACCGCCACCCCCCGACACGCCTACATATATATATATATATATATAATATATATATATATATATATATATATATATATATATATATATACATACATATATATATATATATATATATATATATATATATATATATATATATATATAATCGTTAGACTAAATAAGACGCGGACGTAGCTTCAGGACGTCGATCTTTAATTGTCGACAAGCTTTCGACCAACAAAGGTCTTCTTCTGAGTCAGCCCCAAGTTCAACGGAACTTGGTTCCACTGCATGCCCTTTGTCGGCATGCCCCGGAACTTCCGTTGAACTTGGGGCTGACTCAGAAGATGACCTTTGTTGGTCAAAAGCTTGTCGACAATTAAAGATCGATGTCCTGAAGCTACGTCCGCGTCTTATTTAATCTAACGATTATATATTCAATACAAATGAGATGCCCTGCTCGTACTTTGGAGTTTCTACTATTTCTTACAGTTATATATATATATATATATATATATATATATATATATATATATATATATATATATATATATATACAGTTCGTATCAAAAAAAAGGTAATCCGAATTCAAGGGGTTAATATGCAAAGGTTATTTAATTTGACAATTTACGTGTGGTTTACCAATTATGAGGAGATCCTCAGTTTTCCATTGATGCCTTTCATGCATCATTGCTGTCACACATGACCGAGTACATGTTCATTGAAAATGACAAGTTCAAATCGCATTTTTACAAGTTTGGCTAATCGGTGCAAGACAGTTTGAAATGGACGCATTACTTGTCGACTGCCAAGTTGATTATGTAAAATTGTTAAGCTGGTCTGGTAATCGTCGGTTGCGTCATCCTTTGTTTAAGATGAGTATTTAAGATGGGCCTACAGTGTATAGTTTTAGAGACAGTCTAGGTCATTGAAAAGATGGTTCAACTTATGACTGAACAGCGGACCTTCATAGTTACAACCTTTCACCAAACTGGAAGTTTGCAGCGAACTCGTGATGCGTTCAGGGAATGTTTCCCAGAACGGGAGCCTCCAGCAGCCAAAACCATCTGGGCGAATGTTAGAAAATACCAAGAGCATGGCACTAGCCTCAACCGCAACAAGGAGCATTCTGGTAGGAGGCGCACTGGGCGATCGGAAATGAACATTGCAGCAGTAAGGCAGCAAGTTTCGGAGAATCCTAGGGATACCAGCGCAAGACGAAATGGGACGGGATTGCCTTTGGCAACATTCAACCGAATCACAAGACTGGACCTCCACCAACATCCATATCGGATTCACATCCGGCATCAACTTACGCCAGGGGATTTTGCAAGGAGGCTGGTGCTTGCCGGATGGTTGATAGCACATTGCGAAGCAGATGTCAATTTCCTGCGGTATATCGTTATCGGCGACGAAGCTGCTTTCTCCATGGACGGCAAAGTCAATACCCATAATGTTCTTGAATATGCACCGATAGGACAACCCCCGGAATTTAATTTTGTCACCAACATGAATCGACAAAAGTGGACTGTTTGGTTGGGACTTTGTGGAAGTGGTCAGGTGATCGGACCATTTTTCTTTCAAAGGAATGTCAATGGTAACAGGTATCTGCAGATGATCAATGATGATGTTTTACCGCAGCTGGAGGAGAACTTTGAGCAACAGGTTCGTGGCGTCTTCAGATATCTCTGGTGTGCCTAAGACGGCGCCCCAGCACATCATCTTATCGCTGTCCGAGATCGACTGAGGGAACTCTTTGGAGACCGAGTCATCGCCCTCAACCATGCAGTGGAATGGCCGCCAAGATCACCTGACCTCACACCATGTAATTATTTCCTTTGGGGACATTTAAAGAACAAAGTGTTCGTAACTCCTCCCCGTAATCTTGACGAATTGCAGGGCCGTATTCGACATGAAGTGGATGCTTTGCGCAATGAACTGGCTATGGTGAGACGAGCAGTTCAGGGCATGCTCCGCCGCTGTGAGCTTTGTGTTGAAAGGGGAGGTGGACATGTTGAAGGTGTGGGTGCATAAATGCCAATCATTCCTGAGAAAAGTTCACATCTGACGTTCATTTTGCACCAATTATCCTGACTTGCATCGATTAGCCAAACTTGTAAAAATGCGATTTGAACTTGTCATTTTCAATGAACATGTACTCGGTCATGTGTGACAGCAATGATGCATGGAAGGTATCAATGGAAAGCTGAGGATCTCCTCATAATTGGTAAACCACATGTAAATTGTCAAAATAAATAACCTTTGCATATTAACCCCTTGAATTCGGATTACCTTTTTTTTGATACGTACTGTATATATACACTATAAGAGCTGTGTGTTTGTCGTTGGTTGTACCTTTCTGCATATGCAGGTTTCATGAGGTGGAACAGTCCCCTTTCAGTTCTCGAAGTATCCACCTTTTTTGTGTGAATGCGTATGAGTGTGTGCATGTGTATGTATGCATGTAAGTTGTTGCCTGCTCTCTCCACACGTGGGTAGGCCTCCAGAGATGGAATGGAGATCTACCAGTTCTCAAAGATTCACACACACTCCTTGCAAATGAGCACTCCCCCATTAAAATCCTCGATCCACTCCTAAATAGAAAGTCACAATTTAAGCATTTTCTATTGATGAATGTGACCTCGATTTCTGAAAATTTAGTCCTGCAGTGCTGTCTGTAAAATTCCAAGGATATTTGCGTAAGGTGTTACAGCCTCACATTTTACATCTTATTGTTACTGTTCAAGCTTAATAATAAACTCGCTTATGAGGTTTGTCAAGTGTGTCAAGTGTGGCCTTTTCATAAATCACAGCTCGATGCTTCATTTGCACAATAATCACGTGTTTAAGTTGTTCTGATACCAGGGTACACAGCATGGCGGACTACAATAATAATAATCATCATACTAGTAATGAAGAAGAAAAATAACTTTTGCATCTTCAGACACACAAAGGGCTGCCAAAGCAGTTTCTCTTTGACTAGGGGGACAATTCTGGACGGGTCGCCACTCCGACATAGCAGGGCTAACTAGTGGAACAAAATACAAATTAAAATACAGTTTACATTAAATTCATACCACTGCACCCCTTACCCAAATGCCTCTGTTATACAGGGTGTTCCAAAAAGACCCAGATAACTTTGGTTGGTAATGTATTTGGAACCACAAATGATACAATGTTACCTTTGGTTTATACTTTATATGATACAGAAACTCATAAAGTTTTGTGCACATCATCAATACACTTCAATGTGAGATCCGTTTGTTGCGTGCAGAACATTAAGACGGTACACGAGGTCTTGTCATGTTTGGCTCATCATGTTTGCGTCCACCAATGTGCATGCAGGTGTAATCCGAGAATGAAGATCCTGCAGGTTTGCCACCTTAGTATTGTAGACAACATCTCTGACAAACTCCCACAGAAAGAAATCAAGGTGGGTTATGTCTGGTGATCATGGGGGCCAGATGGTTGCTCCGTTTCAGCCAATCCAGCGACATGGAAAATTTTCATTCAGGATGGCTCGAATGACTAAGGCCCAATGAAGGGGAGCGCCGTCCTGTTGAAAAATGACATCGGGTTGCAGGTCTTCAAAACCCAGAATTTATTTACTTATATGCCTTTAAACGTATTTAAACGTTTATTTTAATTGAATTGTATACTTATGGTTAAACTGCAAAAATCAAGACTCTCTGCTCATCTTCACTCCTTCATTCCTCTTTTCCCCCACCTCTGGAACAAACTCCCTCACTCTCTTCAATCCCACTCCTCCCTCCAGGTCTTTAAAACAGCTGTTCACCATCATCTCTTATCTTCCCCCATCCAAAACCTTGATCTTTACAACCCCTGCTAATTTCACCCGATTCACTTATTTGAAATGCCAACTTCTTTCCTGGAAGTCCTTGGAGTGTCCTTGTGTTTTATACTTCTCCCACCCCTCCCCCCCTTCCCACGCCTCCTCCCCCCAAGCCCTCCCACAGATCTCCCGATGTTCCTGCTCTCAAATGTTGTGTTTGTATGCTTCCCCTTCTCTCCCCATCTTGTCTACCTCTACCCTTATTATATGTTTTGTGTGTCTGTTTGATTTTTTTTTTGTGTGTGATAAATGTTAGCTCTTTCACGAGCCTCGATCCTGCATACAAAAAAAAAAAACATAAAATAAATTATCCGACATCCGGTCTAGACAGGTCCTCTACTTATTTACATCGAGGTAGTTCTAGCTGCCCACGACAGACGAAGCATGATACCTACACAGATCTACCTAGATCTAGATATGCTTAGCCAACCGACATAACACAGCCCCCCCACCCCTGGAACCGTAGCCCCTGCAAGGTTCACTGCAGGCGCTACCATTCCAGTCTTAGCACTTACTGTCTCACACTTAATTACCGGTTTACCAGTACCCCCGGTGTGTTCCCCGGTTTAGAATAGGTACACCGTATCCCTGCGTGTCGTAAGAGGCGACTAAAAGGGTTGGCGTCAGGTAGGGCATCCGGCCATAAAAACATCGCCTCAAAAAGAGAACCATGACAATTACAACTACATATGGGCAGGGTACAGCCCGAAGTACCCCGTGGGGGACCCCACTCCCCCTCGTCAAAACTCAAGGTGGGGAACCCGATCGAAGCAAGGGTGGAAATCATTCCATTTATGACGACGAAACATCTGATGCCCGACGTGGAGATCGGTTTCTGAGATTTGGGACATGGAATTTGGGACATGGAAAGATGACAATGACAGGGAGATCAGGAGAAGTTGTGGAAGTATTGGTCAGAAGAAGAGTGGACATATGTTGTGTGCAGGAGACGAGATGGAAGGGAAGTGGTGTGAGAATGGTGAAGGGTAGGCAGGGACAGAAATACAAGTTTGTGTGGCAAGGGTGCCCGGAAGGCGTGAATGGTGTTGGTGTCCTGTTTTCTGAGGAGTTTGTAGACAGTGTGGTGAGTGTGACTAGAGTGAGTGATAGGTTGATGATGGTGAAAATGATGATTGGAAAGCTCTTGGTGAACATCATCTCGGGATATGCTCTGCAGGTTGGTCGAAGCGATGAAGAGAAGGACAAGTCCTGGTGTGCTATAGAGAAGCTGATGGAAAACGTGAAAGATGAAGAAGTTGTTGTGGTAGGAGGAGACCTAAATGGACATGTGGGAAGTAGTATGGACGGTTTTGAGGGAGTTCATGGGGGTTATGGATATGGTGTGAGAAATGGAGAAGGTGAAAGGATTTTGGAGTTTGCTGATGGAGCTGATTTGTTGATTTGTAATACTCAGTTCCAGAAAGAGGATAATAAGCTTGTTACATACACGTCAGGTGGGTCGACGACAACCGTTGACTACCTGCTGGTGCGTAGGCGAGATAGGGGGCACCTCCAGGACACAAAGGTGATCCCGGGGGAGGAGGCTGTTTCACAGCACCACTTGGTTGTCTGTGACATAAGGGTGAAAGGTGCGAGGAGAGCACGGCGGGTGAAGTACCAACCGAGAATGAAGGTGTGGAGGTTGAAAGAGGTGACAGTAAGGGAGGCATTAAAAGAGAGGCTGAGTATGGTGGAGGATGATGTAGTTGACCTTGAAAGTGGTTGGATGTCAATGAAAGATAGTCTGTGGGAGTCGTTGGTGAGGTATGTGGATGGACAAAAGGACCACCGAGGCACTCCAAAACATGGTGGTGGAATGATGAAGTTGGAAAGAAGATTGACGTGAAGAGGAAGAAGTTCAAGGAGTGGCAGAAGGTGAAGGGTATGGGGGCAGAAAAGGCAGAGCACGAAAGTTGTAAGGCAGCCAAGAAGGCTGCAAACAAAGAGGTAGCAAAGGCACAGGAGGCATGTAGGAAAATGTTCGGAGAACGCTTGGATTCGGAAGAGGGTCAGAGAGCGGTATTCAGGATTGCAAAGCAGATAGTGAAAGAGAGGTGTGATGTGATGGGGGTGAGTTGTTTGAAGGATGAAGTGGGACAAATCGTTGTGGACCCAGATGGAATTAAAGGAAGATGGAAGAGATATATGGAAATACTGTTGAATGCAGAGAATGAATGGGATGGCAACATAGAGAGTAACCCAGTTTTAGGACCGGCAGAGAAGATAACCGAGAAGGAAGTTGAGGAAGCGATAAAAGCAATGAAGAGTAGAAAAGCGGGAGGGCTGACGGGAGTTGTGGGAGATATGTTGAAGGCAGCAGGAAGTTGGGGTGTGAAGAGAATGACAAAGATCTGTAATCTGGTGGTGAAAGAAGGCCGCATTCCAGTGGATTGGGAACTGAGTACCCTCGTCCCTCTATACAAGGGGAAAGGTGACCCTCTGGACTGTGGCTCGCATCGAGCGATAAAGTTATTGGAGCATGGAATGAAGGTATTCGAAAGGGTGTTGGAGAGGAGGATAAGGAAGAAAGTGAAGATTGACGAAATGCAGTTTGGATTTATGCTAGGAAGAGGAATGACAGACGCACTTTTTATTGTGAGGCAGTTGCAGGAGAAGTATATGGAGAAGAGGAAGAAGTTGTTTCTTCGGTTTGTTGATCTGGAGAAAGCATTCGATAGGGTTCCACGTGAAGTAGTGACATGGGCATTGAGGAAGTTAGGAGTGGAGGAATGGTTGATCAGAGTAGTGATGGCAATGTACAAAAGAGGGCACACAGCTGTAAGGACGAAGGACGGGAACAGTGGTGAGTTTGAGGTGAAGGTGGGAGTGCATCAGGGGTCGGTACTAAGTCCACTACTATTTGTAGCTGCGATGGAGGTGCTGGCTCAGAACGTAAAGGAGGGTTTACCGTGGGAGTTGTTGTATGCAGATGATCTGGTGTTGATTGCAGAAAGTATGGATGGACTGAAGGAGAAGATGAACAAGTGGAAGGAATGTAAGGAGACAAAAGGTCTGAAGGTGAATATCGGAAAAATGAAGGTGATGGCAAGTGGTAAAGCATGTGGTGAGGTGGAAAGAACTGGGAAGTGGCCGTGTGCTGTGTACAGGAAGGCTGTCGGAGTGAATTCCATTCAATGTACAATGTGCGCTGAGTGGGTTCATCAAAAATGTAGTGGTCTGAGAGGGTCATTAACCAGTGTGGCAGCTACATTCAAGTGTAAGGTGTGCACAGAGGGAGCTGCAGATGGAGGAAATGTTGAGTTGGATCTTGGAGATGGCGTGAAGCTGGAAGGTGTGAAAACATTTTGTTACCTCGGAGACATGCTGATTGGAGAAGGTGGATCAGACTCGGCAACGGTTGCTCGAGTGAGATGTGCGTGGAAGAAGTTTCGGGAACTGAGTGGCGTGCTGACGAGGAGGGGAGTGTCATTGAAGCTGAAGGGAAAGGTGTATGCTGCATGTGTGAGAAGTGTTATGATTTATGTGAGTAAGACATGGATAATGAACGTAGAGCAGCAACGAAGGCTGGAAAGGGTGGAAATGCGAATGGTTCGGTGGATGTGTGGAGTATCGTTGAGAGAGAGGAAGACAAATGATGAATTGCGAAAGATGATGCGAATAGAGCCTGTGATGGATGCTATGAAGAGGAACAGGTTGAGATGGTTTGGTCATGTGTTGAGGAAGGATGAAAGTGACTGGTTGAAAAGAGTGATGGAAATGAATGTAGAAGGAAGTCGAGGACGGGGAAGACCGATAAAAACTTGGCTAAAGATGGTCGAAGAAGAAATGCGGGCAAGGGGGTTAACAAGGGGAGATGCAGAAAATAGGGCAAAATGGAGAACATTGTCATGGGGACCGCAAGGCTAACCCCTGCTCTTGCAGGGAAAATGGCATTAAAATGCCTGTTGTTGTTTGTTACTTAATTAACCTATGATATAAAGCAGAGGGCTGTGGGAAGTGAGCCGAAGCTACTAGTACCTACCTATGCTCCTTAACATGCTAACCCCCTTAACCATCGTGCAAATATGTACAATCATTTTAATTGGTCACTCCTGTGGTGGGAGGAAACAAACAACAAGCACTCAAAATCTAACTTAACCACAAACCTTAACCTTAACCTTAACCAAAACTTCAAAAACTCAACTAATAAACCTTTGTACAACCCCTTCCTGAAGACCGCGTCCCCCTGTGGATGCCACAAGATGCAACCTTACCTGCGGGGCCATCCCAATGCACCCCTAAATTTCCGCGGGCCCTGTCCTGGTGTTACAGGTGAGTGACATGGCTCGGTGGATTTCGCCCACATTCATGCAACACAAACCCATAACCATTCATTCTCATTCCAAAAATCAGCAAGACATTTCAAAAATATACAAAACACTTACTTCCCCCCCCCCCCTGCAGGACCATGGTATAGATGTCATATACTGTATGTGTGTGTTGCTCTCAACGAGGCAGCGGGGAGGCACCGCACAATCAAGATGGTGGGGCGCTTCAGGCTGTGGTGCCCGCAGTCCAAAAACAAGTCACTTGACTTACAAGTTAATTGCCCCACAACCCCTTTAGCTCTTGGCCCCGTGACAGTCAAACAACCCTTTCCGCCGTTACCCCGCCGGTGGGGGTCTCCACACACCAGGCTCCGTGGCCTCCTGCTTCAGCGCACCTCACACGGCTCGCCGGGAGTCTCTTACCCCATGGCACCCAAACAGACCCTCCACCGATGGCTCCAATTTCCAGATACCACTGGCTGCCAGGGGTAATTGCTGCAGAAGGGGGCCGCAGTCATCGCTCCTCAGAGCTTGATCTGTACCTGCAGACACGCACACCTTCCCCACACACAAAATCCCCAAAACACATTTCCTCCCCCGCTGCCATTCAATTCTCAAACACATTCCCAGAGATGGTACAAAAGAGGTGTTGCCATGGCCTGCCAATATGTGAAATCCCATATTCACTTTTAAATCACATTTTCACAAAAAACCAATTGTCATCACTCACACTCCAGTTCGTTTCCATTCTCATGACCACATGGAAACACAACACCTCCACATAAACACACGCCACCCACAAGACACTGTGGCACACATTCCATCCCCCCTCACCGGCCATGTAATCACTCTCACCCAATCTCTACTCCAAATTACATGTCCCCAATTTAAATAAGCAAGTCCTGAAGCCTGGGACAGTAACCATCAAGGCCTTACCTCTACCTTGATGTGCAGGTATTTGCCATTTGGTCAAGTCCAAAAGTGCCATCCACCCTACAGAATCCCAAAATTTCTCATTGGGCCTACCAAATTCCACCAAATTTCACTTTTGTCACCACTGTACTGGCAGGTATGTGGATCCGCATCCGATGGTGAACTGTTCTAAACAACTAGATTTGGCCATGCCAGCTACGCACCTCTACCGTGCAAGGGTCATCGGGACAAACTGAGCAGCCAAAACGTCAACATGGTCCATGAGTGTCCATAAGGGTGCGACCAACCATCCATCCTTCGGCGCCCCTGCGAGGAACACAACTGCTCTAGCCCCAGCTGACCAATGTGGTGAGCACCTGCTGCCAATAACACTACCACACTCACAACCTCGGCCCTGCGGGAGACGGTCGCAGTGCGTGGCATCCACCCTCACGTCACCTACACCGCCCTCATCCCCCAGTCCACACAACTGCAGCCCCCAGTGCCCACCCACACTTTACCATGCCAAGGTCCAGCAGACAGCCATGTTCGACCAGGAGACTCACCCAGAAGACATGGTCCACACACCTCGGACACCCATAGCACCACGTTGACACCCAGGCTACCCAACTCCATCCCCACAACCCCACGTCCCAAATATCGGCACAGTCGCCCCCATAGCCAGTTGTAAGCTGTGTCCTGCTAACCTGTCAATTTTTATCACAGCCTCCAACACTTTGGTCTAACACACCTGGATCAATAATGGTGTCACTGCTGTCAGTACCCACCATGGCATTTCAAAATCCACCCTTAAATTTGCATATAACCCTCTGATTACCCGTGCCAAATATTTTTCACATTTAACTAAACTCACCAAAGAAGGGTGCTTCTCCATACACATGCCAGCCGAGCATGACCCATATGCTCGGCACATTACCAATTCCCATTCAACACTCCCATGGCTCTCTTCCCAAGCCGAGAGTCCACAAATCATAACGGAACATCTGTGGAAGATCATTCTCACACCATCATGTTCCACAGATGCCCTAATGGTTGTCCGGTGGGCTATAATCCATCCCTGTCCAATCGGTTCGTCCCGCATCCATAGACCAGCACAGCATGGCAGATCACACATGCCGGCTGTCCCAGAGTCTCAAGGAGAGGGTGTCAGACCGCATGCCCGAAAGGTCACCACATCAGGCCTATGTTGGCCGTCTGTGATGCCACCACCAAAGCGCGACCCGCAACACCTCCCCCTAGTGGTCCTCAATATACGCCATCCCAGGCCTGAGAAACCACCTCGGACCCCCTGGAGGTCTTAACCCCCACCAGGGTCCGGTGACCCTACCGGCCCGAGCCACCCACTCGGGAGGCGCCCCGATGGACAAGGGACGCCACACTCCACCAGACCCCCTGTGGGGCCCAGGTCGTACTATGACACCCATGGTTGAACCCCAAATCTCGCCAGCACAGCCCCCGGCTGGCTGGCATACCCAAATTTTGAAAGGGGCAAATTTTCCCCGAGGCCATCCCCAATGATCTCTCCTGGTCCATATTCCACAGCCCAGGGACCAACTCCCCCAAAGCTGTGCTTAAGCAAATTACCATTTAAACATAAAGTTATTTTTCCTTTTAAAAATTTTGATTTCCCATGCCAACCCACATCTGCAGGTAACAACCCCCTCCTCAGGTTGTTCTGCCCCTCCCTGCAGCTGTTCCCCATTCCCTACGGGCACCAGTTTTCCCGAGGCTCTATTTCCTGATTCCTCCTTATCCAAATACAGTTCGGAGCCAACACTGGCTCCGCTGGGTATTCAATTTCGGAGCCTCCTGTACCCAATCATTGTGCACGATGAGGGTCCCCTCGGTCACTTCAACCTCCACCTCAGACCGACTCACCTCATCCCCCAAGCTCCTTTGGGCCTGGTCAAACTCTACCTCGATGCTATTGTCCCAGGTCCCCAGCCGCTGGATCAAATCATGCTCATCAGTCATCATTCACATTCCCAATCATTTCTGGCTCCGACAGGTCTTTATCCACAACTACCCAGTCCGGTTCCATTACACGGATCTCCAATATTCTTACTCCCTGTTGCTTTGAACCACCGCCCTGGCACAGCAAGGATTCAAATTTCTCCCCTTGTTGGTGTGTTGCGGCATCCACACCAGCCCGATAGCCTTCCAGGCCTATATGTAACAAACATTCTCCATTAACATTTTTACATTCCCTATTCACCTGTGGGCACTCCCCATTCACCTCTTGTTCATTCATCTCCCTTATTTCATTCCCCTGTTCATTCATTCCCTCTATCGTTCCTTCTAAGGCTCAAAGCGATCACTCATCTCCTTTATTTCCTTCCCCTGTTCACTCAATTCGTTCGTTCATTCCACATGGGGTTTTCGTTTCTTTAAACTGTGCATCCAATCTTTCACTACCAGCATCACTTTCCTCTTTCATTTCATTGACCTCTTTACTCATTCTCCTCATAATATCACTCATGCCCCTTATTAATTTTAACATGGCCTGGAAAGACATAGGACACGTCTCTTGGCTCGATCGCTCCGAGACAGGGAAGGTTCCATCTTTACACTCCACCCCACTACTCGGCCCACTTCCAACTCCCTCGACATCTTCCACCCTTCCTTCCATCTCACTCACCTCTTCCAATCCGTCATATTCCCGCACGTATTTTACCTCAGGAATCGATTTCAATTAAATGACGTGCCGTTCGCGTCTCACACACCAATCGACTATACAATTTATATCGCCTCAGACTAAAAAAAATTTCACTCCAAATTCTCCACACTCTTTGACACCAGTTTTATTCTATAGGGTTCAAATCCCACTCCTCGACAACATTTGTCGAGGTATCAAAAAGTTCGTATCCCATTTCTGACTACCATTTGTCGCGCGATTGCCCCTCGGTTAAGACCGGGGAATCGTGGATGGCCAGAACGAGCTTTAACTCCGAGGCGATGATCATTGGCGGATTTTCTATATCAGCACGGGAGGAAAAGGAGAAAAAGAAGAAGCGGGAATTTACCTGACACGATCCGAGCAGTCTTCAACCCTGCAAATTAATCTCACACAAACACGGGATTTGGAATGAAAGGGAAAATAATAAAAGGATTTATTAAATAAATATTGGGACAGGGAAACTAAATCTTAAATCGGGATCCCGCACACCTCACTTCACATACAAGCACAGGGGAATTAATTAAGCAAAGAAACCATTGTGTGCGCGTTTGTGTTGGCTTATCTTTGTGCATCAGGAAACGTCCGGTCTCAGCACGTCGTCCGAACACAGCTCCGGTTGGCGCGAACCGCTTGGTCGTTGGCGCGAACCAGGCCCCGACGCTCCCTTGTTCGTGCGCCGTCAGGCCTCACCGAGCGCCTCGCTCGCCACGCTCCAATGGCAAGCCTCGCTCGTACACTCATCCACGCACCGCCTCTCCTGTCGGCTGCTTCAATCCCCGATGCCAAACAAACAGGGGAATGAGGAGACGACGCCGGCACGCAAGCACTTGCACCGAGGACCAGAACGCCGATCGTCCACACTCACTCGCAGGCAGACTCCAGAGCAAGAGGCAGTCCAACCACGAGAGGAACCAGAACCAGAAGGAGAAGAGGGAGCAAATGTCGGTCTCCGACCATTTGCTATCGCATCCAGAACAAGAGGGAACAAATGGGGACGTCGACGCGGACAAAGTCAAAATGCGACCGCTCGCTATGGGATCCCAGCACGAGAAGGGCCAAAAGATCGGCTCGCCGTTCGTTTTGTCGCTCGTCGTCTGACGTCACCGCCCTCTCTCGACCAATCCTTCGCAAGGTGGGCGTGGCCTCAGCCTGCCTGAGCTCGATGTGTTACCATGCAAGCTGGTGATGTCGCTGGCTGCGGCTGCATTGGTAGTGCCCCGAACTGGCTTTCGGTGAGTTTTATAAAAAGGGGGGAATTAATTAATGTGTGTGCTAATGGGAATGGATTCCTAATCTACATGTCTATGTGTGTTGCCATAAGAGACACAGGGATGACTACAGAGGGAACGACACACAGGGGAATTAACATATTCCCTACAACTACTTAACATGCCCCGCCTCCTTGTGGCGGGGACACATACCCAACTTATCCGACATCCGTCCTCTACTTATTTACATCGAGGTGGTTCTAGCTACCTACGACAGACGAGGCATGATACCTACACAGATCTACCTAGATCTAGATATGCTTACCCAACTGACATAACAATATTAACAACCAAAGTGGTCCAGGTTCTTTTTGGAACACCCTGTACAAGTACATCAACAGAAAAATAAACAAATCCAGCAATTAGAGAAAATTCAGAAGGGCAGATTTATCATAAATGATGGAATGTACAAAATGAATAAACAGCGATAGGGCCAAACAGGCTGGCCAGGCCTGACATTTAACTGAACTTAAAAACAATGCAGATGCAACTGTTGCCGTGCATGCAGCCATGCACTATGGAATGAAAGCAACCCTGTACAAGAGGGTAAACATCAACGACTTAACCAGTGCACTTTTTTGCCACTTACACAAAGTTTCCAATGTGATACTTTGCTTATAAAAGGAGCAAAGCTCATTGAAAAGCAAGGCAGAACTTACAATGGGACATACATCAAGGGAATGAATGAGCAGGAAAGGAGAGGGAGGACGTGAGGAAACATTGAAACTATCAAGTAAGGATAATATGGGTAATAAAGATCATGGGCCAGAATTGGGCATGACAAGAGATGGCTGTGCACTGCTTGCTAGAGTGAGGGGGGGGAGGAGTCGGCGAGTGGCAGGGGGAGAGCAGGATTCTGACAGAACAGCCTCTGGAAGATGATTCAACAGATGGGGGAAGTGGGGAATAAAATAATTTGATGATATGTGCAGATGTGCAGTCAACCTGGATTTTGCAGGGGCTTCAGGAGGGGCTTATTGAAAGAACCTGGTCAGTGGGGAAGGTCAGAGGACTGAGAGAGCAAAGGTGGCAATGTCAGAGAATAGATGATATAAAACAGAAAGACCACCGAACTGCCTGCGATCTGAGAGGAACAGACCTTGTGGTTTGACATCATCACAGGAGATTCCAATAATTGTGAGAGCTGTTGATTCTGCAGAATCCTGGAGATGTGGTGCTGGGTCGCCAGTCCATAGTGGAGAGCAGTGCTCTATTCATCTATGGACAAAGGCCTTGCAAACTATGAGTAGTTCTGATTTTCCAAGGATAGACTTGGATCGACAGTGGATGTCCAGTCTGCTGCTGGTTTTGGAGGCTAGCTTTGCTATGTGATCAGTCCAGGAAAGGTCATGGCTGATAGTGAAGCCGACAAGTTCAAGAGACAACTTCATCCAGTGGATGACCAAGGAAATAGATAGGTGAGTTTGTTTGATGATCATTCTGGAGCGATAGGGCAAGACTGACATTTTTCCAGGATTGAAGAACATGTACTATTTATCAGAACAGAATCAATTAATTTCCACATCAGCAGAGAGAGACACAGCTGCTGTCTGCCAAACATAGGGATATGGTATGTACAACTCAATGTAGAATTGTCTGCAAAAAGGAAGAGAGCGTTTACCAGAACAATGGAGAGGTCATTTATATAGACGAGGAGCAAGACTTGGCCCAAAACATTGCCTTAGCGAACCCGAGCCTCTATTGCGAGAGGGGACGGAGGGAGTTCCATTGATAGCAAAACATTAACTATGTGAGTGGAGGAAGACAGAAATTGAGGAATTATGGCAGCCTTCTATGCCACAGGTAGAGAGCTTAGGAAGCAAAGCAGGATGACAGACTGTATGGAATGCCCAAAATATTTCCAGTTTGACTGTTCTCACCTCTTCTTTGAGATTAAGGGCCTCCAATCATTGCTGAGCGAGGAAAGAAGCATGTCCAGAGTTGATTGACTGGGGCGGAATCCAAACTAATGGTCAAAGATCAGAGCGTTTGAAAACAGGAGAGACTCGACATCGGAAGCAATGACGGCTTCCATGATTTGCTTGTAATTGGCCTATAGTTGGTGGGGTCTCTCTTTGCATGCTTCTTGTGGATGGGAGTAATGTTTGTTGGCTTCCATGCAGAGGGGAGGCAGCAAAAGCAGGACAGACTGAATATGGCAGACAAAGGGGAAGCAAGAACGGCAGAGCAGGATTTGAGAACATGGGCACTGATGCTGTCTGTGCCTGTTACCAAAGCAGGGTTAGTCAAGGCTGGACAGAACTTTATCCACCATCTTGGGTGAGAAGGACACAAAGTCCAGCAGACAGTGGGTATAAGGGGGTAAGATGCACACAGAATGGGATGGATTGGGTACACAAGATTTGGAGGCAAAAACTCTTATCTCAGGCAGAGCCTGCAGCAATGCCGTTTGAGGTGAAAGGCAGGATGGAGAGGGAGCATACACCAGAGACAGACTCGACAAGGCGCCACCATGACTTGGAGGAAGGTGACTGGTTCGAGAGTTCAGCATTAGGATTTGTAAGACAATATTTGCTGGCTTGCCTCAGGATGGACACACGCTTGTTGCGAGCCTAACATAATTGTAGAGTTGATAGAACACCTTACCCCATGCAGTGTTAAAGTTTATAACTAATTTGAAATAAAATAATGATTTTAGAGGTCGTATAAAAATTCCGGCAGGATAGCATCGTTGATGCAGTGTCTTATACTTATATGGTTGATGCAGTGTCTTATCTTATACCTCTCCACCTTATATGGTACTTATATGGTATATAAGGTGTCTTATACGCCACCTTATATACCATGTCCAGGTACTGCAAAACTGGAGGTTTGTGGAAATAATAAGAAGGTGATTTGTGTTCTTCAGTGTTCAAGTATATTATTAAATTTAAATAAAACTAGGGCATGCCCGTACTATATCTATATCTAAAATTATATCCCCCCCCTCTATTTACATGAAATGGTTTGGTCCAAAGCGAACGGCTTGCGAGTGGTGACAATCCCCCCCCTCTATTTACATGCAATGGTTTGGTCCAAAGCGAACGGCTTCCGGAGTTTGGTAAAGAAATCGCCATCGCGTACACAAACGCGCAGGAAAGCGAATGAATCGCAAATTCGTTTTTATTAGTTTTAAAACGTAGTTTAACGCCAACATAGTTTGCAAACGTGAAATAAATGAATACGCTCTCAAATGTGCCATCCGAGGCAGAGTGTGTCCGCCACGTTCGGCACACGCGATCGTTCGCTGCTCTCTGATTGGTTGAATCGTTTTTTGGACATAGCTCGGTAAGTAATTGTCCGATTAATATGAAACCTTGAAAAGGCACATCCTCGGGTCCCCAGCAATATACCTGGCAAGTTAAAAGTATATCGGACCCGTGGTTGTCGAGAAACAGCGGTCACAGACAAACAAACGTACAGACGTACAGACGTACAGACAGAGATTACTGGAATTATAGATAGATAAAGATTGTAAAAGTCGTATAAAAATATGTTAATTCCGGAAGTTTACCGCCATTGTGCAGTGACTCTTACACCACCTTATCTAACACATTACATTAGTTTTTCATGCCTGTTGTTTTGGCCTTCATGATGTCCTTAAAAACAGTAAGTTTCCTGTTTGGGATGATTTCCAATTTTGTTTGACTGCCAGGCAGGGAGTGAACTATCTCACTCCTCCCTGCGCATGCACGATTGGGTCGAATTCAGAGCCAAGGTCCTGCTAAACGACAGGTTCATTTTCTGATTCGTGTTCAAAATATAACATTTAAATTAAATTGAGTTATTCCTCGATCATAAACTGAAGTTTGTGGATGGACGGACACACAGACAGATAGAGAAGACAGATAGAAGTAACCCAATTGCTTAAACCCACTTTTTGCTTTGCGTGCGTGGGGTAATGAACGAAAGTTACCCACAGTCGGGTTAGCTTTCCAGTTTCCATGCTGATAAAGCAAGCTGCTTGACTGCAACTACTCCCCCACCGGATTCGATCAGTATACCAGGATCGAGAGGAATGATGGGAAAGTGGCAAACGGGATGGGTAAAACCGGTGCATGAGAGAAAGTAGGCTTTGTGAAAGTATTCCAAGGCAGAATCAATATCAGTTTCTGCGGAGATGGTGGTCCAATCCTTTTATTTAAGCAGGCAAATCGTAGTCCCTGCCAATAGGCCTGTGCGAAGAGCCATATCCTGCATCGGTGAGGTTGTACCCTTACAATGAGAGATGTTGGCCTTGGCAAGGAAGTGATCAGAACAGTCAATGGAGGCAGAAGAGCAAAAAAAAGGTTGGGTGGAAAGTTAGTCATTACTAAGTCCAGGAGGTAGGATGTACCTATTGTAGAAATACGGGTTGGTGGAATTTACAGATTCGGTCAAACCCACTGTAGACGCATCGATTTTAAAGGCAAGTTCAACCTCACAATTTGTGACTGATGTAACCTGACATCAGCTATTTATTTATATTTAACGACTGAATAAGAAAGCCATCTTTCATCGCTTGTCATTTCATATGACATAACTGAAGGTGTGAGGTTTTCACAATTAAAGGTATGAGCCCAGAAAAAATGTCCATAGGTTACATATCACTTGTGTTGCTGGATCAATGATAGGTGTTACTGAACCTTAGACAATAATCATGGGAGAGATGGGGATTAAGGTAAAGTGTGGGAATTGTCATTTGGACCACTTATTGTGTTATGTCATATACATTGTATTTTCTATCATACATTCATCATCCAACTTCTGCCATCTTACCCTGCTGGGCTTAGTCGAACTGGTAAAATCATTCACCTTGGAGATAAACACTGACAACTTGATCCGAGATTAAATTGTAAAGCAAATAATTTAGCAACCAATCAAATATCATAACGATAATGTTTGGGACATCACCTGCTGGCATGGCATGGCACACGTGACCAAGCAACATTTGAAATGAAAAGTATGTGCAGCAAAACGTCAAAAAGGATGGGCATTGTCAGGCAAACAAAAACAATCTCTGCCAAAGGGCTTCTTCTCATATGACTCTGTCGACAACCATGCCTGATGCCCACCATGACATTTAGCATTGTCCAAGGGTGTAAGGTGGGGGTTCCCGAGTCACACCCAATTGAAAGACAAGCATGGTGTAAATGACGCTGTTTAAGGAGCTTTCAGCCCTACCGCATCCTTTGCTTTACCTAAAAATAATTTCATTTATTATTTTTGGTGACCTTTCAGATATACAGCCTCCCAACCAATGTTATCGGATTCCAAAGTAAGCACTACAGCTAGGGTTCTCAATATACTCGCTGTTGAGGGTCACGTGCGTCCAGGCATGTCCTGTACCAGCCAGAGCATCCAGGAGGGGGGACTGTGGGGGGGGGGGGGTGTATCCAGGGAACAAATGTAATTAAAGAGGGGCGTTTCCTTAAAAAATGCATCAAAACAACTGGAGATGATGGTGTTTCTGCGAGAACAATTTCTGCGAGAATGGAGTCGATCAAATAAAATTAAACTTCCTTATACCAGAGTTGATATTGTTGCGGATCTCAGCGCCGGCCTTTTCCCCTTACCAAGGGGGGATTAGTCCCCTTGTCTTTTACTAGTCGACGGGACCCGGGACCTATGACGTCACTCCTGGACAGCGCGAAGTAGGGTCGTAGGACTAATCACGAATACCTAAGTACTCGCGCCGCCTAGAAACGAGGAAATAAGCCCCGCCCAAATCATGGGTGTTGGTGGAAACGCCGAGCAGTAGCGAACCCATGACCCGAGCCGTTATCAATGACTAAACCCGATCCAAGCGGTCCGTAATCGTGCTACGCTTACCCAATGGAGGAAATCACTGAAATGGTCGAATTTGGAAAGAAAAGGAATAACAGATTTATTTACACTTTGTACA
Source organism: Myxine glutinosa (assembly GCF_964187855.1). Taxonomy (NCBI): domain Eukaryota; kingdom Metazoa; phylum Chordata; class Myxini; order Myxiniformes; family Myxinidae; genus Myxine; species Myxine glutinosa. The sequence goes on along the minus strand of NC_136261.1, from coordinate 269,607,539 downwards.
ATAAAGAAGAAGAAGAATACACAGTGCAGCCTTAAACAGTCTTAACTTATCCCTGGACAAACGGGCCCGTTCACTCTCAGACACACACACAGGGTTGCAGACGAACAGGTCGATTGTCCAGGGATGGCGTCAAGGCAGCCCGCTCTCCGGTCCCCAACTCGCACCGTGAAGCAGATGAACACAGCGGCCAGGAGCTCTCCACATGTCGTTTGGCACGCACGGGATTATTACGGGGTGAACGGTAGGCTGGGCTTTGGCGATTACACTTGCGGCTCAGCCACGTATGTAATAAGCGAATAGTTCGTAATAGTTCAATAAACGCGAGCAATGCACTTCTCAATCAAGGCTCGAAACTGGCGTATGCACGCCAGTCCTCTTCATGCAGTTCTCACACGAGTGCTCTGGATCAGTTCTCTCGATACCAGTTCTTTGTAAGCGCCTCTCCCTTCTCATCTCTCAACTCTCGTGCCGACAAGTCCTTCATACAGTCCTGTTCAAGGGCTTTGAGCGCTGGCTTATATAGCCTTGCCCAGCGAACCCTCTCGAACTCACCAGACGTTTCTTGCCACGCCCTTTCAAGCCATGCCTTCTCAGCCCTGGTTGGCTGTTGCCCTTACCGTCACCGCCTTTGATGCACTGCTTGACGATGTGATGCACTGCCACACCTCGACCCTCGTGCTCCTCCCTCTTTTCAGGCCTACCTCGTGGTTACCCGACTAGTTTCGAGCGAAACCAAGGGCAGCGAACGCTGCTGGCCACCAAAGCGTAACAAACTTGAGGGATTCCAAATGGGGCACGGGATCGTGTTTGCCCATGATGTAATTGAAGGGTGGCTGCAAAATGAAAAGGACCTAAGCTTAATTATTTACACAATGCAGATGTCACTAGGGAAATGGCCTACTCTTACACATACTATGACATAACTAATTCTAATGGGCCTACGTGTTGCTTGTGGACTAACTATGGGGGGGGGGGCAACCCTTTAACCTTTAATGATGTTATATGTACAATCTCAAAACCTCAACAATATATTTAAAATAGCGCCCCCCCCCCCTATATATATATAAATAAAGGGCGCCAATTTGATTCATACAGTTCAAAAAACTTTATTTACTGGCGGGTTTTAATCTATATATGTAGGGCGCCCCTTTATACGAACTTTTCTAGAGCATTTCTTGGTTCCTCCTAAGACCACAATGGTAGTCCAGCATGCACACGAGATTTTTTGAATGTCCCTTCTTCTCTATTGTTTGGGATTTTCTACAGGCTATGGAATGTCACTTCTTTTCTAGAGTTTGCCACATGGCACAAACCATATAAAGGGGCCTTTTATATGCCCCTGGCATTTTCCCAAGAGCCAATGTCCCTTCTTTTCTGGAGTTTGCCACATGATAGATACCAGAAAAGGGGCCTTTTATATGCCCTGGCATTTTTTCAAAGAATTACTACCAGAGTCAAAAAATTTTGATGTCCAACTTTTTGAGAATCTCCCCTATGAGCTAAGCAAAAATAGGACTGTGGGTCCTGAAGTTCACCTGGATCAGGAGCAACAGTCACTCAAACCCCACACAGACTCCCTCAAACCCTGATATTTTTAATGCTGTGAAACTTTGGTACATTACGGGCGATGAAGATTGTGATCAAGTTTCATTGAAATTGTGTGTAGTTTCGGAGAAAAGAGCAAATACCTATTTTGGGGGATCAAACCCTCTCTCCCCCAGAATCCCCTTTAATGTGCTCAGATTTTGATGCGGTCATTACACCCTTGTTGGGCATCGGATATGAAGCTTGGAGCCAAGGTTCATCAAAATAGTGTGTGTAGTTTCGGAGAAGAGAGCAAATACCAATACACCTTAGTTAGGCATCAGATATGAAGCTTCTAGCCAAGTTTTGTCAAAATCAGGTGTGTAGTTTTTGAGAAGAGAGCAAATAACTATTTTGGGTGGGGTCAAATCCCCCTACAGACCACCTTAGACCTTGATTGTTTTATGCCGTGAACAAACATTGGTTTCATCAAAATCGTGTGTGGAGTTTAGGAGAAGAAAGAAAATACCTATTTTGGAGGGGGGTGGAGTCAAAACCCTCATAGACCCCACAATGAGTGCAGATTTTAATGCGGTCAATACAACTTCATTAGGCATTAGATATGAAGCTTATGGCCAAGTTTCATAAAAATTTGTGTGTAGTTTCCGAGAAGAGAGAAAATACCTATTTTAGGGGGTCAATCCACCCCTCCCCAAAAAACCCCTTTAATGTGCTCAGATTTTGATGGTCAATACACCTTCGTTAGGCATCTGATATGAAGCTTCTAACCAAGTTTCATCAACATTGTGTGTGTAGTTTCGGAGAAGAGAGTAAATACCTATTTTTGGTGACGTGGGGGGTGGGCAAACCCCACCCCCGTAGACCCCCTCAATGAGCGCAGATTTTAAATTTGTTTCGAAAGCCATTAATTAGACCTATTGTCCGATATATATTCCAGGTTTCGGGTCGTTTCAATGTATAGCCTTTGATATATGAGCGCCAACACATTTTGGGCAGACGGACTGACAGACACCAAGGTGAATTCGAGGGTTTTATTGTTAATAAAACCCAAGAATGCGGAAACAGACGTAGGTGAAATTTGGAACATATTACCTTGACGTACAAAGCATTTACTTCTGAAATTCGCAGCCGATCTCGTCCAGTAGAAGCCGAGGAACGAATTTTCAGTCCCCATGTTAAAGTTGCAAACAGAGAAACGATCCCATATAAAGGGCGGGGCGCTTTCCGCCTCCTTTGATAATGGAGAGTGGGAAATACAACAGCAGAGAGCAGGGAACCACCAGAGGGGACGTTAGGAGAAAGAATGTGCGGTTAAGGGGTTAAATGGGGTAACCTAACCACCCTAGGCAAATGGGGGCTGGAAGTTCCTTGTTTCAATCTATGATTTTGATACCCCGAAAAGGTAGTTGCGCGATATTATCAAATGTCTTTCCCACAAATATGAGATCGAGAGACAATGAGCTCACTCGAGTATAACATTACAGTCGCGTAACTCGACAGGTCGACCTGGCCTCGGGTTGCTAAGTGTGGACGGGGTCGACCTGGCCTCGGGTTGCTAAGTGTGGACGGGGTCGACCTGGCCTCGGGTTGCTAAGTGTGGACGGGGTCGACCTGGCCTCGGGTTGCTACGTGTGGACGTTTAGGGTACCTCAAACAGACACGCTGAATGTGCACGAATGAAAGAAAAGGAATTCAGCTCACCTGCTCTATCGATTTGTCCATTGAAGAATTTCACCTTTATTGATTTGTCCATTGAGGAATTTCACCTCTATTAATTTGTCCATTGATGAATTTCACCTCTATTGATTTGTCCATTGAGGAATTTCACCTTTATTGATTTGTCCATTGATGAATTTCACCTCTATTGATTTGTCCATTGATGAATTTCACCTCTATTGATTTGTCCATTGAGGAATTTCACCTTTATTGATTTGTCCATTAAGGAATTTCACCTCTATTGATTTGTCCATTGAGGAATTTCACCTTTATTGATTTGTCCATTGAGGAATTTCACCTCTATTGATTTGTCCATTGATGAATTTCACCTCTATTGATTTGTCCATTGAGGAATTTCACCTCCATTGATTTGTCCATTGATGAATTTCACCTCTATTGATTTGTCCATTGAGGAATTTCACCTTTATTGATTTGTCCATTGAGGAATTTCACCTCTATCGATTTGTCCATTGATGAATTTCACCTCTATTGATTTGTCCATTGAGGAATTTCACCTCTATTGATTTGTCCATTGAGGAATTTCACCTCTATTGATTTGTCCATTGATGAATTTCACCTCTATTGATTTGTCCATTGAGGAATTTCACCTCTATTAATTTGTCCATTGATGAATTTCACCTCTATTGATTTGTCCATTGAGGAATTTCACCTCTATTAATTTGTCCATTGATGAATTTCACCTTTATTGATTTGTCCATTGATGAATTTCACCTCTATTAATTTGTCCATTGAGGAAGTTCACCTTCATTGATTTGTCCATTGAGGAATTTCACCTTTATTGATTTGTCCATTGAGGAATTTCACCTTTATTGATTTGTCCATTGAGGAATTTCACCTTTATTGATTTGTCCATTGAGGAATTTCACCTTTATTGATTTGTCCATTCAGGAATCTCACCTCTATTGATTTGTCCATTGAGGAATCTCACCTCAATTGATTAGACCATTAAGGAATGTCGCCACTATTGATTTGTCCATTAAGGAAATCTCGCTTGTTCTATTGGTATGTCCAATGCAGACTCTCACCTGTAATGTTGATCTGTCTGTTGACTAAAGTTTTTAAACCCGTCGCCGGAGGCATTATGTTTTCAGGTTGTCCATCCGGCTGTCCGTCTGTCCGTGAAAACTTGGTGCAGGTACAGTCACGTGAAAAAGTAAGTACACCCCATGTAAAGTTTTGAATTTTTCAACATATTTCAACATACAGCTATTTGATCTTCATTTCAACAATATTGACAGATAAAGGTGATATAATATAACAAATATCATGAAACATTTACATTTTGTCGTCCATTGTATAATTTAAATAAACATAAATGCAAATTTCGCATGTGGAAAAAGTAAGTTCACCCCTACATTTATCACTACTTCAAATACCTAAAATTAGAATCAGGTGCACCAGCTCAGGTGCAAATGATTAGAACATCGTTAGAGAGGATCTTGGAGGAACCTGTCTTATTTAAACCTCAGACATTTAGTTTGGTTTGCTCTTTGTTGTTGAAGTGTGCGGCGTCACCATGCCGAGATCAAAAGAGCTCTCTGAGGCCTTCAGAATGAAGGTTATAGATGCCTACGAGTCTGGGAAGGGATTTAAAAAGATCTCCAAACAATTTGAAATCAATAATTCCACTGTCCGGAAGATCATCTACAAGTGGAGAAGATTCCAAACAACTGCCAACTTGTTCAGGCCAGGCCGCCCCAGCAAGTTCAGCCCGAGAGCAGACCGCAATATGCTGAAAGAAGTCTCTAAGGATCCCAGAATGCAATCACGCGACCTACAAGTAGCTATTGCCACTGTTGATGTCAAAGTGCACGAGTCTACCATTAGAAAGAGGCTGCACAAATTTGATCTACATGGGAGGTGTGCCAGGAGGAAACCTTTGCTGTACAGAAAGAACATCAGGGCAAGACTAAAGTTTGCCAATGAACACCTAGGCAAAGACCAGCACTTCTGGAACAATGTGCTCTGGACAGATGAGTCAAAGGTAGAGCTATTTGGCCACAGTACCAGAAGACATGTTTGGTGAAAACCAAAGACAGCATTTGACCACAAGAACCTGATACCAACTGTAAAGCATGGTGGTGGAAATATTATGGTTTGGGGCAGCTTTGCTGCATCAGGGCCTGGGCAGCTCACCATCATGGAATCCACTATGAATTCTTCATTGTACCAGAGGGTGCTTGAGGATAATGTGAGGCCATCTGTCGGAAAGTTGAAGCTCAACCGAAGGTGGACGTTGCATCATGACAATGACTCTAAACATACCAGTAAATCGACCAAGGAATGGCTGAAAGGAAAGAAATGGAGGGTTCTGGAATGGCCAAGTCAAAGCCCGGAACTAAATCCCATCGAGATGTTGTGGGGGGATTTGAAACGAGCTGTGCATGCAAGAAACCCCTCAAACATCGCACAGCTGAAAGAATTCTGCATGGAGGAGTGGGCAAAAATTTCTCCCAGTCGATGTCAGAGACTGGTAGACAGTTATAAGAAACGCCTACTTGAGGTTGTTTCTGCCAAAGGGGGCAATACCACCTATTAGAGCCAAGGGTGTACTTACATTTTCCACATACATGCGAAATTGCATTTACGTTTATTTAAATTATACAATGGACGACAAAATATAAATGTTTCATGATATTTGTTATATTATATCACCTTTATCTGTCATTATTGTTGAAATGAAGATCAAATAGCTGTATGTTGAAATATGTTGAAAAAGTCAAAACTTTACATGGGGTGTACTTACTTTTTCACGTGACTGTATGTATAATGCGGTAAATATGAACTGATTCGATGTTGGGGTCACAAGATCAAACAAAAGCCAAAGGTCAGAGGTCATGTTACATAAAAATCCTTGTTACCACGTAACTTGTGAACCAGTGATGGTATTTTGACCAACGTTGGTACACGTATGTATTATGATGCAAAGATGAACTTATTTGAGATTGGGGTCAAGAGGTCATATGTCAAAGTCTGTAATAGGTCTATAACTTGAGAACGGCTGTAGGGATCTTGGTCAAACTTGGTGCAGGTATGAATAATGATGTAAAGATTATATGGTTCGATTTTGGGGTCAAGAGGTCAAAGTTCAAATGTCAGACATCCTGTTAGATAAAAATTCTGTTACCAAGGTAACTTGTGAACCAGGCATGGGATTTTTTTTACCAAATTTGGTATAATTATATATTATGATGCAAAGATAAACTGATTCGATTTTGGGGTCAACAGGTCAAATATCAGAGGTCATGTTAAGTTACAATTACTTTGTCACCGCGATAACTTAAGAACGGCTGAAGGGACTTTTCCATCTTTATTAACACATTTATTTATTTTATTTTATTTTATTTACACCAACAACTTCCAAGTGAAAAATAAATTAAAAATATAAAACTAGAATATAACCCCCCTGAGTTAATACTTGGTGGAGCCGTGGAGTATGTTGGGATAGGTCTCTATCAACTTTGCACACCTTGATTTGGCAATATTTGCACATTCTTCTGTACAAAACTGTACAAGCTCAGTCAAGTTGTGTGGGGAGTGTTGATGGACAGCAATCTTCAAGTCATTCCACAGATTTTCGATTGGGTTTAGGTCAGAGCTCTGACTGAGCCACTCAAGGACATTTACCTTGCCTGGATCCCTTAGCCACTCCAGTGTAGCTTTGGCTGTGTGCTTCGGGTTGTTGTCATGCTGAAAGGTGAACTTCCCTCCCAATTTCCGATTTCTTGCAGAAGGCAGCAGGATTTCCTCTAGGATTTTTCTGTATTTTGCTCCATCACTTTTCCCTTCTATCTTGACAAAAGCCCCAATCCCTGCTGATGAGAAACATCCCCATAACATGATGCTCCCACCAACGTGCTTCACAGTGGGGATGGTGTTCTTTGGGTGATGTATTGTGTTGGGTTTGCGCTAAACGTATTTTTTTATATTTACGCCAAAAAGTACCATCTTCGTTTCGTCAGACCAAAAAACCTTTTGCCACATGGCTTCAGAATCTCCGGAGTGTTTTTTTGCATTCCACAAATTGGACTCAAGGTGGGATTTTTGAGCAATGGCTTCCTTCTTGCCACCTTAGCATACAGACCAGACTTATGGAGTGCTTGGGATATTGTTGTCACATGCACACAGTGACCAGTCTTTGCCATAAAGATCTGTAGCTCTTTCAAAGTAGCCATTGGCCTCTCAGTGGCCTCTCTGATCAGTCTCCTCCTTGCTTGATCATCCCGTTTGGAGGGACAGCCTGATCTAGGCAGGGTCTTGGTGGTACCATATGCCTTCTTAATGATTGCCTTCACTGTGCTCCAAGGGATGTTCAAGGCCTTTAAAATATTTTGATACCCATCCCCTGATCTGTGCCTTTGCACAACTTTATCCTGGAGGTCTTTTAAAAGCTCCTTGGTGCTCATGGTTGAGGCTTTGCTGGGAAAAGCACTACCCAGCAAAGGAAACCTACAAGAACAGCTGATTTTATTCTGAAGTAATCCGAATCACTACAATTTAACACAGGTGGAGGCCAATTAACTTGGTGTGTGATTTTGAAGGTGATTGGTTACTCCTGTGCTAATTTACAATTGCTATTATAAGGGGGGTTGGACACTTATCCAACCAAGATATTCTAGTTTTTTATTTTTTATTAATTTTCTGAAATTTGTAGAATTTGTTTTTCACTTGGAAGTTGTTGGTTACGATGTGTAAATTAAGATGGAAAAAGTTTGATTTAATGCAATTTAATTCCAGCCGATAAGGCAACAAAAGGTGAAAAATTTGATAGGGGGTGTAGACTTTATATAAGCATTGTAGTTGCAGATTGAGCAATGTGGTGAGTGGATGTAAGAGTATTGGTGTTTGTATCTCGTCTTGAGCACTGTGGGACTGCTGGGATAGCTTATAAGTTATAAGTAGCAATTACTCCCATTTGAGCTTGGGTTCGAATCTCGAAACAACTGTAAGTTGTCACCATGGTGTCTCCCAGGCAGGGTGATTCAGCAATGTGTGTGCCGTCCCTCGGACGGACGTTAAACTGGGCATCCCGTCTGCCGACATTCGTTGTTGGACGTTAAAGATCCAATGGTGTCATCGTGAAGAGTCGGTGATTTATCTCCGGCACCCTGAAAAAATTGCTGCCACTTTCAGTGGAACTTGTCCAGCCGGATCGTGAAAGACTTGGCTCAAACGTTCTCCGACCGACCTCCACAAAAAGGTCAGAATAATTGGGATTGTGAGATGTGAATAAGAAGAACAATTAAAAGGATAACTCATCGAGTTCTCTGAATGTGAGGAAGCCGATCATTTTGTGGAGGGGGTGATCAAAGGTCTTAATCTTGGAAAAAACGTCGCAGAGCCAAAAGCATGACCTCTACTCCAATGACACAAGGAATGTCACCCACGACTGGGAAACAAAAGAGTGACACATTGGCTGAAAACTACAGAGAAAAGTTTCACTTCGACCTTTTGAGGAAGGAATAGTCATCTCGTTGCCCAATAGACTAGACGGATTTCTGAGAAATGTGAATGTTAGGTGCAGGTTTGGGTAAAAGTTGGGAACCTCACTTAATTGGGAACCATTGGTTGGGAACCTTAATACCCGGTATGCTGAATTCGATTAACCCGGTTCCCAAGCCGAATTTTGAGTTGTTGACCTTCTAATTAGCATAAAGAAAAAGGCCGCCAAATTGCCATTTTTGGACAATTTCTTTGAACAAGCATTTATATATCATGTCTATAGATGCAGCTCTTTTACTTTAACTTTACAACTTTTACCCCAAAATGCACCTAGAAGCTTATACATGGCTTTTTTTCATAAATCCGTCTAGTCTATAAAAACCCAATTTTGAATGTAAGCAAGGAATGTACACCACCATGGCACTGTACCACCATGGCACTCTACCACCATGGCACTCTACCACCATGGCACTCTACCACCATGGAACTCTACCACCATGGAACTCTACCACCATGGCACTCTACCACCATGGAACTCTACCACCATGGCATTCTACCACCATGGAACTCTACCACCATGGCACGCTACCACCATGGCACTCTACCACCATGGCATTCTACCACCATGGAACTCTACCACCATGGCACTCTACCACCATGGCACTCTACCACCATGGCACTCTACCACCATGGCACTCTACCACCATGGCATTCTACCACCATGGCATTCTACCACCATGGCATTCTACCACCATGGCATTCTACCACCATGGAAGTCTACCACCATAGCATTCTACCACCATAGCATTCTACCACCATGGCACTCCACCACCATGGCACTCTACCACCATGGCACTCTACCACCATGGCACTCCACCACCATGGTAACCAACCACCATGGCACCATACTACCATGGCAACCTACCACCATGGCACCCTACCACCATGGCACATTACCACCATGGCAACCTACCACCATGGTACCCTACCAACATGGCACCTTACCACCATGGCAACCTACCACCATGGCACTCTACCACCATGGCACCTTACCACCATGGCAACCTACCACCATGGCACCTTACCACCATGGCAACCTACCACCATGGCACTCTACCACCATGGCACTCTACCACCATGGCACTCTACCACCATGGCACACTACCACCATGGCACGCTACCACCATGGCATTCTACCACCATGGCACTCTACCACCATGGCACCCTACCATCATGCCCATGGCAATGGCACCCTACCACCATGGCACTCTACCACCATGGCACTCTACCACCATGCCCATGGCACTCTACCACCATGCCCATGGCACTCTACAACCATGGCACGCTACCACCATGACCATGGCACTCTACCACCATGCCCATGGCACTCTACCACCACGGCACGCTACCACCATGGCACTCCACCACCATGGCACTCTACCACCATGCCCATGGCACTCTACCACCATGCAACAACATCAAACTTCTATGATTCTATTTCCTGAAACGTTTCCACTTGCAAGTCGTGCCGTGACGGGCGCCTAAAACTAAGAGTGTTAATCAGTAAGGCCATGGTCCATGACCTACTACCCAACCAACCTGTGGGCCATTGGCCCGACTTGCACCGAGTACAGTATGTGCCCAATTCGGTAATCTTTTGTAATGCCTTCGATAAAGTATGCAATGGAGACCACCTCACCGTGGTCACACACAACCTGCGACAAATTCCTGCAACGGGACAATCGAGAGACGCGCATTAAATGCGCTATTAAACTAGAGCTTCCAAGGAAGCATAACTCAACTGAACTGACTGGACAACTTTAAAGTAGGTCAGTTGTCTGTACTAGATTTGACTTAAATGAAAAGCCAACAACCTTGTGTAATAATTTTAAGGTCCTTGTATCCTTATACTTGTCCTTGTTTTACAATTGCTACAATGTTACACTTTGCAACAATGTTGCAGAAATATAGTTGTGTTAGTACAGCGGATAAGCTCTCATATTTTAACAAATTGTGCATTTTTTGAGAAAAGCATGAAATTTCTAGCATAGTTAGTATATACCATAAGGTTTATTTTCAGATGTGGAGGGAAGTCAGATTTGACCTCTGAGGACCGTGAGAGGTCAAATCCAAAATGGCCACCAGTCCACCGGGTCTAATGTTCAAACGCGCTGAGGGGTGTCATTTCCAACTAAATTTGGGATGCCCATTCATTTGGTGATACTTTTGAGATCGCCAGAACTCAAGGACATGCATTTAGGTCACGGTCAAGGTCAAATTACGTTAAATATCTATTTTTATAATACTGCAGTTGGAACTGCTATTGGAAAAAGTTCATTTGAACTTTTAAAACTTTATTTTTGTCAGGTACAGGGATAGGTACAGAACACCCAAAGACCAGAAATGATGAAAAAAAAGTGTTTACACTGCAAGGAATGATGCAATAACCTCTGAAAAAATAACTGTAGTTAACCAAGTATGTCCACCAAAGCTTACATTAAATCAAGTGCAATGATGAAAATTGGTAATGATCAAAATCTAACAGTCTCCAGAACAGAAGCACAGTGCAGTGCACTTGAATGCAGCTTTGGCACACTTGCAGCGTCCAGTGCACCCTTTCTTGCAGCCACAGTCGATCAATTCATGGCACGATTTTGATGCTTCAGGAAGAGTGGTCCAAAGAGGCTGCCACCCAGTTGTCTCCTTTGTCCAGCCCCAGTCAGGTGGGTCTGGCATCTCTGGATCCATGACCAATGCCTGGTTACAACAGTTGGCCTGGTAGCAAGTGCGCTTGATGTGCTGCTTGAGTGTTGCCTGGGTTGGAGGAATGTTCTCTAGAGTTCTACACTTCTGTGTGAAGAGCTGTTTCCTGGCATCATTCACTTCCGTGCTCTCACTGGTTCTATCGTACATCAGCACCACAATTCGCTCTAGCAGTAACATTGAGCCTTCACTGACCCCACTTGGCATGCCTAGGAGTTCATTGAAAGCATCTTTCACCTCTGGGCATCCCCAATTTAGATGGAAATGACACCTATAATGTCTTTCTACACTATTTGGTTCCAAAATTAAGCGCGTTTGAACATTAGACTCGGTGGACTGGCGGCCATTTTGGATTTGACCTCTCACGGTTCTCAGAGGTCAAATCTGACTTCCCTCCACATCTGAAAATAAACCTTATGGTATGCACTAACTATGTTAAAAATTTCATGCTTTTCTCATAAAATGCACAATTTTTGTGTTTATCTGCTGCACTATGTAGATAAAAGGAAACGGGTGTAATTCGCTTTCAAAGTCACCCACCCCCACATCTTGTCCCAGTGTGCTTTTCTTAAGAGCTGAAAAAAATATGCCGGCCTATGGCGGCCATTTTCTGCACACTACGTTTGATTATTTTATGGACGTTAAATTGTATGGACGTTATTTTATGGATTTTATGGACGCGGCTTTTTTATGGCGGCACACTACGTTTGATCAAAATCCATAAATATTTGTGGACGTTAAAGTCTTAACGTCGTTTCGGAGCTGAAACAATATGGCGGCCTATGGCGGCCATTTTGTGACGGATCGGGTTGGAATGCAATAGCACCCTATCTTGTGTGGTAAGGGTTAAACATTCTAAGTTTTACCAAAATCTGTTAATATTTGTGGACGCTAGAGTGTTAACGTCGTTTTTGGTTTTCATGACCAAAAACAAAATGGTCGCCTAAGTCCGCCATTTTTCAACGGATCGGGCTGAAATGTAATACCGACCTGGTCCTTGGGTAAGGATGCTGCATGTCAAGTTTGATCAGAATCGGTTGATATTTGTGGACGCTGGAGTGTTAACGTCGAAAAGTTAATGGACGACAGACACCGGACGACGACGACGACAGACGACGGACGCCGGAGGGTTCAGTATGTGATGAACTCAACTGGACGGTAGTCCAGTTGAGTTAAAAATTAACTGGACACCTCTCATCCATGTCACCCTCCACACGGTTATATCAGAATGAGCTGATTCGTCACACCGTCACGGAATGCTTACTCCCAATACATAGCCATTCAAAAATTATGTAACGCTAATTATTCAGTAATTTGCGTAACCGTGATGCTCGATTACCGTACATTCTGACATACCATGCGTTCCGACGGGTTTGATTACACGTTACGCTTATTCGCCATTTGATTATATTGTTCGGGGTCCCTCATCGAGAATCGACCCACACAAAGCCAATGGAAATCTAAGGCAACAAACCCGGGCAGTGTATAATCAGCTAAAGTATCAACAATCAATGTATAATCTAAAAATATAATCACTATAGTGTTAGGCCCACCAGAAAACCAAGATGGTGGCCATATCATTTCGTCTCATATTGTGGGTGGAGTCAAACGACAGATGTGGGTGTGGTCTGGCAGCAGTCTGACCAATGGGTGCACATTTAAAAAATCCAAAGCTCTTGTCGAGCTGGGTGGGACATGTTGCAGGTAAAAAACAATAGAATAGCAATTATATATGTATAATAGTGACAAAATAATAACTCCTTTTCTCACAAACAATATGCATGTCACCTTGGAGGTACAATGGCATGAGTAATGCGGAAGGGACTGCTGCAGCAATGTAGAAACTGAATTCGAACCGGAGCTTCTCAAATTGCGAGCTTTGCAGCTGCCATACGCACGTGCTCGCATAGGCATTCCACCACGTGGCCGGTACAATAGGAAACCCCATCCACAGGCGTTTACAATGCAGCAGGTACGGGGTTCCCAGCATTAACTGGCAGGTAAAAGCCATTGCTTGTGCCCTTTGGAATGGAATGACGCCTCCCTCAAGGTCCCGCCAAAGGAGACGCCCAGACGGCGCGATCCGTTTACACGAGCGTGCTGGCGGGGCCAGTGGGGCCATGACATCATGCCCTGTGCCCAGGTTCCCAAGAGAGACACAATGTCAGACTGTGGGCGCGGTGGCACGCTGGCAGCGATCGAAAGTTCTTGCTCTTCGTTGAGCGTCACCTTCGGAGGAGACGTGCACCGATTCGCCCACCTCTTCGCTCCTGCCTTTGTGGATGCTAACGCTCAATGGCGACTTTAGACAAAAAGAACCACCTTTGTTCGGTACCTGGCAAAATTAAGTAAGTTCCCTAAATAGCAACGTCTATTTAATACGTACGCAAACAATGGAAAAATGCACCCCCTTCCCTTCCTGTTTAATTGTTGCACGAACTTGATATTTGAGTTTCATCTCCACCATTACATATGGCAGTGCCAGCCGAGCATTCTGTGTGGTCTGCAGTTAATTTAATTACGGCGGAATGAACTCTTATGAGTGGAGGGGGTGCAGCATTATGGGGTATAGAATTTGCCAATTTGAAGCTCAATATGGTTTCAGTGATGTCATGCATCGACCTGCTGTGCTGTTTCAGTGTTGAGTTGTCTCTTACTACTTTTGTCTTGTATTTAGTTGGCATGCTTTATCGATTCGTATGCGGCCCGTGGCTGCACCATTTTCCGGGGGGTGCAGCTGTGCCGCCGATGCAGTGTCCCCTTACCAGCTAGCAGGTACTCTTCAACCCATCATGCCTGTGCTACACCAACTCTAGGTTAAATAGATCCATCAAGCTAATTTCATTGGGGGATTTGGAGAGGGGTATGTGGAATGGGGATGACAAGGGTGTGGCAGGCTCAGGGATATCAACAGGTTATTAAAAAGAAAAGAAACTTTTTTTGAGGGGTGCGCGGAGACGGTCTTAATGTGAAGAATGTAAAACACCAACAACACACTATCCCTTGAGGACACCCTCTCAGACATCACACTCCACACAGATGTATGCAATGACCCATCCATACTCAAACTACATAAAAGTCCTGCCAACATCCCTTTACCCCCATCATCTCCAATATTTATAGGAACTAATAGCTAATTCAAATTTCAACGTATCTACTGTTTCTGCTGCCATTACCTTTCCAGAGAGATCATTCCATGCAGCAACTAGTCTTTGAGTACACTTTCCTACCAATTATTTAAAAAACTCAGGGATCCTATCATTGAAGGAGACTTTTCTTCTTTCCTTTTCTCAAATGATCTGATATCTGACCATCGGTTTAGATTCTGTCGGAGCCATACATAACGTTGGATACACTGCGGATCCTCTTTCAACACCGTTGAAGGCCCAAAATCTCAAGCAAGAGTTCAGGGTTGCATGTCTAGACACATGTCGGCCATTCGCCAGACAGTCTTGGTACCCTACTCTGCCTGCCAAGCTTTCTGCCTGTGGAACACAAGGTCATCTTCTGATATTCTTGCCTAGGTTTCTGACTTCTTGCCTGCGTCTTCGTACCCTACTCTGCTTGCCACGCGTTCTGCCTGTGGAACACAGGGTCATCTTCTGATCTTCTTGCCTGAGTTGCTGACTTCTTGCCTGAGTTGCTGACTTCTTGCCTGGGTCTTGGTACCCTACTCTGCTTGCCACGCATTCTGCCTGTGGAACACTAGGTCATCTTCTGATTTTCTTGCCTGGGTTGCTGACTTCTTGCCTGGGTTGCTGACTTCTTGCCTGGGTTGCTGACCTCTTGCCTGGGTTGCTGACTTCTTGCCTGGGTCTTGGTACCCTACTCTGCTTGCCACACGTTCTGCCTGTGGAACACTAGGTCATCTTCTGATCTTCTTGCCTGGGTTTCTGACTTCCTGCACTCATGTACTCAGCATATAGCTTTCAATAGAAACCTTTCATCTCCTCTTAAATTAGAGGCTGGAGGGTCACATGGCGGTGTCCTGAGACCAGTGCTGTCCCTCGGCATAGGAAGTTTCTGTAACAAAGTGCAGTGTTCCAGGTTTGGCGTGTCAGCCCTTTGAGGCTGACATGTATTGTGCAACAGGTAAGAAGGCACTTTCGTGAGTCACAGGAGAACTCGTGTATTGTCATGAGATCCTGCGTGATTCGCAAGTGTGCGATTATTCCTTTGTTCGGCACGCAGAATGTTAACTCGGACCGTTTGGGTGGATGGAGGAATTTAGTGCCAGAGAATACAAGATGTGGAGGTGTGTCTCCGGCGCTTGAGCTCTGCACTGGCAGCTTTACACGCTTCCGCAAGGTGTCATTATGCTGCAGCACTTGCACGGAAAACTAAAATTGGCCCACGGTAAATGATGGAGGGATTGAAGGGTTTCCGAGAGGCTTTATTCCTATTTTTTTTTTTTATTATAAAAAAGCTTCTTGCATTTACCGTCAGTTCTCAGCGGATGTTGTGTGAAACATTGGAGCCTTTGTATGTGTTCTACATGGAAAGCCAAATGTATCAAGTGTCAATGATGCAAGCAGTGGCTTGGTGGTTGTGTGGATAAGGCCTCGTTACATTGCCCTCACTAGTGCGGGTTTGACTCCCATGGATGCTCAGTGGAAATTGCGATGGAGTGGTCACCCGTCCAGGATTGCTTCTTATCCGTAGGAAACGTTCCTGACAAGCGGTGAGAGCCCCCGGCTCTCTAGTCAAGAGTATGCTCTGTCTAAGCTCAACTACCACCACCACCAATGGTGCATGTTTAGCCTTATTTAGGCTGGCCACTTCACCCAGAAAAGATGACTCTCCACATGAAAGGAAAGGCAGAAGTGACCCGAGCCCCTTTCCTCCCTGCAAACCAGGGCTTGTTGGAAAGATCAAACTCACAAACGATGTGGCTGGAATTTGGAAGAATGCAAACAGACCAGTTCCCATCATGCATGCCCCTGGAGGTAATTGATGGGAAATAAACCAGTGCAGGATGAAACGGTATGAGGGTGACCAAAATATGACGATTCATCCTCCAGCACATGGATGAGAATGCGATGGCAGGTACAAATGAGGACGCCATTAGGTAGGGCACATACATGCGCCAGGCTGAACAGTTTACGATTTTGGATCCCACTGATAGGCCGGATCTGGATCTGGACCTGAACCAAAATCTAATAGCTTGTTCTTCTCACCTACCAAAGTCATCCAGCAATTTTTTCCCGTAACCTGGCCATAACTTTTTAAGATACCTGTGCTGTATATCGTTTTGAACCTATCTATCAATAATGAAGAACCACTAAAAAAAAAATTGGATCCGGATCTAAAACCTGTCCGCCAAGTTTCGGCCGAATTCGTCCATAAAATTTTGAGATGTCCTACTCACAGACAAACAAACAGCGGTGAATACATAACCTCCGTTCACCTTCGGCGGAGATAATGAGGAAGACTAGATAAATTTACAGCTCCTTGTCGGAGGACTCGAAGGGAGGCTCACAATGACAGGTGCACTTGAGACAGGTGTAAGCATGGCGATCTTATTCTTAACTCATTGTGGTGTGGTGCAAGTTTTGGATTGATCCCATGACCTTTGCAGGGTTTCAAGGACTGCTGTCATAACTTCCTGGGCAACAAAAAACACTGGTGGTTGCCACCATTGTCCTCTCAACGACAGTAGTTGGAGCTGGAGAAATTTGGAATTTGGCAATGGTGCCAACAATGGTGCCTAGTCCTTGAGAGAGACACCCTGGGAACTTTATTATTCTCCAACTAATGCCAGCAGACAGGACATTCGGCTTAATGCACCTTGTGATGCAACACGCTGCCCATGGAACACACCAATGCAACAGCGCTTCGAGTCGGTTTGATAGTTGAACCCAGACCAGACAGCTCAAGCAACGAGTACGATTCTCTATGGTCGATGGTGATAGGAGTACTGTATGTCTACCCCCAAGGGAAGGGAAAGGAGGTGCCACCAACGTTTTAAACGTTAGTCTTTTTGTCAGAGAAAACCCCCTTATTGTTGCTCTGATGAAGGGTTAATGTTCCAAACATCAGCTGCACTTCGTTTTCCGCGGTGGTGAACGTACTCTTATCAATCTTTGGTTGATAAAACCCATTGTTGGACACCTCAAAAGCAAGTGCACTACATCTGCAGACATCGGTCGGATGGTGACAGTGCACAAAAGACAAAAAGCACACAATTGCAGAACAATCTAATGTTAATTACCCTCGCCAGAGGAGAGGGTATTGCATTTGAGTCCGTTTGTTACCTGCGCTAATCGAAGATTTTTCAAGTATTTTCAAATATTTTTTCAAGTTGGTCTTGTGCGTTATTACTTGGCAATTTTTTTTTTTGCAAGTACGTTGATCACTCCAGTTTGTGTGTGTGTTTGTCTGTCCGCTCACTTATACTTGCCTACAGGTCACAATTTTAAACCGATCTTCACGAAACTTTACCAAATGATAGAGTTCGTGGTCCGACAATATCCTATATATTTTTGAGGTCAAAAGGTCAAAATAGGCCAAAGGTCAACAACAATTTCTAAAATCCGAAATTTTCATCCGATTGACTTGAAATTTGAATAGGATTTTCATGTGAGCTAACTGAATTCAACCACCAACTATTTTTGAGATGAGCATAGGCCAAAAAGGTCAACATAGGTCAAAGGTCAACAACAATTTTAAATTTCTAAAATCGTCAGTTTTCATCTGATTGATTTGAAATTTGAATCGGATTTTCATATCAGCGAACTGAATTCAACCACCAACTATTTTTGAGATCAACATAGGCCAAAAGGTCAACAGAGGGCAAAGGTCAACAACAATTTCACATTTCTAAAATAGTAAATTTTCATCCGATTGACTTTAAATTTGAATAAGATTTTCATATCAGCGAACTGAATTCAAACACCAACTATTTTTGAGATCAACATAGGCCAAAAGGTCAACATAGGCCAAATTTCTAAAATCCTCAATTGTCATCCAATTGACTTGAAATTTGAATAGGATTTACATATCGGCTAACTGAATTCAACCATCAACTATTTTGAGATCAGTGTAGGCCAAAAGGTCAACATAGGCCAAAGGTCAACCGCTTTTTTTCGAATTTCTAAAATCCTCAATTTTCATCCGATTCACTTGAAATTTGAATGGCATTTACATATCACCTAACTTCATTCAACCACCAACTATTTTTGAGATCAGCATGGGCCAAAAGGTCAACATAGGCCAAAGGTCAACAACAATTTAAGATTTCTAAAATCCTCAATTTTCATCCAATTGACTTGAAATTTTAAGAGGATTTGCATACCAGGTTACTGAATTCAACCACCAATTAATTATTTTTGAGGCCATCATAGGCCAACAACATATTTTAGGGACTTCGCAAGTATTGTGCTATGTTTGTTTGTTTGTCTGTCTGTTTGTCCGCACAGAATAAATGATTTTCTCTGCAACTGATTGACAGGAAATTTTCACCAAGGTGCACCTCCTCCTGTATAATTTTTTAATTATAATTATGACGTCATAGGTCACATGGTATGGGCGCCATCTTGGAAAAACCGAAAAACTTTGTACCACTATATCTCTGCATACGCTGCATAGAAAAATTGAGACATGGCTCATTGTAAAGAACTCTCAATGGGGAATAACATATGTTAATGATGATATCATAGGATCCTCCATGATGAGGTCATAATTTGACAAGTACAAAACTCCATCCGATGAAGATGAAATTTCTTGATCGTCATCTATAGATAAATTGGTGGATAAAAAAATATTTATGACGTCATCGGTCACGTGGTTCGGCCGCCATATTTGTTTTAACACAAGAGCCATAATAAACACTAAAACACGTCCTGGCGAGAGTCTACAATCTCTGGTTGCTCTTTCTTGTTTAAACTGTACAACGTTTCTTAACTTGCACACATGCAGGCAGTAAAAACAGTTATATAGTGAACGTAAGTGCACCTACCATGTAATGAAAATATATTTCATTCGTAATATGGAGGTACAGATATTCTGGATGTAAATGTCGACGTATTCAAAATTGTCATTTAAAAAACAGCAGTAAACAGATGTCGTTTCCCACTTGGATATTAAAGACTCCAACAAAAAAGGTCCTTTTTGGGTTTTTTAATTCTGAAATTATTCTACTGTATATTCGTAAAAGAAGTACTTTGTGGAGTTTTGTTCAAACTTTTGCAAAACAAAATCAAAGCAAAACCATAGCAAAACAGTAGTGGCCAAACATGTGTGGATTTCCTCCAAAACCAACACCAACATGTTTTTGAGGAAATCATTCTGCTCTCCAACCCTCCCAGGATGTAAGCTTCTGTTCCATAAGTTCAGCTTACAAATGCACGTGCACAACTCTCTCTTAAAGTGACACTGTTCTATTTTGGTGTTATGCAACATTTTACCACCTGGCTACATAGATATCATATATAAGCATACATACCTAAAGATTGGGATATACTGCATGTGGAAACATATAAATGATGTATGACTACTCGTAATACCTGCTCCCTGCGGGAGCGAAATATGGTGTCAATATCCTATGGCAGGGATCAGTGGTTAAACGACTTGCACAATTCCACATGCAGAGGCGAAAATTGCGAATCGTCTCCCCATTCTTACCGCGAAGGGGAAATGGGGTGATCTTTTGTACCCGTGACCTGACCCTGGGTAACCCGAACACGCACACATATTTTGATGGAAATCGGCCAAGCAGTTTTAGATTCTATAAGGGTCACACATACAGTACATACACCAGAGCTCCACAATAACCCTCTTTTTAGGGTGCCCTACCGGGCATCCATTTTTTGTAAGGTTTTTTTTTGGGGAGCCCGGAATCAAATTTTGGGTGCCCGGGAAAAAACAAAACAGAAAATAAACTGTAAAACCTATTTTCTGCGATATTCAAGTTTAAAAAAGGATATTTAAGCATACACTGGTCATTGAAAAGCCCAAACACATCAACCAGCCTTTGTTTAATAGAGTAAGTCAGAAAATGTTCATTTCTTAAAGAACAGCAAGATATTTATGTACATTGAATTTCATCATCACTATGTTAGAAATACACAGCCCGTATACACTGATACCCGAATTAATATAGGCCTTGTATTCTCAACAACCGTACATTTGGGGTCAAAATTGATCCTCATTATGCGATTTTGAGGGTGCCCGACCTGTCATCTCAAACCCATCTGATTATAAAACTTGGGTGCCAGATGCTAAAATTAGGTGCTGAACACTCGTTAATGGTGAGCTCTTCACACATACACACCTGTTGTTACGGTTGTGGAATCCGACTCTGGGGAGTTGCATCTATATATATAAAGTAGAGTTGGTCCTGATCTATGTATCTATGATCTCTAAGATCTCGAGAACCCGTGGACGGATTTGCGAGCGGAAAGTACTGTTCGACTCGGGATGGTCCCAGGAATGTCACGGAGACATAAACATTTAAAAAATTTCGGGTTTTAAAATTAGCGTATTATTAGCACTAGCAGAAGAGAGAGGGATTCGAAGGGAGGGAGCGCAGCGCTTCTAGCGCTTCTGACTACAGCACACCTTAAAATTAAAAAAACTTCGGGTTTTAAAATTAGTGTGTTACGCGTAATTAGCGCTAGCAGAAGAGGGAGGGAATCTAAGGGAGGGAGCGCAGTGCTCCCTCCAGCGCTTCTGTTAGCGTAATTAGCGTATTTCGGAACGTTAATTTTTCAACTTCATTATTCGGAATCAGTACGTCCCAGAGAACCTTCGTAACGTTAATTTTTCAACTTCATCCGATTGACATGGGACCAACGGCATGTGACAAAGAGTGAAACATACAGGCTACATTTATTTGACGACAATGAGTTCCGACTTCCGACCTCGGTGGGATGACAGGCTGAGTCAACCCCCCTGGTGTGAAGGGGGAGGAGGAGGGGAGGGGGAAGAGAATGGGAGGGGAACGAGGGGGAAGGGGATGGGAGGGGGGAGGGGGAGGGGGAAGGGGGAGGGGGAGGGGGAAGGGGGAGGGGAGGGGGGGGGAGGGGGGAGGGAAAGGGGGGGAGGGGGAGGGGAGGGGCCCTTCTTCCCCTGGGCACCCCCGCACCCTTCCCTCCCCCCTTCCCCTCCCCCCCTCCCCCCCTTCCCGCTCCCCCCCATTCCCCTCCCCTCCTCTTCCCCCTCCCCTCCTCCTCCCCCGCTTCCCCCTCCCCCCTCCCCCCCCGTTCCCCTCCCCTCCTCTTCCCCCTCCCCTCCTCCTCCCACTCCCGTGCAAAGCCGGGTACCTCTGCTAGTTCAACATATAGGAAACCCCGAGTTAGTTATTTCATTAGGATATGTCCTTCAATAGGGCCATAGCTTTTGTACAGGAAATATGCATTGCCTGGGTTTAGCTAGATCTTCCCCTTCCCCTTAAGCTAGGTCTTCGATATATACTGGAAACACCTTTGCATCGAGAGGGAGAGATGTGGGGGAGAGAGGAGAGAGAGAATGGGTCAGAGAGCTGGGGAAGGGAGAACAAGGAGAACAAGAATGAAATTGTGACAAATGGGAATAAAGTGGAAGCATATTGAAACATGAAAAAATATCCCATGTGTCGTCTTCATCCATATATCACACTAAAGTGTATTGCTGTATATACGTTCTGCTGGTCAAATACCGTCTAAAGGAAGAATTAAATAATATATCTCAGGAATTTCCCCAGCCTCTTGAATGATTCATTACGTTTTGGTATTTTCTTGTACAAATATGGAGGAGGTATGATAGCCTTTTTGCATATTAATAAATAAATATGCTTAGTTATAATAATATCTTCCTTCCGTGTAAGTGAGCTTAATCAGGATGAAGAATATTGATCTGATAATCGCTGATTTGTTAAAATTTTGGAGATTTCACTCCAGATTTTGCAGGTTATTTAATCCACCAGCTCTGATCCTCAAATCATGAAGCAGATTTCAATTATATACTTTCATTATTCCTTGAAAGGCCATCGTGGAAAAGTATAAAATCATATACAGCATAAAATCGCTCCAAGCTCTGAATTTGAAAAATACAAAAGTGATGTTTACAGCAATTCGTAGGTGTGAAGATCAGACATTCGATTATGTGAGTGAAGAAAGTGAAAAGGATTGAGTGCTTAATCGTGCAGAAACCATTGTGGCCTGTCCCAAGGCATAGCGTTTTTGAGAAGGCCTAAAAAGCGCAAGGCCCCTGTGAGGGATTGCGGGTTGACCAAGGATAAAGCCTCCTATTATTTTCATTAAATAAGCCAGTTGATTATCTTCAAAAGATGTGTTTAAATTTATCCAAACACCAAGTTTTCATTTGTGCAGTCCTTTGGAGTTCCCTTCGTGGGAATATATATATGTATATATATATACAGTATATCTGTTCAGCGTCTGTCCTGTGTTGTCTTGTGTTGTCACTGAACTACTTTCTCAAACTTTTGTGAAATCGTACCAAACTTCTGGTATGCACATATCTCTCCCGTCGGTGTGTCCGAGGGTATTTTATTTGAAGAAATTTCCAATTTTTTTTTTTGGGGAATTTTTTCGGGAATTTTTTTTTTCAACTTCAATTGTTTATAAAATGTGATATCAGGTATATTACGAATACATTTGTGCAAAATAATAATTGTTTGAATTATGACAAAACCATGACAAAACGGCAACTCGGGTACAGTCATTTATCTATATATCTACACATCTGGGCAGTGTTAGTCTGGTCGTTTGATTGATGTACCGGGAAAAAATTGTTACCAAAGCATATATGGTATCGATCAAAGCGTATTTTTGTGCTCTTTAACATGGTGAAAACTTCTCTTCAATCCTCCTTGGGGAAAAAAAGTTATAGTCGTTTTAGTGAAGGACCCTTTTTCAGTCAAATTTCAATGGCTTCCCATGTCAGAAACCACAGACACGATATAAGTATACATGATTTGTGCCTAGATGCATTATCAAAGTTATTTAATCCAATGCCTTTCATATATTTTAACAGTAGGTCATGTGATAACAGTAGGTCTCCCAGCGAAGAAAGCCTTGTCTTCAATGAAAACAGCTGTGTTATATGTCGAAATGGCTTCCAGGCACCGGGTGATCCGGTACAGGTCACTAGGGGTCTGCCAAATCTGATCATCTTCAGTGAGGTACGTGGCCAACTTGATCTTCGCGATTATCTTCACCAGCGAAGTAGCACTACACCTTGTGGAAACGTTCTTGTTCATGGGGAATGCCGACGCACCTTCGTTGACAAGAAGAGGTTGAAGCGCCCAAGTGAGGAAAAGGAAACATTAAGTCCAAAGAAACAGAACTTGCGATCCGGCAGAGAACCATTCCAGTGGAGGCAGAACTGCTTCTTTTGCAACAGTGAAGTGAAAGTTGATAAACGACCCCCAGACCGCGATGAATCTAGAGTTGTGCGCACGATTCCTTTTCACGAAGAAATGCTTGCAAAATGTCAGAAAAGGAAAGACACTTGGGCTAAGGATGTGCGCGCATGCGCCTTCAGGACTGCATTGACCTTGCTGCAGCTGAGGCAGTGTATCACAAATCTTGCTACTCTCGATTTTACTCTGACAAAGATCTAGCCTCTCCCAAAGGAGCTTCGAAAGCTGCTGGCCGCCCTGAAAGCCAATACATGTTTGAGCAATTCAACAAGTTGTGTGAATGGCTTGAGAGAGAAGCTGAACTGCATACTCTTCCAGAACTGTATTCAAAAATGATCGAGATTGCTGCTAGCAGTGATGTGTATTCTGTAAAGAGAATAAAACAGAAATTGCAGGATCGATACAAGGACTTCATTTTCTTTGCTGAAGTTGATGGAAGAAAAAACGTTGTGTGCTTCCGGAATATGGCCAACTTCATCATTAACGAGAAGTGGTACGAAGAAAAAAGACTGAACATTGAGGACGAAGCAGACAGGATCGTTCTCGCTGCGGCAAAGATAATCAAGGCCCAACTCCGGGCAATGTCGTATTCCAAGGATAAGTATCCAACCACTGACGATATTCGAAACGGCCTAGAGTGGCTGCCACATAGCCTGCGGATTTTTATGGAAAACATTTTTTCTTCCGACACCAAGCAAGCTGCAATAGGACACTAGGACAGTGTATCGTCCATGCGGCAAGACCTCGCTCTATCATCCCCCCTTTGGTATTTGCCTTGGGTGTTGAGCTTGACCATGCATACGGTTCCAAATGGCTCATCAATGAACTAGCTAGATTAGGGTATTCAATATCCTATGATGAGGTGACGAGGTTCAAGCAGTCAGTGGTTCATACTGAGAACTTCGATGATCTAATTCCTGCTTATCCTGGAAGTTTTACCCAGTGGGTTGGTGATAATATTGACCACAACGTTGCAACTCTGGACGGTCGTGGAACATTTCATGGAATGGGTGTGATTGCAGTGTCGACGTTTGGCAGACCTGTTCCTCAAGTGACACCTCAGGCTATCGAGCGACGCAAGATAATGCAAGTTAAGACAGTTGTGGCAAACAAGGGAATTACCATCCAATCGTATGACGAGCCAGACACTCCTGGCCTCTCTTCAACGGTCTACAAGCCTCTCATTGAGCTGCAATTCCCTTACGTTCTGCCACCTTCTGTAAACTCAGAATTGCTTTGGCACTCCGGTTGGTACTTTAGCAACTCCACAAGCCCACGGCCTAACTGGTCACGATTCATGCAGGACATCTCAACTGGTAGACATCCACCACAATCTCGTGTGCAGATGTTGCCAATAATCGACTTCAACCCTGCTGATGAAACCTGTATCTATTCTACATTGCTGTACATGCAGAGCCAAGCTGAGAAGTTGAACATTCCTACACCGTGCATCACGTTTGACCAGCCACTCTGGAGAAAAACTGTCGAAATCATCGATGCCAAGTCACTGAACATAGTCTGCAGGTTAGGAGGCTTTCATACCATGATGAGCTTTCTCGGCAGCATCGGCAACTTGATGGAAGGTTCAGGCTTGTCGGACTTGCTTGAAACTGTTTATGGTGTGAATGCTGTGACACACATGATGTCGGGGAAGGCTGTTTCAAGAGCTCTAAGAGGACACTTTTAGTTGAAGCAGCACTTATGGCCAGACTCAGAAGCGGTGCTTCCGAGGAAATCATGCCAGGACAACGACGGACACTTTTTTGCAATGTTGCTTGGTAATGGCCTGACAATACGCCGGACACGTAATATTTTTTTCCCATGATGGTACACGGCAATTATACTATACTATACTATACTATACTATATTTTAATGACAATTGCCCTGTACCATCATGGGGAAAAGATTCGCACCCCGGACACAAGGCTGTTACCATGCTGGATAAATCGTGCTGTAAAAAGTTTTCCCCAAAGAGGATCAAAGAGGAGTTTTCACCATCTTGTAGAGCATAAAATTGCGCTTCTTTTGATGCCATATATGCTTTGGTAACAATTTTTTCCCGGTACATCAATCAAACGACCAGACTATTCTGACATGGGAAGCCATTGAAATTTGACTGAAAAAGGGTCCTTCACTAAAACGACTATAACGTTTTTTCCCCAAGGAGGATCGAAGAGGAGTTTTCACCATGTTAAAGAGCGCAAAAATACGCTTTGATGGATACCATATATGCTTCGGTAACAATTTTTTCCCGGTAGCCCATGATTTTGACTTCAAACGACCATACTATGTCAGTGTTGTTACTTAACGACTCCCTCAAACTTTTGTTTCCGTGGTTGTGAAGTGTTTTTGATAAGGTTGTGGTGGTTTTGAATCACGTGCTGGTGAGGTATTTTGAATTATGTGGTGGTGAGGTGTTTTTAAATGACGTGGTAGTGAGGTGTTTTAAAATCACATGGTGGTGAGGTGTTTAAAATCACATGGTGGTGAGATGTTTTAAATTACATAGTGGTGAGGTGTTTTAAAATCACATGGTGGTGAGGTGTTTTGAATTACGTGGTGGTGATGTATTTATAATTACGTGGTGGTGAGGTGTTTTTAATTATGTGGTGGTGAGGTGTTTTGAATTACTTGGTGGTGAGGTGTTTTTAATTTCGTGGCTGTGAGGTGTTTTTATTACGTGTTTTATGGCTGTGAGTTGTTTTTAATTTCGTGGTGGTGAGGTGATTTTAATTTCGTGGTGGTGAGGTGTTTTTATTCCGTGTTTTATGGCTGTGAGGTGTTTTTAATTTCGTGGTGGTGAGGTGTTTTTATTACGTGTTTTATGGCTGAGAGGTGTTTTAAATTACTTAGTGGTGATGTGTTTTGAATTACTTGGTGGTGAGGTGTTTTGAATTATGTGGTGGTGAGGTGTAACCGTCCCAAACTTCCAGTCTGCACCTACCCCTCCCCTATGTATGTGCTGAGAGGTTCTTTCTTGAAACAAAAACATTCAACCTAAATCTTCAACCTAAATTGCCTATAAAAATGTCATATCACAAGCAAAACAAATACATTTGTGCAAAATAATTGTTTGTATTGTGATTGGTGTAAATCATGACAACACAGCAACTCAGGTACAATCATTATCCTCAGCTAAAATAAGCCCGTTCCTCAGTAACGACGCTTCGTGAGGCGAGCGCAGCGAGCCGAGCCAAGCTAGTATATCTATATAATAATAGCGTAAGGACTCGATTTTGTTATCCCTTTTACGCCGCACCCAGTGACCCGATGCCCATGGCACTAATGGATTTACGATCTACGAACCGCGCTCTTTGTTTATCACGTACAGCCATACTCGAAAAATCGGAATTAACCGACGTTGGGGCCCAAAAGCATCCGATTAACTGCCGATACGACACCATCTAACGACGCCATCGTATTGGCGTCTGCTGGGCGAAGGCGAAGCAAGCCGTCCGCCGATTGGACAGGCGAAGGCGAAAGCAAGCCGTCCACTGAGTGGACAATCCAGAGCATGCATTTGTGCCGGTGTCGGCGATCGTTGTTCATATACGCACTCTTCATTCTCATCTTTCTTCCTAACTCTTACTCGGACAAGCAAAATCCCCTATGCCATCCATAATGGTACACTCTATCCATACACCACATCCTCCCTTCCGTGGATGTTCCACGGGTTTCGGTTAGTATATATATATATATATTGTTACGGTTTTGGAATAAAGGATAATCCCCCTCGTAGGTAGACGCACCACAACATGAAGCCTCGCGATAGTTCAGTTATTTCTTAGTGAATGTAAGCGTAGTCCTTTCCTGTGTTCGTTTTGCGTTGAGCAGGCCCGTGAGTAGGGCGGTCTTTTGGGCTGGAAATGCCACGTGGTAGGCCTTCAGCAAGTTTGGCAAGGCCGAAGGGAGGCGCTGCAGAGGGAGTGGCCGGTAAGCAACGAGCCGCCAATCAGGGCTCGAGGGGAGTGGCTTACCACGGCAACGGGAAGCGGAGCATGGAACATTCGGGTGAGACTCTGGGGCGGGGCCATAAAAACCCTGCTCCGAGCCCCCGTACGAGTTGAGAGTCACGCAGCCCATGAGTTGAGAGTTCGGAGTTCGCCTGAGTCACAGTTGTGAGTTTGAGTTCTGGATCGGAGTCGGGTCGAGGCATTGATTGAGTCAGAATCGTGTGCACAGGCAGTGGAGTTAAGTTGAGCTTGAGAATGCGAGTGGAGCTGCAGAACGAGGGAATTGAACAATTATTGGATCCGACGTGACGTCACTTCCTGGCATTGGCCCTGGATACGACCTAGTGACGCTCGGTGTGGGTGAAAACAAAACTCTCCACTGTATTGATTGCGTCAGCGTTGCAGTTGGTTCACCTCGGTTTTTAGCTTCTGTTTCGTGTGTTTTGATCGCTTCTTGCTTATACATTGTATATATTAATCAAGAGTGTAACATTCTGGGACCAACAAAGTTTGTTACCGCATATTATGGCGTATAATTATGCAGACGAATTGGATACTGTCGCTCGTGAGCGGTACGAGGAGAAACTCTGTGCTGTAGGTCTGGGTTGGGGTAGTTTGTCCGTCAGTGTTGAGAGGTAGAGGGGAATCTGAGACAGTAGTTGGGGTAGTTTGTCCATCAGTGTTGAGAGGTAGCGGGGGATTGAGGCAGTAGTTGGGGTAGTTTGTTCGTCAGTGTTGAGAGGTAGCCGTGGATTGAGGCAGTAGTTGGGGAAGTTTGTTCATCAGTGTTGAGAGGTAGCCGGGGATTGAGGCAGTAGTTGGGGTAGTTTGTTCGTCAGTGTTGAGAGGTAGCCGGGGATTGAGGCAGTAGTTGGGGAAGTTTGTTCGTCAGTGTTGAGAGGTAGCCGGGGATTGAGGCAGTAGTTGGGGTAGTTTATCCGTCAGTGTTGAGAGGTAAAGGGGAGGTAGAGGTCAGTCCCACCAAGTAGGTCATTAATATGCACTTGAGTTTCTGATGTCATTTCGGATATTTCTGTCGGAATTTCATATTTTATTTAATCTGTGAACATGGCAAATAATGATCAGACTCTCATGGATTCCTGATCAGACCTGAAATGAAATGTTCAAAACAAACGTAGGTGTATTTTGATGAGGGCTACCACTGCTTGTTGGTGTCTGGATTTTTCCTACCGACGGCGTTAACCCATTTCCCCCATCTTTCGCGGCATTTCACACGATCGGGAAATATGCAAAATGACAGTGATTTCCCCACCATCATATTATGATTGTGGCAACCAACAGCACAGCAACCTTTCGGCATTTTTAGTGGTTTGTATTCGACAACACAAGAAAGAACGCTACGGCACGGCACGGCACGCGACACTTCCTAACACTGAACGCCTTCGTTGCTATGTGTTACTACGCAGTTGTTTTCACCCAGTGGATTATAGACCGGTCGCTTCAGGTGAAAGTACCCAGATGTTCGGATCCAAGAATTGCTTATTATCATCAATTGTACACGAACTTTCCCCGTGCCCCATGCCCTGCGCTCTGCAGCGCTGTATTAATCGCGTTCGAGAAGACGACCGGTTCCGTGCCACAGATGCGCGATCTCCTCCTGCCTGTCTTCTCCTGCATACGTGCCGTGGCCGGCAGAGGGCCAGGCCGGGCGAGCTGTCCCGGAGCGACTGACGGCAAAGTGCGTTTGGCACGCGGACTTCTTCTCTTCTTCTCCCCGTGTGCGTGAGTGGGCCCTGTGTCTGGGATAAGTTAAATTGGTTAAGCTTCTGCTCTGTGTTCCCTTTCCTTCATCCTGATTATTGTACATTGTAAATAAATTGTGTTATTCCTCTTGTTTGACCGTTCCCGTCCAATCCATTGATTGGCCTCACATGGAATGACTAGAACCGCTCCAATCGGGTTCCATAAAAGTAACGGCACGGGTCACGTGATACGCATACCGCCAGGGCGTACTCAATTAAGCGTGGCTTGTGTGAGGTTCGGTCCCCGCTTTCGTGGCAGCGTGGGTTAAAGGTACGTGCGACGTCGACCTGATACCCTTTTTCATGTTTGCTGCGGAAGTGGCGATTCGGCCTCGTGGACACGAAGACCCAGGGGGAAACGGGGGTTTAAATCCCCTTTTGTAACGTGGAGCGGGCTTCGGGAGATATGCAACAATATACAGTATATTAAAGCGCGGCGTTACGCGCGCTGCTTGTGAGCAAGGAGGAAGCGGACAAGCGGTAACATATAAACGCCTTTATTCAAGACTACACTGTAACACTGTACCGCTCCGGGCTGGGCGCCCGGTGTCTCTCATGAGGCCACGCCTACCCCTCGGACGTGGCCACCGCCCACTTGGTGCGTGGAATGATGTCACCACGCCAGTGGGCTTTTGTGTCCGCCACACGCGCCCCCCCCAGAATTCCCGCGCACCTGGAGGGCCAGTTTGCGGGGCAGACGAATGACCCGGCCGAAGCGCCCCCTGGCGATCGGCGGCGTCCGGGGTGCAGGGATGCCAGGTGGGATGCCCCTGGCTGCTCCTGGGATGGGTGCAGGACCGGGGGGCGGCGTGGCGGCGGGGCTGGGCGGTGCCGGGGGTCCGCCCGCAGGAGGGCGGCCCCGACGTGGGGGTCGGGCCACTGGCGGTGGATGGTCCACATCGAGGTGGGCCGGCTTGAGGCGGTCTACCGAAACGCGGTCAGGAGTACCGCCGATGTCCAGGGTGAAGTGCTTCGCCCCGGTCTCCAGCACGCGGAAAGGCCCGTCGTACGGGGGCCGCAGTGGTGTCCGATGGGCATCGTGGCGGACGAAGACGTACTCCGCCGTGCGAAGCTCCGGGGCGACGTGCGTC
Source organism: Myxine glutinosa (assembly GCF_964187855.1). Taxonomy (NCBI): domain Eukaryota; kingdom Metazoa; phylum Chordata; class Myxini; order Myxiniformes; family Myxinidae; genus Myxine; species Myxine glutinosa. The sequence continues at coordinate 269,576,883 of NC_136261.1, read as the reverse complement.
GGTGGGTGCCCGTGGCATGCCGTTGGCACCGGGGCGAACCTCTGGGCGGTCTCTTGCAGAGCGGAGCGCTGCTGTGCCGCGGACCATGGTGCCGTGGAGTCGAGGAGGAACTCGCCCGGCACCCGCAGCGGTTGCCCGAAGACCAACTCCGCCGCGGATGCGCGCAGGTCCTCCTTGGGCGCCGTCCGGAGGCCCAGCAGGACCCAGGGGAGCCTGTCGACCCAGCCGCCGTCGCGGAGGGTGGCCCGGAGCGCGGCCTTCAATGAGCGGTGAAATCGCTCACACAGGCCGTTAGCCTGGGGGTGGTAGGCCGTGGTTCGGTGCAGCCGGACCCCGAGCCCCTGCGCAACCGCCCCCCAGAGCTCCGAGGTGAACTGGGGGCCGCGGTCGGATGAGATGTCTGAGGGGGCGCCGAACCGGGCGACCCAGGTGGCGATGAAAGCCTGCGCGACATCGGCCGCCGTTGTCGACGCCAAGGGCACGGCCTCCGGCCACCGGGTGGTGCGGTCCACCATGGTGAGGACGTGGGTGAAACCCCGCGAGGGGGGCAGAGGTCCCACCAGGTCCACGTGGACGTGGTCAAACCGGCGTTCCGGCACCGTGAACGGGGCCAACGGGGCCTGGGTGTGCCGGTGCACCTTGGCGCGCTGGCACGCGAGGCATGTCCTGGCCCAGCCGCGGACGGCCTTCCGGAGGCCATGCCAGACGAACTTGTCGGCGATCAGCCTTTGGGAGGCCCTCGCGCCCGGGTGGGACAGGCCGTGGATGGCGTCAAACACCTGGCGCTGCCAGCCCGCGGGCACAATGGGGCGAGGACGCCCGAGGGAGACGTCGCACAAGAGTGCCGCGCCCGCGCCGTCGAACGGCACCTCGGTGACGCGGAGGCCCGTGACGGCGGTCCGCAAGGCCTGGACGTCGGGGTCAGCGGCCTGGTCCGCTGCCATCCGGGCATAGTCGATGCCGAGGTGGACTGCATGGGCGACGGCCCGGGAAAGGCAATCCGCCACCGGGTTGTCCTTCCCCGCGACGTGCTGGATGTCCGTCGTGTACTCGGACACGGCCGAGAGGTGACGCTGCTGCCGGGCCGACCACGGCTCGGTGACCTTGCCCATCGCGAAGATCAGCGGCTTGTGGTCGACGAAGGCAGTGAACGCCCGGCCCTCGAGCAGATGGCGGAAGTGCCTGACCGCCAAGTGAAGTCCAAGCAACTCGCGGTCGAAGGTACTGTAACGGCGTTCGGGCGGGCGAAGCTGCCGGCTAAAGAACGCCAGCGGTTGCCAAGCTCCACGCACCCATTGCTCGTGCACCGCGCCCACCGCGTAGTCCGAGGCATCGGTGGTGAGGGCGATCGGTGCATCGGGCGCCGGGTGCGCGAGCATGGTGGCGTTAGCCAAGGCGAGCTTCGCGCCCGTGAACGCCGTGTGCATCTGCTCGGTCCAGGTAACGTCGCCTTTGCCCGGCTTACCTCGGAGAGCTTCGTGCAGGGGGCGCAGGAGCTGGGCGATACGGGGCAGGAACCGATGGTAAAAGTTCACCATGCCCAGGAACTCCTGCAGCCCTCTGATCGTGCGGGGGCGCGGAAACCCCTTCACCGCCTCCACCTTGGCCGGCAGGGGGACGGCTCCGTGCCTGGTGACACGGTGCCCCAGAAAATCGATTGTGGCGGCGCCGAACCGGCACTTTGCGGGGTTCACAATCAGGCCATGCTGGCCCAGGCGTTCGAAGAGCGTGCGGAGGTGGCGTAGGTGCTCTTCGCGGGACGCGCTGGCGACGAGGATATCGTCCAGGTAGACGTAGCCAAAATCCAAGTCGCGCAGGACGCTGTCCATCAGTCGCTGGAACGCCTGAGCCGCATTCTTCAGACCGAAGGGCATGCGCAGGAACTCGAAGAGTCCGAATGGCGTGATGACCGCCGTCTTCGGGACGTCCTCCGGCCTGACGGGGACCTGATGGTAGCCGCGTATGAGGTCCACCTTCGAGAAGAAGGACCTGCCCGCCAAACGGGCGGAAAAGTCCTGAATGTGGGGGACGGGGTAGCGGTCGGGAGTCGTGGCGTCATTGAGACGGCGATAGTCCCCGCACGGTCGCCATCCCCCGCCGGGCTTCGGCACGATGTGCAGCGGCGACGCCCAAGCGCTCTCTGAGCGCCGAACGATGCCGAGTCGCTCCAGGGTAGCGAACTCCGCTTTTGCCACCGCCAGCTTCGTCGGCTCGAGGCGGCGTGCCCGGGCGTAGACCGGTGGCCCGACGGTGGGGATGTGATGGGCCACCCCGTGCTTGACGGCCCCCGCCGAGAAGGTGGGCCGCGTGAGGGCCGGGAAACCGGCGAGGAGGCGGGTGAATGCGTCCGCTGCCGGAAGCGTACAGACCAACGTGGCCGGAACCGAATCGTTCGGCAAGCCGCTTGGCAAGCCGCTCGTTGAGCTGGGCAACGCACATGCGAGCGAGCTGAACGTCTCGGCCTGGACAAGCCGTCTGCGCTTGACGTCGACCAGGAGCCCATTAGCGCACAGGAAGTCCGCGCCAAGCAGTGCCATGGGCACGTCGGCGGTGACGAACGTCCATCGGAAAACCTGCCCTCCAAACCGCAGAGAGAGGCAGCGTTTTCCGTACGTACGGATGGGCGTCCCGTTCGCGGCAAGCAGCGCGGGGCCCCCACCCGCGGCGTGCTTGTCTGACATGCCGGCGGGAATGACACTCACCTGTGCTCCCGTGTCGCACAGGTAACGGCGCCCGGAGAAGGTGTCCGTTATGAACAGCAGGCTGCTCGAACGGCCGGCGCTCATCGCCACAATTGAGCGCCGGCCCGGGCGTTTCCCGACCCGTTGAAGGAGCACGGCGGATGACACCGCCGAGCTTCGTGGCCGAACTTGGCGTGGAACCAGCACCAGGTGGTGGAGCTGGAGGAGCGCGGCTGGCTCCGCCAGGCCGGTGGAGTCGACGGGTTTCCCCGCGGTGGCGGTTTTCGCCGCGGCGGTGGGCGGGGCGTGGCGGCGTTCACGAGGTGCGTATCAGCATGCTGCTGAACCACAGCGTGCTGTAGAAGTTGATGCTGTGGAACATCAGCGTGCTGTAGAAGATGATGCTGTGGAACATCAGCGTGCTGTAGAAGATGATGCTGTGGAACAGCAGCGTCGAAGGCCGTGACGGCCACGCCAACGCTCGCCCGCGTGTCCGAAGCGGCGAAGTACTTGTCCGCCTCGGCCGCCAATGCTCGGGGTTCCGTTAGCCCGGTCCCGGCCAACGCGAGGCGAACCTGCGCTGGAAGTTGGCGACGGAAAAGCGCCCGGAATAGCGAACCGGGGGCTTCGTCGCCCAACAGTGACAGCATATGGTCCATTCGGACCGACGGGCGCGTCTCACCGAGCTCGGGGAGATCCAGGAGGCGGTCGGCCCGTGCGTCGTCCGTGAGTCTGAACGTGGCTAGGAGTAGCCGCTTGAGTGCCTCGTACTTGTGGCCGTCCGGTGGGTGGCGAAGGACGGACACAACTCGAGCGGCCGTGCCGGGCCCGAGGGAGGCGACGACGTGGCAGTAGCGCGTGTCATCGCCGGTGAGGTGCCGAAGCTGAAATTGGGCTTCGGCCTGGACGAACCAGACTTCGGCCTGAGCCTCCCAAAATTCCGGAAGTTTGACGAAGGCGGCCATGGCGATGGCGTCGCGTGTGGAAGGATCGCTCCGGCAGATCCAACGTCGAGGGTCACCAATAAAGCGCGGCGTTACGCGCGCTGCTTGCGAGCAAGGAGGAAGCGGACAAGCGGTAACATATAAACGCCTTTATTCAAGACTACACTGTAACACTGTACCGCTCCGGGCTGGGCGCCCGGTGTCTCTCATGAGGCCACGCCTACCCCTCGGACGTGGCCACCGCCCACTTGGTGCGTGGAATGATGTCACCACGCCAGTGGGCTTTTGTGTCCGCCACAATATATATATATATATATATACGTATATATATATATATATATATATATATATATATATATATATATATATATATATATATATATATATATATATATATATATTGTTGCGGATATGGGATTTACATCCATCCATATCCGCTTGTCAATATTCCCCTATTTCCTCAATACTCCCCAACTCTTCCCCATTCCTCAATCCCTAGTCCCACTTTCTGTAACCAACACTCTGTAGACCCGACCTCCCCCTATTTCCCCCATTAAATGTCGCACCCAGGTTCACCGCATCTCATGTAAGACAACTATAGGACATCTTGCTAGTTATTCTTAGTCTATGTCAGTTAAGGACTCGTTTCCATTAATTCTGACCCTTCGTTGCACCAGAATGTGATTGTATGGCACCGTTAGGAAGTTTAGGACCTCCCGATACCTCCCCGCAGCTCTTCCTCACGGTTCAGCAACAACAACGACAACAACAGCAGCGGCGGGCGCGGGAAGTGCGCGTCCTCACTCCGGCTTGGTTGGTAGGGGGTGTTGGGAGGGCACTAGGCCTTCCCAACGAGCCGCCATCGAACATGTGCTCGACGGGGTTACCAAATAGGGGCTCCCTGTCAGCTCCTCGTCAAGGGTGGAGCCCGGTAACCCCCGCACCCAATGGAAGCGGCGGACCGGCCCCAGTGGGGCGGAGCCAACGAGCCGAGGGCGTGTCACTCCCCGTTGAGCATTCGCAGCAGAGGGAGTGGTGACGTCAGATGCGCGCAGAGCTGAAGGAGAAAGGACGCACCCTCCGAGCGCCGAGAGACCTCTGCCATTAAAAAAGACCTCCCAAAGACTGAGCTGTATCCTGTCCCCGAGCCAAGGTGCACCTTGAGCCATCGGTCTACCTGCCATCAATCCCTGTGTGAGTCAGCCTTGTCCGTTTGTCCGTGGTCTGTCCGGGACTAAGTAAGCCAGTTAGATAAGCTAATCTTTGCACTGTGTCACCTGCTGTAAATAACCTTGACTGCTCCTTTTCGTTTGTGTGGTATAAATAAGAAATCCTGTTCCTCTTCTGTACGTCTTCGTCCTCTTCTTCCTCTTTCCATTCGATCGCTTTAGAGTTTTCCCCAATTGAATATCTGTGACGCGATTTGGCCAACGTTCGGGGTAATCGGGTTAACTGTACGAACACGGCGGCCATTCCGCTCGGTCAAAAAACATCTTTAGCCGTGTCCGTAACAATATATATATATTATTTCACTTATGGAAAAAGTAAGTACACCCCTACATTTATCACTACTTCAAATAGCTAAAATTAGAATCAGGTGCACCAGCTCAGGTGCAAATGATTAGAACATCGTTAGAGAGGATCTTGGAGGAACCTGTCCTATTTAAACCTCAGACATTTAGTTTGGTTTGCTCTTTGTTGTTGAAGTGTGGGGCGTCACCATGCCTAGATCAAAAGAGATCTCTGAGGCCTTCAGAAAGAAGGTTATAGATGCCTACGAGTCTGGGAAGGGATTTAAAATGATCTCCAAACAATTTGAAATCAATCATTCGACTGTCCGGAAGATCATGTACAAGTGGAGAAGATTCCAAACAACTGCCAACTTGTTCAGGGCAGGCCGCCCCAGCAAGTTCAGACCGAGAGCAGACCGCAAGATGCTGAAAGAAGTCTCTAAGAACCCCAGAATGTCATCACAGGACCTACAGGTAGCTCTTGCCACTGTTGATGCCAAAGTGCACGAGTCTACCATTAGAAAGAGGCTGCACAAATTTGATCTACATGGGAGGTGTGCCAGGAGGAAACCTTTGCTGTCCAGAAAGAACATCAGGGCAAGACTAAAGTTTGCCAATGAACACCTCGACAAAGATCAGCACTTCTGGAACAATATACTCTGGACATATGAGTCAAAGGTAGAGCTATTTGGCCACAGTACCAGAAGACATGTTTGGCAAAAACCAAAGACAGCATTTGACCACAAGAACCTGATACCAACTGTAAAGCATGGTGGTGGAAATATTGTGGTTTGGGGCAGCTTTGCTGCATCAGGGCCTGGGCAGCTCACCATCATATAATACACTATGAATTCTTCATTGTACCAGAGGGTGCTTGAGGATAATGTGAGGCCATCTGTCGGAAAGTTGAAGCTCAACCGAAGGTGGACCTTGCAACATGACAATGACCCGAAACATACCAGTAAATCCACCAAGGAATGGCTGAAAAGAAAGAAATGGAGGGTTCTGGAATGGCCAAGTCAATGCCCGGATCTAAATCCCATCGAGATGTTGTGGGGGGATTTGAAACGAGCTGTGTATGCAAGAAACCCCTCAAACATCGCACAGCTGAAAGAATTCTGCATGGAGGAGTGGGCAAAAATTTCTCCCAGTCGATGTCAGAGACTGGAAGACAGTTATAAGAAACGCCTACTTGAGGTTGTTTCTGCCAAAGGGGCAATACCACCTATTAGAGCCAATGGTGTACTTACTTTTTCCACATGCGAAATTTGCATTTACGTTTATTTAAATTATACAATGGACTACAAAATGTAAATGTTTCATGATATTTGTTATATTATATCACCTTTATCTCCCAATATTGTTGAAATGAAGATCAAATAGCTGTATGTTGAAATATGTTGAAAAAGTCAAAACTTTACATGGGGTGTACCTACTTTTTCACATGACTGTATATACATACATATACATATATACATGTATGCATATATACATATATACATACATACATATATACATATATACATATATACATATATACATATATACATATATACATATATATTTTTATACACTACCGGTCAAAAGTTTTAGAACCCCTCAATTTTTCCAGTTTTTAATGAAATTTAAGCAATTCAAGTCGAGTGAATAACCTGAAATGGTACAAAGGTAAGCAGTAAACTGCTCGAGGTTTAAAAAAATTTTAGGTCAGCAAAAACGGGAAAATAATGTAAATTGCACAGTTATATTGTAAAAAAAAAAAAGACCTTCTCCAGGGAACAAGTAATAGGTTAACAACTTACAGCTGTTCTGCAGCAATATAAGTAAATTAATCCTTGAAAGTTGATGCAAACCATTCCTACAGCTGTCCCAACCTCTGCTGATTACTTGATTACAAACCCTCTGTCTGAATAAAAGCAGTATTGGAACAAAGTGTTATCACACCCTCTGAAGCATTATTTGGACAATATTGCACTGCAGGAAGTAGTATATTGGAAACTGGAGGAAACTCTGACAGGAAGAGGTCAGGCAGACCCAAAGCCACAACAAAATCAGAAGACAAGTTTCTGAGAGTCAACAGCTTGCATGATAGGCGGCTCACAGGACAACAGCTTCAAGCACAGCTTAACACTGGTCGAAGTAAGCAAGTCTCAGTTTCAACTGTGAAGAGAAGACTTCGAGCTGCAGGTTTGACAGGTCGAGTGGCAGTAAGAAAGCCATTGCTAAGATGGCAAAATAAGAAAAAGAGGCTCACCTGGGCCATGAAGCACCGCCAGTGGACTACTGAAGCCTGGAAGAAGGTCTTATGGACCGGTGAATCAAAATTTGAAATCTTTGGTTCATCACGCAGGATTTTTGTACGCCGTCGAGTAGGTGAAAGGATGGTTCCTCAGTGTGTGACACCAACTGTCAAACATGGAGGAGGAAGCGTGATGATCTGGGGCTCTTTTACCGGATCCAGAGTCGGTGACTTGCACAGAGGTACTGGCACCCTGAACCAAAAGGGCTACCACAGCATGCCATGCAATACGCTCTGGTATACGCCTAGTTGATCAGGGGTTCATCCTCCAGCAAGATAATGACCCTAACACACCTCCAGGCTATGTCAAAACTACCTTCGAGGAAAAGAACAAGACAGTAGGCTTCAAATCATGGAATAGCCAGCACAGTCTCCAGACTTAATCCGCATCGAGCTGGTTTGGGATGAACTGGACAGAAGGGTGAAAGCAAAGCAATCGACAAGTGCAACACATTTGTGGGAACTTCTGCAACAGTGTTGGGAAGAACTTCCTGAACAATATTTGATTTCCATTGTAGAAAGAATGCCACGAGTGTGTTCGGCGGTTATATCTCCAAAAGGTGGATACTTTGCTGAGTCAAAAATTTAAATTAAATTTTGTAAAACAAAATGATTCTATGATTTCTTTTTTTAAATCTCCAATTGTTTTGTTCTATGCTTAATTTCAGAGTACATTGAGACATTAAACTGTGTAAATTTCAATAAAAACTGGAAAAATTGAGGTGTTCTAAAACTTTTGACCGGTAGTGTATATACATAGATACATACATACATATATACACACACATATATATATATATATATATATATATATGGATGTATGTATATATATATATATTGTTACGGATCTCGGGGGTCGGCTCTCCCCTTATCAAGAGGGGGTTAATCCCCTTGTCTTTTTAGCTGGCCGTCCCGAGTGCTGGGAAGCTATAACGTCCTTCCTGGCGCGGCGTTAGGTAGGGTTTGCTAGGCCTAGGGGTTCGCTGCTACCTAAGTACTAATGCCTGCCGGAAACGAGGGAATAACTCCCGCTCGAACCACGGATATGATGGATAATGCCGAGCGGTTAGCAATCCGCGATCCAAGCTGTTAACAGGTGACTAGACCCGATTATAGCGGTTCCGAATCGTGCCACACTTACCCAATTGGAGAAAAGACTGATGCGATCGGATGGAGAGGAAACCAAGAAAATTTATTAATTATGTACAAAGAAAGAAGAGGAAATGAAAGAATGTACAAGATAGAAAGAGGAAGGAAAAAGCACACAGGACAGTCTTAATTACAGACTTAACTTATTCCCTGGACAAACGGGCCCGTCTTACACACACAGACACTCACACGGGGAATTGCAGATGGTAGGTCGGAAGGTCACCAGCGCGTCCAGGCTCCAGCCGGCTCCGGTCCAGGCGATGGAAAACCCGGAAGGCAGCTCTTCACAGTGTGAAAAGACTGTGAAGTCTTTTGTGAAGGGAGCGCACTCTTCCTGTGAAGGAAAAGACTGTGAGGGGAGCGCACTCTTCACAGTGTAACGCGAAAGTACAATTATATCACGGGGGGAAGGCTGGTATCCTGGTGGCGTACGTAATAGTTGCACACTCGTGCCAAACGCCCCCTCTCCAATGTCCTATACGCAAGCGCCAATTGTGCAAGTCCTTCCAACCACGATCAAGCGCATTTGTCCTCAGAGTGCTGTTACCAGTGCGCTCTCCCAACAAGTCCTGACAGCACACGCTTCTGCTGTAGGTTCTCCAAAATCACAGTAGTCCGTTTACCAAGCGCGCTTCCAACAAGTCCTTCAAAAGCCAACCTTCCAACGAGTCCTTTACCAGAGTCCTCTTAAAAGGGCTTTGTGTGCTCGCTTTTATAAGACAGCCAGTGATCGCACCGCCAGCCCAAAAGCCACGCCTATCAGGCGATGTCCCTCCAGCCCTGGTTGGCTGGTTCTTGCTTACCGGCCCCGCCCTTGACGGCTGGGTGACGTGGCCACACCTTCTTCATGGCGCTCCGCCCCCTTTTTCCGGGCCTCACCTCGTGGCTTATGGCAGCGTTTGAGCGAGCTCAAGCTCAAGGGCAGCGAACGCTGCTAACAAAGGCGCGTAACAAATTGGGAAGGGCCATGGGGCACAGACTGGGGAGCGCACTTAATGGCGTCGATTGGAGGGGGAGGCTGGCAAAATGGACGAATGGGGCCTACTCCTTATTTGATTGACACAACGCAGATTCAACTATTGGAAACATGGCCTTATCTATACACATACTAATGAAATAACTGACGTCCTATGGTGACATACGTGTTGCTTGTGGCCTACCTATGGGGTGCAACCTTTAACCTTTAATGATGTCATATTTACAAGCAAGTGTGGGTTCTCAAAACCACAACAATATATATATATATATATATATATATATATATATATATATATATATATATATATATATATATATATATATATGTACAGACTTGGCATTTAATATGGAAAACATTTTTTTTCTTGACTTGGGTTTCCTTTCTGAACTCAGTATATCAATCTGGTGAGTTTCTTTTACACTTTGGTGATTTATTTGTTAAAAGAACCATGTCACTGATTGTCGCAGCAAGAAGTCAACAACAGGATTATATCACAGGTGGCGTGGCAAAATGTACGGACAGGTGCATTTGATGATTGGCTTCACAGTCGGGTATACAAGGGTTGTTGCGTTCTGTATTAGTGGAAAACAACTGCTGCACGTCTCCAAAAGTTATTGCCGCTTCCTCTGGAGATGGTCCGTCAACTCGACAATGCTGTTTGTCATGGAGTGGTGGCTTTACGAAATTACGGCCTGAAACAGCGTGCTATTGCTTGGCAGTATGGCATCACTCAAGGTCAGGTGTCAAAGATCCTGAAACGAAATGCTCAGAGGGATGTTCTTACTCCAATACCGAGGCCAGGACGTCCCGCAGAAGCTCAAGGAGGGATGATCGCCAGCTGCACTGGTTAGTCTGCAATGGCCGTACCAAGTCAGCTAATCGGCTTAGGGCTGAGTGGCAGCAATTGACAAATGTGCCTGTATCCAGAAGGCTAGTCAACCAACGACTGGTTCAAGCAGGCTATCGTGCCAGGCGTCCCCTGAGAAAGCCACGCCTGACCAGACAACACCGCCAGCGCCGGATGCAGTGGGCCAGAGAGCACCGTCAATGGCAGCCAGGACACTGGAATCACGTGATCTTCAGTGACGAGTCTAGATTTCTGGTCTATCGTCAAGATGGCCGCGTCTGAGTGCGCAGACAAGTGCATGAAGCCTAAAACAAAGATTGTATAGTGCCAAGAGTCCAAGCTGGAGGTGGTGGGGTGACCGTTTGGGCTGCTTTTCATGCAGGGGGCAAAACTGACCTGGTTGTTCTGAATGGAAACCTGAACCAGTTCAAGTGCAGGGCCATTCTGGAAGAAACATTGTTTCCATTTGCTCGTGCAGCCTTTCGAGGAAACTTTGTCTTCCAAGATGACAATGCACGGCCTCATCGTGCTCGCATGATCCAACACTTTCTTGCTGACCGTGGTGTAGAGCATATGGAGTGGCCTGCCATGTCCCCGGATATGAATCCGAGAGAGAACTTGTGGGCAGAATTAACGCGTCAAATCGACCTCTTGGACCAGCAGCCGACCTCTGTGCGTGAATTGCAGCAGGCTATTGTCACTGCATGGCAAGCGATTCCTGTCCTAACCTTGGCAAATCTCATGAACAGCATGCCTCAACGTGTACGTGCTCTTCTGAATGCTCGTGGGGGTTACACGAAGTACTGAACTGTAATTTTACTGTCCGTAATCCCAGTCATAATTTAACTTTTGTTTTTGTTTTAAAAAATTTTTGGCGAATGTGCAAAATAAAGAGATACTTCTGGAAAACGTACAGAAGTTTAACACTGTACTGTCCATGAATTGAGTTTGATATCAGTTTACATCACTTTCAAGGATCAATTTATTTGTTTCGAAATGTCAAATGTGGTTTTTGTTTCTTTTAAAGGTCACATTAACAAAATCTAGAATAATTTCAACATAATTCCAATAAACTTTTGGTTCTTAGACATCTTGAAAAGTAAGTTCACCCCCACAAAAAATATTCCACATTAAATGCCAAGTCTGTATATATATATATATTGTTGCGGATATGGGATTTGGCCTCCATCCATATCCGCTTGTAAATATTCCCCTATTTCCCCAATACTCCCCAACTATCCCCAATCCCCCATTCCCCATTCCCTAGTCCCATTGTCTGTAAACAACACTCTGTAGAACCGACCTTCCCCTTTTTCCCCCATTAAATGTCGTGCCCAGGTTCACCGCATCTCACGTAGACAACTATAGGACATCTTGCTAGTTATTCTTAGTCTATGTCAGTTAAAGACTCGTTTCCATTAATTCTGACTCTTCGTTGCACCAGAATGTGATTGTATGGCACCAGTAGTGAGTTTAGGACATCCCCATACCTCCTCCCATCTTCCTCATGAAACTACAACAACAACAACAACAACAACAACAACTACAACAACAGCGCGCGGGGAGTGTGCGTCCTCACTCCGGCTTGGTTAGCCGCCATTGCCCATGTGCTCCGACGGGGTTACCACGAAGGGGCTGACTGTCAGCTCCTCGTCAAGGGCGGAGCCCGGTAACCCCCCCGCACCCAATAAGAAGCGGCGGGCCGATTCCATCTGGGGCGGAGCTAACGAGCCGAGGGCGTGTCACTCCCCGCTGGATATACGTAGCCACTTACCGGAGGTGACGTGAGAGATGCGCCCCCAGCTTGGAAAGAGAAGTCGCCACCTCCGAGCGCTGAGAGACCTCCCTGCATCTTTTGGACCGCGCTATCCTGTCCCTGAGCCAAGGTGCACCTTGTGCTGACCATCGACTACCTGCCCTTCCTTGCCATCAATCCCTGTGTGAGTCAGTCTTGTCCCGTTTATCTGTGGTCTGTTGGGAATAAGATAAGTGTGTTTAAGTGCCCACCTTCCTATGCTGTCCCTCTTGTGCTTGTAATCTAAACGTTCCGCATACAAATATTATAACCTCCTCCGGAGGTCTTGAGAACTGTACCCCTGGTGTCGTGTCATTTAACCCTGCCTCTGTGTGCTTTCCTTCATTGATCTAGCGTAGCGCGACTCGGCCAACGTTCGAGTATAATCGGGTAAACTGTGCAGACGCGGTCATACCAAACCGCTCGGTAAACTAACATCCAAAACCGCGTCTGTAACATTTGGTGTCGAGGAGTTGGATTCGGACCTGGGACTAAATTTGTTAGGCCCAAATTTTGGAACACCAATTGTACCATTAGGGTAACATTTGGTGTCGGGAAGTGGGATTCGATCCGGAGCGCGTTTCACGCACTCGAAATTATAACAGCGAAATTTAATTGTGTTTTACAAAAAAAAATAAAAACCCGAATTTTGAAAGTCGCGCTATGGCAGACCAAGACGGCTGGGTTCCGGTAGAAGAGAGTGAGGCAGGGTCGATGCAGGACCAAATTGAGGGACAAGAGGAGAGCGAAGCAGTGAGGGTAGCAGATTCGCAAAATAGCGTCGTCACGCACGAGGTTGCGGGCGCGCAAAATGGCGCCTCGCACATAGCTACGGCGGCCGCACCCGCTGCACAAGTGGGAGGGATGGCCCAAATGCAGGCCCTCATGGAGCAATTTATGGCGCAAATGCAGGCGTCCCTCAAACTGCAGAGTGAGCAATTAGGGGTAATGGGAAACCAAATGGGGGTAATGGGGAACCGGATGGATGCTCAGGGTGAGCGATTGGAGGGCCAAATGGGGGTTATGGGGGGCGAAATGGGGTCCAATAGCGAGAAATTGAGGGAGGACATGGGGGCCAATAGCCAACGGTTAGAACAAAGGATGGGGGCCCAGATCGGAGGGTTAGGGGGTAGAATAGAGGGATTAGACAATAGATTAGGGGAAATACAGGAGGGGTTAATGGGGGTAGAAAACAGAATGGCCGCTCAAAAGAATCAAATGGAAGGGATGCAAAAGGGGTTAGAAGGGTTAGAAAACAGGATGGAAGGCAAATTGAGGGACATGAGGGACCAAGCGGAAAGGGAAGTTAAACAAATGGGGCAGCAGATAGAGGGGGTCAGAATGGGGGTAGAAACCAAACTGGATGCTCACAGGGAGGAAATGGAGCAGATGAGGGTGGCATCTGGGCAGGAGATGCAAGTGATGGGAGAGGAGATCAGAAGAGGTGTGAGTGAGGAGGTCGGAGGAGTGCGCGAGGAGGTGAGGCACTGTAAGGAGCACATGGAGAAGGAGGTGAGAAAAGGGACTGTAAAATTGCAAGGGGGCATAGAGGACCTGACGCAGGAAGTAGAACAGCTGACGGAGGGACAAAAAGAAGTAACGGAGCAGGTTCAAAGGAACACTGCGGTATTAGGAGGGTTAAAAGCGACACAGAAAGAACTAAAAGATGACTTGATAGCGAAGAAGAGGGAATGTCAGATGGTACGTGAGGGACTGACAACGAGGTTGGATGAGGTGACAGAGGTAATGGAGACGAAGGACCGGTAGGTGAGGACGCACATGGAAACGGTCAAGGTAGCCTTGGAGGATGAGCTTGAGGAGACGTACCGGGAAATAAAAGAGGTGAAGTAGAAATTAGAAGAAGTGGAAGAAGGGGTGAGCGAAATTAAGAAGCGACGGAGAGGGGATAAGAAAGAGATAAAAGAGGAGATAAAAGAATTGGTCCAAAGTCTGTGTTTGGATCGTGATGATGTGCTCATTAACCGGATGAGGGATTCGCAGGTGATGGAGGAGAAGCGAAGAGGAAGAGGACCCGGTGTAAGTGGTGACCAATATGGTCGTGCGTATGATGCGCCAAGTGATTTAAGAAGCTTGGGGTTCGAGACGGACCCGGGTGTTCGTGAGAGGCCGTGGGTGAAGTGTGCGACAGGTCTGGTGTGCGAAAAAGCAGGTGTGCGAGAAAGTCCGACTCTGGGGTGTGTGAGGAAAAAGTGTGTGCCAAGGAGTGAGGGTGCTGGCGAGAGTGAGTCGGTCGTAGCGCGTGTGCGAGGGAGCACATGGAAGCGCGGTGTGGTAAGTGTTACAGAGGGTGTGACGGGAGAGTGTGCGCAAGAGTGTGCGCGAGAAAGGTGTGTGACGGACAGGTGCATGAGGAAAGAGTGCGCTGTCAAAGGCAAGGAAGAATGCACGCCTGTGGTGAGTGTTACAGAGGGTGTGACGGGAGAGTGTGCGCAAGAGTGTGCGCGAGAGAGGTGTGTAACGGACGGGTGCATGAGGAAAGAGTGCGCTGTCAAGAGTAAGGGTGAGTGCGCTGTCAAGAATGGAGGTGAGAGTAGTGAGAGTGACAAGGAGCGTGAGTTGGTGGTGACAGGTGAGAAAGGAAGCACACCTGGAATGGTAGAGCGTGAGTGGGAATGCATGCTGGAATTGGTAGTGAGGCACGTGGTTGGGTGTGCGAATGAGAGCACACCTGTGATTGTCACAGAGGAGGTGACTGAGGAGGGGGCGCGAAGAGGTGTGTTGGTGAGGTGTGCGACCAACGAATGTGTGCCAAAGTGTTCGGTGGTCAGGTGTGTGACCAAGGCTGTGAGTGGAATGAGTGTACCTGGGTGTGTAAGGAAAGGTACGAGGAGCATGGGAACGGCTGGATGTGTGAGCAAGGAACGGGCTGCGGGGTGTAAGCATGCAGGTGAAGCATCGACGTTAAACGGGTTAACGGTTAGAGCGACTTTTAGCCGAATCGGGCCCTCGGTGCGTGCTGGGCCTCGCTTTGAACGGCCGCGTCCGTGCTCCACTAGGCGGAGCGGGCGGCTGGATAGGAAGGGTCGTCATGGCGACCACTTTTTGTTGAGGCATTCCGGCAGGTCGAGATCGAGCCATGGGATGGCTCCGTGCCGAGAAGGTGCGTGGGATCTCGGCCCGGGTAAACCTCCTTCCCTGCACCGAGTGCCGGACGCATCCAGCCGCTGGCACAGAACAACCCGCATTCATGGCTTGGCTGTACGAAGCCGAGCTTTAGAAGTAAATTGGCGCACCGAGAGGCATTAGTGAGTAGACTGGGTGATGAGGATAGTGTTTTGGACCCAAAATTAGAGAAAAACAAAATTTGATAATTGGCAAAGGATTGGCAGTAATGATTGGCAGATGATGGGTAGTAAATGGCAAATTTTTGATTTGTTGAAATTTGATGTGCGAAATTGGTAGTGGGAGATGCCCGATGTGGTGGGATGGCAACTCTGCCACCCTTCCCATGGTGGGGCAAATGCGCAATAGCTTATGGGGTGTATGGCAGTGAAAACTAGCCCGGGTGGGTTAGGATATTCATAGGGCCCTAGAAGATGACCTTAGGTAACGTTAAGTTTAGTTAGTGACTGATACCTGTAGTGGGGACGCAGGTAGATTAGTGTGGATGATAATGACGTGGGAGCGCAATAGTTTAAAGGGACGACTGGGAAGCGCAAGTTTCAGAGGGGAGTAGTTAGATGAGATGATGCTGTGTGAGAGCTGGACAGGTGTGTGGAGCAGTGGGTGAGTAGTGAGTGTTGTGGATCAGCGCGAATGCGCTTGGGGAGAGGAGGGTGCAGGTGGCACCAGGTGTGAGAGCACAGGTGTGCAAGTACAGGTGTGTGGAATACATGGAGCAGAGAATGAGTGGTGTGGAGAGAGTTGGAGTAAGTGGTACGGAGTGGTGTGCATGGTGCGAAGGTGTGGATGGGGGAAGAGTGGACCCCTTTCACGAGTACCCGGGGCGGGTAGTGTAAGTGTTAGGTAGAGGGTATAGGTAAATTGTGGTTGGATATTGGCATTTGTGGTGCGGTTGCAGAATGGTATTGTGGATGGGTGCATTAGTGTTGTGGAAATGGCTGGGCGTGTAGCCTGTTAGTGTGTGTAGTTGGTTGGGCACTCCACCACTGTGAGGATGTCGGCCAGGTGAGGCCGCAGGTGGGCTCTGGGAGCCGTTAGTGTCCGTGGGGCCCGAGGATCCGGAGGACGGACCCGGGTAGCCCAGTGCCAGAGAGGGCACCGAGTGGGGAGAGCGCCAGAGGGCCTTCCCCAGGTAGTTAGGTTAGGGTGAGGAGCAGGTAAGCTCGGAGGCAACTGCAGTGGTGGGGGTGTGCAGGTGGGTAGACCTGCTGGGAGAGCTACACGTCGCGGCCCAGAAATTGTGCGAGGGCACCGGGAGATGAATCGGGGGAGTGAGACCCCAAATTGAGGGGCACCACATTTTGGTCAATGGGAATTGGTTTTTAGAACCCATAGTGTAAGAGGGCCAATGGTTTGGCAGGAGAAAGACCCCGGGTAATGTAAAGTTGTTAAAGTCATTTAGGAAATAGTTAGGATTGATGAACCTGTCGCACCATACGCAGCCACTTACCTGTGGTGATGATGACTCCACACCTGTGTTTTCTTTGTTCTGTGTGCAGGAAAGCAGAATTGCTGTTGGATTTGTGAGACGCATCACGACGTGGATGAGACATTGGGGTGATTCCATCTCTCCCTCCCTAGGAGGGACTGATGATGAATTGGTGATGGCAAATTATGATGTTGAGTTGGAGATGGCAAATTTTGATGAGAGTTGAAAATGGCAAATTTAATTGGTTAGGAGGGAGAGAAGACGAATTTGGTTTATGGGAGGAACGGGGAAGACAGTAGGGACGTTTGTTGATTTGTAAAGTAGATGTTTATGGGTAGTGTTGTGTTTTGTGGATACAGTAAGGGGTAAGGGAGAGGCAATGTAGGTTACCTGGTGGGGGGGGGGGGGCGTACGGTAGGAACGTACCTGTCTCACCTGGTTCCCATGTGCCCCCAGTGTGCATCACCTTGTATTGCGTGCACTTTTGCGCCCTTACCACCTTACTCACTTGTCTTCTTCTTTTGTCTCCCACCTCCGAGGATCTGGCTTTGGGGCAGAGAGAGAGGAGAGAGAGGTGCTGGCTCCGCAGTTGTGGGCCTGCACTTTCGCTGCTTGCTGCCGGGATCGATACACCATATGGACCGCAATGTTTGTGGCCGCCCACCATGGACCGCAGTCTTTTGCGGGCAAGCACCACCCGTTGATGGACCTATGGGTCAACGTGGCACCTATGCCATACAGGTGAACCACTAATAGTTGGCCCCCTGACACCACAATACAGAAATGGACGCGGTTGGCGCCTTTCTTTATTTTTAAAGAAGCAAGAAGGCCAAGTGCACCACATGAAGGCAAGACCAGCGGCAGAACATCGGCCGGCTGCGACACCACTGGTGATTTATGAACGCTTTATTGGTGCACCGGATGGTGCTGACTGTACATGATGGGGTGGTGCTTTTGGTGCTTGGATGGGGTGCTCTGCACATTATTAAAGGCCGTAAGGCCACAGAGCACTCGTGGGTTGGTGTATCGATGCTGGCATGCGTGCTCTCTCTATGCATAACATCTGCATGTGTTCCTCCAAAAACAGGTCCTGGATCGTAGTGTAAATATCAGTGTAGTCTTGCGGGGTTCGGTTGCGAGAGGACGCTGGCGTTGCATATTCGCCGCTTCTCCGACTGGATGGATGTACAGGGTCTGCTTCTACTTTTCTGACCTGACATCTCACACCTGTCCTGCCTTTTCACACCCGCACGTGCCGCGTGTTCTCCGGCTGGATAACGGAATCTGCTTTTGATGGTACGGAATACGGAATCGAAAGGCCCGCTCCCGTTGTTTGTGGCCGTGGCCTTGTTTGCCGGTGGCCTTGTGGTCTTGGTGGCCTTGTGGCCTTGTTTGCCGCTGTGGTCTTGATTAGCGGCTGCAGTCGTTTGCCGCTGCGTTTGCCGCTGCGTTTGCCGCTTTGCCTCCTCGACCTTGGCCTCGTACTCGTCCCTTCGCTCCTGCCTGGCATGGCTCTGAAGTACTCCGCCGCAAGGCTTCTTCTGCTCAATACCCGCTCCACCCCATCATGCATCTCTGCCATCAAATCAAATGGACTCCTCCGACGACCCAGGTACATTCACCGTGGCTCCGGTCGCAAGTTTGTTTATTTGCAATCAGGTCACTCCATCCCCGTCCTCTGGTCGGCTCAGCGCACTCTCACTCTTCGTCCCAGCGCACCTGGTCACAGCAACCCACACGATCGCACCTCTTGCCTACGAACCCTGGCTAAATCACCTGAATTCATCCCTGCTGTTCAAAACAACATCAAGCTCACCCTGTTCAACACCCGGTCCCTCAACAATAAATGCCTCATCCTGAACGAATACATCCTGGATAACAAACTGGACTTTCTCTGTCTCACCGAAACCTGGCAACAACCTCTGGACTACTACACACTCAACCTCACCACACCCAATGGATATTCCTACGTCAATAAACCACGCTCGGAGGGCCGAGGTGGTGGAATTGCCGTTATCCACCGTCAAGACATCAAGACCAACCTCATCTCCATCTCATCTGCTCCATCATTTGAACACCTGGCTTTAAAACTCTCTGGTCACACGCAGTCAGTCATGGCTGTCGTCTACCGCCCTCCCAAACCACACCCATCATTCCTGTCTGACTTCTCCTACTTTCTGACCCAGCTATGTTCCCTCTCCCCCTCAATCCTCCTCCTTGGTGATTTCAATATCCACATGGACTCCACTGACTCCACAATAACCACTGACTTCACTGATTTACTCACCTGCTTTAACCTCACTCAACATGTCGACTTTCCTACCCATATCCGTGGTCACATTTTGGACCTTGTCTGCTCCACTGGATTAAATTTGCACCATCTCTATGGCTCCGACCTCACCCTCTCTGACCACTTAGCCATCACTCTGACCATCAACATCCCCGCCCCAACACCAAGGCATTATCGCACAATCAACTTCCGTAAGCTAAACGCTCTTTCACCTACCTCATTCTCATCCACCCTCTCTGAAAAAATGTCCACTTCTCCCTTCATTGACCTCCACACCCCTTCCGACCTCACTGACTACTACAACCACACTCTCTCCTCCTGCCTTGACCAGCTTGCGCCTGTAAAAACCAAAACAGTTTCTTTCACCCATTCTGCTCCCTGGTTTACCCCTGAACTCCACCTGATGAAAACTCGTGCTCGCCAACTTGAAAGACTCCGCAATAAAACGGGTCTCACAGTTCACTCCCAAGCCTACAAGGACCACATACAACACTACAAAGATGCCCTCTCCCGCGCCCGCTCTGCCTACTACTCTCAAATTATCCACTCTGGCTCCGGAAACCCAAAAGCACTCTTCTCGACAATAAACAAACTCCTCCGCCCCCTGAACACCACCACCCAGTCATTCACAGTAGACAACTGCATCTCCTTCCTCTCTTTCTTCCAACGCAAAATTGACAACATCTACAACAGCTTGACCACCGCCGCACCCGCTCCCCCTCCAACCACCTGCCCCCCCTTGTCCTGCCATCCCCTGTCTCGGTTCTCCCCAATCTCTCCTACTGACCTCTCTGAACTCCTCATAGGAATGAAAACTGCCACCTGCACTCTTGACCCCATCCCCTCCAGCTTTGTCAAAGCCTCCCTCCCTGCTCTCTCTCCACTTATCATTGCAACAATAAACTCCTCCCTGTCTACAGGCATCGTCCCACCTTCCCTCAAAATTGCTGCTGTTACCCCCATTCTAAAAAAACCTGGTCTAAACCCTGACACCCTAAACAACTTCAGACCCATCTCCAACCTACCCTTTCTGTCAAAAGTTTTGGAACGCGCTGTAGCCACTCAACTCAAACATCATCTCTCTGCCAATAACTTGTATGAAACATTCCAATCCGGATTCCGCTCCAACCACAGTACTGAAACTGCTCTCCTCAAAATCACCAACGACCTTCTCCTCTCCTCTGACGCTGGCAACCTCAACATTCTCGTCCTCCTCGACCTCAGCGCTGCCTTTGACACCATCGATCACACTATCCTCCTCACCCGACTTGAATCCACCTTTAACGTCACCGGCACTGCCCTCTCTTGGATTAAATCATACCTCTCTGACAGATGCCAGTTCATCTCCATCAATAACTGCAAATCCCCCACTGCTCCCCTCCCCCAAGGTGTCCCCCAAGGTTCAGTTCTTGGCCCCCTCCTCTTCATCCTTTACCTGTCCCCGCTCGGTCACTTAATCCGCCGTCATGGTCTCCAATTCCACTGCTTCGCCGATGACATCCAGCTTTTCATCTCCACCAAGTCCGTCTCCACCGACACCCACTCTATCCTGACAAACTGCATCACTGAAATAAAATCCTGGCTTCAAATCAACTTCCTCAAGCTTAACTGTGATAAATCTGAAATAATCATCATTGGCCCAAAAACGCTCACAAAATCCACCCATAACTTTGCCCTCAACATCGACGGTATCCCAGTATCCACCTCCCCTCACATCCGGAATCTTGGCGTCATCTTTGACCAAACCCTTTCCTTCGACAAATACACTAAACAGATCACAAAGTCAGCCTTCTTTCACCTGAAAAACATTGCCCGTCTCCGCTCATCCCTCTCCTCCACGGCTGCAGAAACCCTCATCCACGCCTTCATCACCTCCCGTCTGGACTACTGCAATAGCCTCCTCTATGGTTCACCCTCAAAAATCACCAATAAACTCCAATACATTCAGAACTCCGCTGCCCGTCTACTCACTCATTCCCGGACCCGTGACCACATCACCCCCGTCCTTTACAAGCTTCACTGGCTCCCCATCCCCCAGAGAATCCAGTACAAAATCCTCCTCCTGACATACAAAGCCCTCCATAACCTGGCCCCATCCTACCTGGCTGACCTCCTCTCCAGACACACTCCCACCCGCAACCTCCGCTCTGCTGGTACCAACCTCCTGACCCCCTCCATCCGGACCAAATTCAGATCCTGGGGGGACAGGGCCTTCTCCATCGCTGCTCCCACCCTCTGGAACTCACTACCTCACACCATCAGAGACTCCTCCTCACTCACCACATTCAAAACATCACTAAAGACCCACCTGTTCAACGCTGCATTCAACATTCAACCCACAGCATTTAACCCCTGACTATCTCTTCTCCTTCTCCCTCCTTTTGCTTTAAATATTTCCCTATTGATTCTTGTCTTGTCTTTTTGATTCTTGTCTTATATATATGCCGTATATCGCTGCTGTTTGTTTTCTTGATTCTTGTCTTTTTGCAATTGTTGTTTTCATGTATTGTTATGCATTATGTTTTCCACTCTGTCAAAGCGCCTTTGGGCTTCTGGAAAAGCGCTATACAAAATAAATGAATTATTATTATTATTATTATAGTCTGGTGTAAATAATGCTCCCTACCGGCTGTATGTTTAGTTTGAGAATTCTTTCCGCGATTCGGTTATCCTGTGGGTGTGTTTCTGTGAGGAGAAGGGTGCAACGTCGCAGGGGGACATATTTACTCATTTGTGAACATCTGTAAAACTGTCGTACTCAGGGTAGAGTTAATAGTAGAGGGAACTACATCTGAGTGCCACACTAAAGTAGGTAAAGATTTATCGGGTCGGGACGCCCCGAGGGTAGAGAAGGGTGCAATGTTGCGGATATGGGATTTGGCCTCCATCCATATCCGCTTGTAAATATTCCCCTATTTCCCCAATACTCCCCAACTATCCCCAATCCCCCATTCCCTAGTCCCATTGTCTGTAAACAACACTCTGTAGAACCGACCTTCCCCTTTTTCCCCCATTAAATGTCGTGCCCAGGTTCACCGCATCTCACGTAGACAACTATAGGACATCTTGCTAGTTATTCTTAGTCTATGTCAGTTAAGGACTCGTTTCCATTAATTCTGACTCTTCGTTGCACCAGAATGTGATTGTATGGCACCAGTAGTGAGTTTAGGACCTCCCCATACCTCCTCCCATCTTCCTCATGAAACTACAACAACAACAACAACTACAACAACAGCGCGCGGGGAGTGTGCGTCCTCACTCCGGCTTGGTTAGCCGCCATTGCCCATGTGCTCCGACGGGGTTACCACGAAGGGGCTGACTGTCAGCTCCTCGTCAAGGGCGGAGCCCGGTAACCCCCCCGCACCCAAGAAGCGGCGGGCCGATTCCATCTGGGGCGGAGCTAACGAGCCGAGGGCGTGTCACTCCCCGCTGGATATACGTAGCCACTTACTGGAGGTGACGTGAGAGATGCGCCCCCAGCTTGGAAAGAGAAGTCACCACCCCCGAGCGCTGAGAGACCTCCCTGCATATTTTGGACCGCGCTATCCTGTCCCTGAGCCAAGGTGCACCTTGTGCTGACCATCGACTACCTGCCCTTCCTTGCCATCAATCCCTGTGTGAGTCAGTCTTGTCCCGTTTATCTGTGGTCTGTTGGGAATAAGATAAGTGTGTTTAAGTGCCCACCTTCCTATGCTGTCCCTCTTGTGCTTGTAATCTAAACGTTCCGCATACAAATATTATAACTTCCTCCGGAGGTCTTGAGAACTGTACCCCTGGTGTCGTGTCATTTAACCCAGCCGTTGTGTCCTTTCCTTCATTGATCTAGCGTAGCGCGACTCGGCCAACGTTCGAGTATAATCGGGTAAACTGTGCAGACGCGGTCATACCAAACCGCTCGGTAAACTAACATCCAAAACCGCGTCTGTCACAATATGTATCTGTGCAGTGTCTGTCTTGTGTTGTCTTGTCTTGTCACTGAACTACTTTCTCAAACTTTTGTGAAATCGTACCAAACTTCTGGTATGCACATATCTCCCCCGTCGGTATGTCCTAAGGGTATTGTTTTTGAAAAATGTTCAATTTTTTTTTTTGGGGGGGAATTTTTTTTTTCCAACTTAAGTTTTCAACCTCAATTGTTTATAAAATGTGATATCACGTATATTACAAATACATTTGTGCAAATTAATTAATTGTTTGAATTATGATTGGTTTAAAGTTTTAAACCATGACAAAATGGCAACTCGGGTACAGTCATTTATCTATATGTCCACACATCTGGGCAGTGTCTATATTGTCACTTAACGACTCCCTCAAACTTTTGTTTCCGTGGTTGTGAAGTGTTTTTAATAACGTTGTGGTGGTTTTGTTTCACGTGGTGGTGAGGTATTTTTAATGATGTGGTGGTGAGGTGTTTTTAAATGACGTGGTGGTGAGGTGTTTTTAAATGACGTGGTGGTGAGGTGTTTTTAAATCACATGGTGGTGAGGTGTTTTGAATTACGTGGTGGTGAGGTGTTTGGAATTACGTGGTGGTGAGGTATTTATAATTACATGGTGGTGAGGTGTTTTTATTTACGTGGTGGAGAGGTGTTTTGAATTACTTGGTGGTGAGGTGTTTTGAATTACGTGGTGGTGAGGTGTTTTGAATTACATGGTGGTGAGGTGTATTCGTCCCAAACTTCCAGGCTGCACCTACCCCTCCCCGAGGTATGTGCTGAGGGGTTCTTTCTTGAAAAAAAACATTCAACCTAAATCTTCAACCTAATTTGCCTATAAAAATGTAATATCACAAACACAGCAAATACATTTTTGCAAAAGAATTGTTTGTATTATGATTGGTGTAAATCATGACAACACAGCAACTCAGGTAGTCATTCTCGTCAGCTAAAATAAGCCCGTTCCTCAGTAACGACGCGTGGTGAGACGAGCGCAGCGACCCGAGCCAAGCTAGTATATATACATATATATATATATATATATATATATATATATATATATATATATATATATATATATATATATATATATATATATACATATATATATATATATATATATATACATATATATATATATATATATATATACATATATATATATATATACATATATATATATATATACATATATACATATATATATATATATACATATATATATATATATAACTGTGAGAAATAGTAGAAACTCCACAGTACGAGCAGGGCGTCTCATTTGTATTAAATAAAAAATCGGGAGATTAAATAAGACGCGGACGTAGCTTCAGGACGGTCGATCTTTAATTCTCGACAAGCTTTCGACCAACAAAGGTCTTCTTCTTAGTCTACAGAAACAACAGGCATGTATATCCATATACCACAGGATATACATGCCTGTTGTTTCTGTAGACTAAGAAGAAGACCTTTCTTGGTCGAAAGCTTGTCGAGAATTAAAGATCGACCGTCCTGAAGCTATGTCCACGTCGTATTTAATTTCCCGATTATATATATGTATATATATTGTTGCGGTTTTGAGTCTGTCAAGTGAGTTTAATAAAGGTTAAAGTCTGTCCCCCATAGTTAGTCACACAAGCAACATGTAGCCTCGCAATAGAATAGTTGTGTCTTAGTATTTGTGAGCTTAGTTCCTTTCCAGTGTTAATTCTGCGTTGAGTAGGAGCCAGGAAAATTGGCCCTACTGCCACCGATCATCCTACGTCTGTAGCCTCAATCCCTTTTGCGTTAACGTTGGTTCATATTGGGCGAGTTAACACGAGGCAGGCAGAGGAGGATCGGGGCGGAGTCGAGGCAGAACGGCAGAAGCTATGACGGTAAGCACGAGCCGCCAATCAGAGCTTGAGGGTGGTGGCAGCGGCGTAGCGTAAGAGGGCGTGGTGAGAAGAGTCGGGTGAGTTCCAGATGGTTCGGGGGCGTAGCTATAAGAACCGCTGCGCAAAAGCCCTCGACAGGACTTGCTGCAAGAGAGAGAGAGATAAAGGACTAGCGCGTGGAACACTGATAACGATAGGACTCACAGAGGAACGCCAGATAAGCGAGAGAGGACTGCTGCCTGATGAACTTGACCATTGCACGAGAACATGCGCGCTAACCAGCTCGAGGTGTATTGAAGAAGAGGAGTTGGTCGCTACACATACGCGGGTGCAGTCAGACGTGCTTATGAACAAGTATTGCGCATTTGAGATGCGCGAGTGAACAAGGCTGCGTAACCGCCAGCCGCGCTAAAGTCCGCCATCTGCCGTTCCGCCCGATCATCTGCTGGTACGAGAGACGCGCTACGAGTCCCTGCCTCCGCCTGCCACCATCTTCGCGGGACGTGCTGGGGACCATGGAGAGCTGGACGGGAACCATCTCTGGATGCGTTGGGGAACACCTGCCCATCTGTAATCCCCTGTGTGAGTGTGAGCCGGGCCCGTTGTCCCAGGGATAAGTTAAGACTGCTTAAGGATTGCTCTGTGTCTCTTCATCCTTGAACTGTATATATGTGTGGGAATAATTAAACCCTTGTTCTTTTTTTCTGATTCGATTGTTCCTGTGGTTTCCTCCATTGACTAAGCGTGGCACGAATAAGATCGCTCCAATCGGGTTCCACTAATTAAGACTGCGCGGACCACGTGTACGCAATCCGCTCGGCATACTCAAACCACACGTGGTTCGTGTGAGGCTTGTTTCCTCGCTCCCAGGGCAGCGCGGGGACTTAGGTACGAGCGAAAAGTAGTCCCGAAACCCTACGCCGCATGTGTCCGGGAGGGACTTAATAAGTCTCGGTTCCGCCAGGCCCAGTAAAGACAAGGGGATTAATCCCCCCTTGATAAGGGGAAGAAGGCCGGCATAGAGAACCGCAACAATTGGTGTCAGGAGTGTGGGATTGGACCCGGAGTGCACTTCACGCACTTGAAATTGCGAGTGGACGAAATTTAGTTTTAAAATCAAAATTCTAAATTCGTGCCATGGCTAGCCAAAGCGGTCGAATGCCGGTGGGGGTAGAAGTAAAGGAAAAATTAATGACACACGACCAAGAGGGACAGTTGGTAGTAGTGGAAGCAGAAAAGGGTGCGGCAGTTGGCAAAGAAAATGGCGGCACCTCGCAGGTGGCGATGAGGGCCGCGCCCGCTGCGCAAGTAAGTTCTAAAGACATGCAATTATTGATGGCTGAAATGTTGGCATTTGTAGTCAAGTTTGATGAAGACATAACAGAAATGGGAGATCGACTGAATGCAAAAATGGATGCTCAAAGTGACAAATTCACCCGGAAATTGGAAGAAACCGGGGAGGACATTGGGCGCATGTTGAGTGGGAAGGTCGTGGTGGTACACGACGAGGTAACGCGGTGCGAGGAACGCGTGGAGAGCGGGGTAGAGCAAGGCGCGGCTAAGTTGACCGAGGGATATAAATCTGGACTCGGGGTGTGGAAAAGCCGACGGCCATCGAATTGGAAAAAGAAATTTTATGCGCACCGGCGGTCGTCGAGGAAATAGAAGAAATAAAAGAAATAGTTGAAATTGGCGCCAAAGAGACGGCAGAGAAAGTAAATGAATCGCAGGAGGAAAAATTGGAATGTACTCAAAGTCGCATTTGCACCGTGATGCCGGCCGGGCTTGCTAACCCCAATAGAAGTTTGCAGGTGGTGCTCCCGGAGAAGAAGGTCCCTAAGGTGAGCAGGAATGTGTATGGCGGGAAAAGATTTTTGGCGCGCTTGGGAACGAGACGGAACCCGGGCGCTCGTGGAAGGTCCGTGGTGCGATGTGTGAGGGTGACTGTCGCGCGTGTGCGAGAGAAGTGTGCACCGGAGCGTGAGTGTATGTGGGAAGAGTGCATTGAAGAAGAGTGTGAAACAGAGTGTGTGATGGCCGAGAGTGAGAGGGAATGCACACCAGAGCGTGTTGTACAGAGTGTGCATGAGTGCACACCAGAGCATGCGATTGGGTGTGTACCAGGAGAGTGCACACCCGTGGACGTTGCGGAGTATGCAGCGGAAGGGTGTACGCAAGGGTGTGTGATGGCCGAGTGTGTAATGGAGTGCGTGAGTGGTGTGAGTGCACCTGGGTGGTGTGCACCTGAGTGTGTAAGGGAAGAGTATGCACGGGAGAGTGCTGTAACAGAATGCAGGGAGTGTATTGGCGGTGCCAGAGCGCCGCATTTTGCGAGTGTGGAATGGGTCGCGTGTGGTGAGAACGCGGCCCGAGCATCGCCGCAGACTGGGGTAGCGTTTAGCATGACGTATAGCCGACGCGAGCCCTCGGTGAGCTGTGTGCTTTGTGTGCAGCGGGGACCAGTGGGGATCGTTGCCACGGCGGTCTCACAAGGACCAGCGTGTACGGTTCACGCCGGGCCCCGCCCTGTATGGTCGGTGCCGCGCCTTGGCGGGAAAGGCAATCGGCACGGTTCGAGGGGGGGGTAGGAGAGCTTGGAGTCGTGCCCCCTGGTGGCTGCGGTGCTCTGACCGTGGGCGGTTGGGCCATCGTGCGTGGGACCGCAAGGCTTCGTGTAGAGATGGCGCCCTGAACCTTGGCCCAACAAAGCCTCCTCCCCTGGATTGAAAATGCCGGACGGACCCAAACAACAGTAGACCAACCACCCGCATGCATCGCTTGGCTTTTCGAAGCCGAGCTGTGAAAATGTATTTCCGCACCGAGAGGCTCAATTGTAGTGGACGGATAGCGACAGTGTTGGCGAATGGTACCCGGCGTAGAGGAAGGGTGGTATCACCATTCCTCACACCAGGGCTCATGAGCATTAGATTAGGGGGATGGCAGTGAAATGCACATGGAGGGACCAGCGATGGTTCCCTCCATGGGCACCAAAGCTCGCCGAGGGCGGGCTAGGTTAATTGCTATGGATTTAGCAGACGGTAGAGGACAAGATTTAAGTAGTGACATTTGTACAGGTAGAGGGGATGTAGTTAGATTAGATGGTTGATAATGACGAGGGAGTGCTTAGTGTAAGGGAAGACGGGGAAGCACGAGTTTTAGGGGAAGTAGTCAGCTAGATGATGCTGTGTGTGAGGAATTGTGTATTGAGACAGATGGAGTTGTGTTGGAGTGTATGGGAAAAGGTGTAAGAGCATAAAAGGTGTGCGAATTTGGCGTGTGAGAAAAGTGGTGTGCGAATTTGGTGTGCGAGAAAAGTGGTGTGCGAGATCAATGGTGTGGAATGAGTAGTGTGGAATGATTGGTGCAGAATAAAAGGTGTGGAATGCATGGTGCGAAGGAGTGAATGGGGGGAGATGGATGCCTTCACGAATACCCAGATTGGGTAGTGTAATGCTAGGTAGAGGGCTTAGGTAAATTGTTTGGATATTGACAGCTGTGGTGCGGGAAGTGGAAAGAAGTGCTTTGGTTGGGTGCATGAGTCCATGAAATGGCTGGGCGTGTGGGCTTTGTTGGTGCGTATGGTTATTGAAGCACTCCGCCACTGGTAAATTGTCGGCCAGGTGAGGCCGCATGTAGGCTCTGGGAGCCAGTTATGGTTGTGAGTAGTTGTTCAGTGGGGCCCGAGGATACAGGAGAAGGACCCGGGTAGCCCAATGCCAGAGAGGGCATCAGAGGGGTAAAGTGCCAGGAGGGGCCTTCCCCAGTTAGGTAGTCACAGGAGCAGGTAAGCTCGTGTGGCGACTTCAGTGGCGGAGGTGCGCAGGTAGGTAGACCTGCTAGTGGAGCCACATGACCCAGCCCCGAAATTGTGCAAGGGCACAGTAGAAAAAATTGGGGAGTGAGACCCCAATTCATAGGACACCGCAGAGTGGTCAATGGGAATCAGGTTTTTAGAACCACATAGTTTAAAGAGACCAATTGGCAGGGTATGACCCCGGGTAGTGTAAGTGAGTTAATGTCATTAGAGTAGTTAGGAAGAGAATTCCCTTCCCGACATCCACATCCATTCACCAAGGGAAACGGAACTCCACACCAGGGCTTTGAAACTGCTTGAGTGAGTAAGACGCATCACAACGTAGAGTGACATTGTGTTGGTTCCATCTCTTCCTTCCTGGGAGGGATTGGAAGACGAATTTGGAACTAGAGGGGGATATGGGAGACAGAACGTAGTGACGAATTTGTAAATATAAGGAAGGGCTAGGGTACTGTCGTGTAAGCCGACGTTGCGGGGTACGGACGGTTAGGGACGAGTCTGCTCTGCTCGCTCCTCCGCGCCCCTCGCGTTGCATTACCTTGTGTTGATGTGTACCTTTGCGCCCTTTCTGCTTTGCTGACCGTGCTTTGTCTCTCCCCCCACCCCTGGACCCACTTTGGAGGAGGACTTGTGCAGCAACATCGAACTGTGCAGCACCCTTGCTGCACTTCGTTACAACTGGCAGCACCCCTGCTGCACTTTGCTACAACTGTGCAGATGAACTGCATGGCACTTTGCTGCCATATTTCTTGCATTTGTTATGACTTTGCTGCACTTGTGCAGCACTTGCTGCCACAGACACTTTGCTGCACTTCACCACATTACACATTATGGACCACAGGTTTTGTGGCCTTACACTTTGCTGCAAACTTACCTTGCATCTTCGGACCACTGGTTTTGAGTGGCATCAATGTCACGCAGTTGGACCACATAGGGTTGGCCCTGCTGGTAAAATAAAAACGAACGCACTTTTTGCACATTTTTATTATTGGTGTGCTAGGAAAGAAGAACTGTAAGTTTTATTGTACACAGAAGATGCAGGAAGAAGAAGATGCCGGACAACAGCAGCAAATGTGAATTGTGAACTGTGAACTTTTGATGACTATGTATTTGTGCATTGCTGTGCTTTTCTCCCCTCCAACTTCTTTCCAAAAAGGACAGGTCCTGGGTCATAGAACTGTAAATAAAGTTAGGTATTGTGCTTGTATATAAAATGCTGCCCACCGGCTCTATGTTTAGTTTGAAAATAATTCCGCAATTCAGTTAATTGTGGGCGTGATTTTGTTAGTTAGCTACTCAACGTAGTAGGTGGGACATATTTAGTGTTTTAAAACTGTCGCACACACGGGTTAGAATAAATGTTCGGGGGAACCACATCTAAGTGTCACACATAATTAAAAGTTAGTCCCGACTCTTTCTCAAAACCGGTCGTTCCAGTTTTTTAGGTTAGACTCAGGGCCGAGTCTGATGAGGGAGGGGGGCAGTGTTGCTGTTTTGAGTCTGTCATGTGAGTTTAATAAAGGTTAAAGTCTGTCCCCCATAGTTAGTCACACAAGCAATATGTAGCCTCCCAATAGTATAGTTATGTCTTAGTATTTGTGAGCTTAGTTCCTTGCTGCACACCTGCAGCACTTGCTGCCACAGACACTTTGCTGCACATTACCACATTACACATTATGGACCACAGGTTTTGTGGCCTTACACTTTGCTGCAACCTTACCTTGCATCTTCGGACCACTGGTTTTGAGTGGCATCAATGTCACGCAGTTGGACCACATAGGGTTGGCCCCTATGTGGTCCGGTCGTTCCAGTTTTGTGTGAGATGGGCCCGTTGTCACTGTGTGAGTGTGAGACGGGCCCGTTGTCCCAGGGATAAGTTAAGACTGTTTAAGGATTGCTCTGTGTCTCTTCGTTCTTGAACTGTATACATGTGTGGGAATAATTAAACCCTTGTTCTTTCTTTCTGATTCGATCGTTCCTGTGGTTTCCTCAATTGACTAAGCGTGGCACGAATAAGATCGCTGCAATCGGGTTCCACTAATTAAGACTGCGCGGACCACGTGTACGCAATCTGCTCGGCGTACTCAAACCACACGTGGTTTGTGCGAGGCTTGTTTCCTCGCTCCCAGGGCAGCGCGGGGACTTAGGTACGAGTGAAAGGTAGTCCCGAAACCCTACGCCACATGTGTCCGGGAGGGACGTAATAAGTCTCGGTTCCGCCAGGCCCAGTAAAGACAAGGGGTTTAATCCCCCCTTGATAAGGGGAAGAAGGCTGGTGTAGAGAACCGTAACAAAAAAAATATATATATATATATATACATACATACATATATATATATATATATATATATATATATATATATATATATATATATATATATAGTGCATTCAGAAAGTAGTCAGACCCCTTCACTTTTTTCACATTTTGTTATGTTGCAGCCTTATGCTGAAATCGTTCAATTTATTAAAAAGAAAAAACTGAAATATCACATTGACATAAGTATTCAGACCTTTTGCTATGACACTTGAAATTTAGCTCAGGTGCCTCCCATTTCCCTTGATCATCTTTGAGATGTTTCTACACCTTGATTGGAGTCCACCTGTGGTAAATTCAATTAATTGGACATGATTTGGAAAGGCACACACCTGTCTATATAAGGTCTCACAGCTGACAATGCATATCAGAGCAAAAACCAAGCCATGAGGTTGAAGGAACTGCCTGCAGAGCTCAGAGACAGGATTGTGTCAAGGCACAGATTTGGGGAAGCCCACAAAAAAATTTCTGCTGCATTGAAGGTTCCCAAGAGCACAGTGGCCTCCATAATTCTTTAAATGGAAGAAGTTTGGAACAACCAGGACTCTTTCCTCGAGCTGGCCACCCGGCCAAACTGAGCAATCGGGGGAGAAGGGCCTTGGTAAGAGAGGTGACCAAGAACCCGATGGTCACTCCGGCTGAGCTCCAGAGATCCTGTGTGGAGATGGGAGAAACTTCCAGAAGGACAACCATCACTACAACACTCCACCGATTTGGGCTTTATTGCAGAGTGGCCAGACGGAAGCCTCTCCTCAGTGAAAGACACATGAAAGCCCGCTTGGAGTTTGCAAAAAAGCACCGAAAGGACCCTCAGGCTGTGAGAAACAACATTCTGTGGTCTGATGAAACCAAGATTGAACTGTTTGGCCTCAATTCTAAGCGTCATGTCTGGGGGAAACCAGGCACCGCTCATCACCTGCCCAATACCATCCCAATGGTGAAGCATGGGTGGTGGCAGAATCATGCTGTGGGTGTGTTTTTCAGCCGCAGGGACTGGGGGACTGGTCAGGGTTGAGGTAACAATGAACGGAGCAAAGTACATAGATATCCTTAATGAAAACCTGAAACAGAGTGCTCAGGACCTCAGACTGGGCCGAAGGTTCACCTTCCAACAGGACAATGACCCGAAGCACACAGCCAAGGCAACGCAGGAGTATCTTAGGGACAACTCTGTGAAGGTCCTTGAGTGGCCAACCAGAGCTCTGACTTGAACCCAAGCGAACATCTCTGGAGAGATCTGAAAATGGCTGTCCACCGACGGTCCCCATCCAACCTGACAGAGCTTGAGAGGCTCTGCAGAGAAGAATGGCAGAAAATCCCCAAATCCAGGTGTGCAAAGCTTGTCGCTTCATACCCAAGAAGACTCGAGGCTGTAATCGCTGCCAAAGGTGCTGCAACTAAGTACTGAGTTAAGGGTCTGAATATTTATGTCAATGTGATATTTCAGTTTTTTCTTTTTAATAAATTTGCAAAACCTTCTAAAATCCTGTTTTCTCTTTGTCATTATGGGGTATTGGGTGGAGATTTATGAGGGAAAAAATGAATTGAAACGATTTCAGCATAAGGCTGCAACATAACAAAATGTGAAAAAAGTGAAGGGGTCTGAATACTTTCTGAATGCACTGTACATATATTCAGATTTTTTTTTTTTGGAGGATAATATTTTTGATTTTTAGGCCTTCTTTTACTTGTATATATTATGATAAATGGTATTTCTAGCAATAACAACCAATTTTGAGATATAAAGAGAGAAAAGTCACCGAATATTGCTCATAAATAGGGACACTTTGATTTCTTTGTTTCCTTTGAATAGCTGTGGTTACTTTACTTCATTTATTATGCCAATCCAAGAGAGGAATTCTAATCTACATCCATTCTGTGGATGTGTGATGCAACATGGAAAATTCACATGTTCGACAAGAGATTCTGTGGTCGGTGGGGGAGGGGTAGGGGTGTGGGGGAGGGGTGGGGGGGGAGTGGGAGAGGGTGTGGGGGACAGGGCTTTACTCGGCTATGTTACCTTTTCAAGAGCAACTCCCAACTGGCTAGGAAGTTGTACTTAAGAAATCGTTTTTTGAAAGCTATATGCATTACCGTGTAAGAAACTCATCTGTCATGAGACCTTTTGGCTGCAGACAAAAGATGTATCCCTCTTTACCCTCGGCTCTTGCACAATATGCTAAATGCCAATTGTCAGCAGGTGGTAAGTGACAGGTGGCAACTCACTCTGTGTTCACAAATCTGTCTGCTTTGGACAGGTCCAGCAGTGTGGACTGTTTCTTCTGAGTTCACCCAGAAGACCAGAAATAGTCCTAAGAATGGTACAGACCAATCATGTTTGGTTGGTTGGCAGTTTATACGAGATTTGACACGAATGTACACAACTCATTTTCGAGATCCCTCGTCGCCCACGAATATTAACTTTATCGGGTCATCGTGACCAGTTGTTCTTTCATTCATTCCCAGCTGTGGCACTTGGAGCAGCTCCAGAGTTTCCAATGCGTCACACATGTTCCGCCTGACTCAGTTATAAAAGGATAGTTGCTACCAACTTGCGGCCTGGCCTGCGTGATAACATCGGGTCACAAACAAAAAAGGATAATATTGGGCGAGTTAACGTGTCCTTCCCAAAATGGGTTGGATGCAGAATATGAAATAAACGTCTCAGTATTAAGGCTGTAATTGCAGAATGTGAACATCATGTATCGTCTCGAGCTTTATACATTATAATCGAGATGGAGAGGTTTTGTTGCACATTTATTGGTTACATTCCTGACGAGGCTGACCTTTTAGGGAGAGGTTTAAGAAGCACATTGAAAGAGGGAGCAGAAACTTCAGCTTCGTCACATCAGCTTGTTTTTAAACAGAGAAAATGATTATTATTTTTAATTGTGATATATATTGTTATGAATTTGGTAATGCAACATCTAGAGCTAGGTAGATCTGAATAGGTAGGTATTCGGCTGTCGTGACAGGGACTCTACATGTAATAAGTTCTTGATGTTTAGGCGGTTGTCGGGGTAAGATGTATGAGTGTGGATCTACCTGGAGGTCCGAGTGTTAAATAGTGAGGGATTAAAGGTAACGCCCCTGTGAGTATCACCTAGTAATCAAACCTTTGTCCTTTATGGCACTGCAAACCACATAAACATTAGTTAGGTCCTTAGCGCAACATTAAATAATCCCCTTTCCCTGACAAGGACTTCGTATTAAATTGACAGGAAACCAGGTCAAAAACACCGCCATGATTGGCCGCCACCGTGTACACCTCCAAAAAGGCCTACAAACCTGGCCGGCACGTGTTATGCCAGGACCGCAGGGTCGCGTAACGGGGGAGATGTCAGGAGTCGCGGGAGGCTTTGATTGGCTGAGGAGTGCGCAATGTGACGTCATCGGCCACCAATATAGGCGACGGTCGGGGGCCATTTCAAGAGTTCGCCAGTTGAGTTGAGTTCGTGGCAGGCACTGGCAGACGCAGGCAGGCACCAGAGAGTTGAGCGGTGGTGGAGAGTTGGAGAGGACACGCCATTCCAGTCGCAGTTCGAGTGCAGTTCGGGTTGTAGGGAGTCGCAGGAGACACACGAGAGCACACCCAGTTGGCACTGAGCAGTTCGTTGGCGCTTGGCTGCCAGCACTCCCGCGTCGTCGAGTCGAGTGGAGTTGAAAGGGGTCCTTCCTGTCCCTGGTCAAGTGGAGCCGCTGGCCTGCGTCGGACGCGTGGTGCTTGGAGCGAGGGGCCTCGTGGTGTGCGATCGGGCCGGAAGGAGCGGTGCTGGACACCAACAATACAAGACGACAAAGACAGATAAGCCCGATCTCCGCGTATATTTTGAACGACGGGACGTGTTATTTTCGTGATTAATCTCCCTCGTTTGTGTTTGCTGTCAGTCGTGTGGGGACGTCCCGATTTAGGTTTATTAGAATTATTAGATTTACCGGCGGGCTTTTTCACTGGCTTTACTTTTCCTAATAAACCCTTATATTACTTTTTGTACATAATATCTGAACGCAGTTTTCCTGGGTGTTTGATTTTAATAGATAAGGTTGCGGAGCCTTCGCTGCGCCCCGCCATTCCGCGCGTTGGTGTTGAACTTGAGTCCGCCATTGAGTGTTCGCCTCGGGAGTTAAAGTCTCGCAAATCGGTCATCCGTAACTGTGGTGTTAATCACGGTTACGCGACAAGTGGTGTCAGGAGTGGGATTTGAACCCGTCGGACAAATTTTTTTGTCCGCGGCGAGACATCGACACGGTCGGGCGTACATTGCGTCCGACGTTCGAACGCAAAATTTGTATAGGCGAGGCGGAGAAATTTAATAATCAATTGGGCATACGGAGCGCGATATCGCGTCTTCGTCAAATTTAAATTGTGTTTTTGGTATTAAAATAAATACGCGCGCGGGAAACAACCTTCCGAAAGGCGGATGTCGGAGGTCGACGAAATGGAGGTGCGCAGCGAGGCCTCCGTCAGCGTCGGGAGTGAGCCGGAAATGGGGGATAAGGAGGATAGCGTTGGAACTTTCCCCGCCGGTGGGACGGCCCCGATAGATCTCCAGACCATAGTAAATTTAATAAATGCTCAGGGTGAGCGATTAGAGGGCCAAATGGGGATAATGAGGGACGAAGCGAGGGGTACTGGTGAGAAGTTAGACAATAATTTTGAGGAGTTAGACAAGAAAATCGGGAAGTTAGACAATAATTTTGAGGGGTTAGACAAAGGGATAAAAGAGGTGAAAAATGGGTTAATGGGGGTAGAAAATAGAATGGCTGCCCAGGAGAATCAGATAGAGGGAGTGAAAAATGGGTTAGAGGGGTTAGAAAACAGTATGGAAGGAAAAATTGGGGAAATGGCACAGCAGCTGGGGGAACGAATTGATGGCATAGAAGGGAGAGTGCAAAACCAAATTACGGACAGACTGGGGAAATTTGAGGGTAAAGTAGAAACTCAAATGGGGGCACAGGAGAAGCCAAAGGTGGCAAAAATTGAATCGGAACGGGGGGAAGCTAGATTGGGAACAGGAGAGAGTACGGCCCATGCAGATGTGCATGTTGCTCACGAGCAGGGAATTGCACCGGGAATGGCAAAATTGGGAATTGCACAGGGAATGGCAATTGAAGTAAATGGGGAGACTGCAGGTGCAGAGGTGGACGGGGAATGTCCACAGGTGGATGGGGAATGTGTACAGGTAGATGGGGAAGGCCTGCAGGTAAACGTGGAGTGTCCACAGGTGAGCGGGGAAGGAAATTTGGAATGTGAGAGTTGTAATGGGGAATGTTTCCCACATTCTGGCCTGGTTGTTTATCGGGACCGTGTGGATGTCACAACACCTCAACCGGGGGATGAATTTGGAATTGTGCAGCACCAGGGCGGTGGTGCGGAGCAAGAGGGGGTAGAGTTTTTGGGGGTCCGTGCAATGGAGCCGGACCAGGTATTTATTGGGGATATTGATCAAAGCCTGGCGGGGCCAGGAATGATTTGTAATGATGAGGATGATTTGATCCAGCGGCTGGAGACCTGTGACAGTCCCATGGAGGTAGAGCTTGTTCAGGCCCAAAGGAGTCTGGGGGAAGAGGTGAGTTGGTCCGAGGAGGTGGTTGGAATGACCGAGGGGACGCTCACTGTACACTGCTATTTGGAAACAGAGGCTCCAAAATTGGACAACCAGTTGGGGGAGTGTGTTGGCTCCGGGCTGGATTTGGATCTTGGAGGATCGGGAGATAGAGCTTCTGGAGATTTGGTCCCTGTAGGGAATTTGGATCAACTGCAGGGAGGGGCAGAACAACCGGTGGTAGAGGTTGTTCCCTGCAGCTGCGGAATGGCAGTGGGAATGAAAATTTGTAAAATGAAATTACAATGGGAAATTGATTTGGAGCAGCCATGGTTTGGATTGGTCCCCGGGCTGCGGGATCTGGATATGGAGAGGTCATGGGTGATGGCCTCGGGCAAAAGTTGCCCCTTTCAAAATTTGGGTATGCCAGCCAGCTGGGGGGCTGTGATGGCGAGATTTGGACGTGGGGTCCAGCCTTGGGTGTCGAGGTACGACCTGGGTCCCACGGGGGGTCTGGTGGAGTGTGGCGTCCCTTGTCCGTCGGGGCGCCGTCCGAGCTGGTGGCTCGGGCCGGCAGGGTCACCGGACCCTGGTGGGGGTTAAGACCTCCAGAGGGGTCCGAGGTGGTTTCTCAAGTCTGGGTTGGCATTTATTGAGGACCACTAGGGGGAGGTGTTGTGGGTCGCGCTTTGGTGGTGGCACTGCGGACGGCCAACTTGGGACTGATGTGGTGACCACCCGGGCATGCGGCCTGGCACTCTCCTCCAGGGACTCTGGGACAACCAGCATGTGGTGACCTGGCATGGTGGTTGGTCTATGGACGCGGGTCAAACCGAATGGACAGGGATGGAGATAGCCTGCCGGACAACCATTGGGGCATCTGTGGAACGTGATGGTGTGAGTGACCTTCCACAGATGCTCCGTTGTGATTTATGGACTCTCGGGTTGGGAAGAGAGCCATGGGGATGTGAGTCGGGAGATGTGTAACGAGCCGAGCATATGGGCCATGCTCGGCTGGCATGTGTATGGCAAAGCATCTTTCTTTGGTGAGGTTAGTAAAATGTGACAAATGGTTGGCATGGGTAATCTGTGGGTTAGATGGAAATTTAAGGGTGGATTTTGAAATGCCATGGTGGACACTGTACAGTGACGCCATTATTGATCCAGGTGTGTAGACTAAAGTGTTGGAGGCTGTGATGAAATTAATAGGGTAGCAAGACACAGCTTTCAACTGGTTGCGGGGGCAACTGTGCTGATATTTGGGACGCGGGATGATGGGGATGTAGTTGTGTAGCCTGAGGGTCAACGTGGTGCTGTGCGTGTCCGAGGTGTGTGGACCATGTCTTCTGGGTGGGTCCCCTGGTGGAGCATGGCTGTTGACTGGACCTTGGTGTGGTCAAGTGTGGGTGAGCACTGGGGGGGCTGCAGTTTTGTAGTCGGACTGGGGGATGATGGGGAGGTGCAGGGGACGTGGCTGTAGGGATGCCACGCACTGCGACCGTGCCCCCAGGGCCGAGGTTGTGTGTGCGGTAGTGTGTGTTGTGGCAGCAAGTGCTCACCACATTGGCCAGCTGGGGCTGCTGCAGCTGTGTTCCTCGCAGGGGGGCCGAAGGATGGATGGTGGGTCGCACCCTTATGGACACTCATGGGCCATGTTGGCGTTTTGACTGCTCACCTTGTCCCGGTGACCCTTGCACGGTAGAGGTGCAGAGCTGTCGTGGCCACAGGTAGTTGTGTAGTGATGATCACCGTTGGATGCGGATCCACATACCTGCCAGTGTAGTGGGGACAAAAGAGAAATTTGGAAGTATTTGGTAGGCCCAATGTGAAATTTTGGGAATTGTAAGGGTGGATGACACCCTTGAACCTGACCAACCTGCAACTACCTGCACTTAAGGTGAGTGCTTTGAGGAGTACTGTCCCAGGCTTCAGGATTTGCTTTGGAAATTGGGGACATGTAAATTGGAGTTGGGAGGCGGGTGAGAGTGATGACATGGCCGGTGAGGGGATGGGATGGGAGCCACAGTGTCTTGTGGGTGGCGTATGTTTTTGTATTGTGGTTATGTGTTTTGATGTGGTCGTGAGAGTGGAACCTGGAGAGTGTGTGATGATTATTGGAGATAATGAGGGATGATAATTGTGCTTTTGGAAATGTACTTTTGGGAAGATGTGATGGTTTAAATGTGAACTGGGGGGATTTCACATGTAGCAGGCCATGGCAAGCCTTGTAACACCTTTTACACCATCTATGAATTGTACTGAATTGTGCTGAGTTGTGTGGAGAATTGAATGGCAGCGGGGGGAGGAAGTGTGTTTTGGGGTCTTGTGGGTGGGGAAGGTGTGTGTGTCCGCAGGTACGGAGCAAGCTCTGAGGAGCGATGCCTGCGGGCCCCCCTCTGCGGCAATTACCCCTGGCAGCCGGTGGTAACTGGAAATTGGAGCTCGTCGGTGGAGGGTCTGGTTGGGCGCCGCGGGGTGAGGAAGTCCCCCGGTGACCCGTGTTGCTGCGCGAAAGCAGGAGGCAAAGGAGCCTGGTGTGTGTGGAGACCCTCACCGGCGAGGTAACGGCGGAAAGGGGCTGTTGGGCTGTCACGGGGCCAAGAGGTAAAGGGGGGGGGGGCAATGAACTTGTAAGTCGGTTGACTTGTTTTTGGGACTGCGGGCACCACAGCCTGATGCGCCCCCACCATCTTTTTGTGCGGTACCTCCCCGCTGCCTAGTTGAGGAATGCACACACACGTGAATGACATCAATGCCATGGTCCTGCAGGGGATGTATTGAGAAGAACCTTATTGATTTTTGAAAATGCCTTGATGACCTATGGAATGAGAATGAGTGGTTAAGGGGTCGGTGTTGCATGAATGTGGGCGAAATCCACCGAGCCGTGTCACTCACCTGTAACATCTGGACAGGGCCCGTGGAAATTTAGTGGGATGCATTGGGGATGGCCCCGCAGGTAAGGTTGTGTCTTGTGGCATCCACCGGGGGACGCGGTCTGTAGACCGGGGTATGTACAAAGGTTAGAGTTTTGAGTTTTGGAAAGATGGTTAAGTTTTGTGGTTAAGTTAGTGTTGTGTGTTGTTGTTTCCTCCCTCCACAGGAACAACGAAGAAGATGTACATACTTGCATGATGGTTAAGGGGTTCAGCATGTTAAGGAAGTGTAGGTAGGTAGTCCGACTCACTTCCCACAGCCCTTCCTGATTTATTTCGTAGGTTAATT
Organism: Myxine glutinosa; assembly: GCF_964187855.1. Lineage (NCBI taxonomy): Eukaryota > Metazoa > Chordata > Myxini > Myxiniformes > Myxinidae > Myxine > Myxine glutinosa. The sequence continues at coordinate 269,537,111 of NC_136261.1, read as the reverse complement.
AAGTGTGTGACAGTAAGTGTTAAGGCTGGAATGGTAGCCCTGCGGTGAACCTTGCAGGAGCTACGGTTCCAGGGGGGGGGCTGTGTTATGAATTTGGTAATGCAACATCTAGAGCTAGGTAGATCTGAATAGGTAGGTATTCGGCTGTCGTGACAGGGACTCTACATGTAATAAGTTCTTGATGTTTAGGCGGTTGTCGGGGTAAGATGTATGAGTGTGGATCTACCTGGAGGTCCGAGTGTTAAATAGTGAGGGATTAAAGGTAACGCCCCTGTGAGTATCACCTAGTAATCAAACCTTTGTCCTTTATGGCACTGCAAACCACATAAACATTAGTTAGGTCCTTAGCGCAACATTAAATAATCCCCTTTCCCTGACAAGGACTTCGTATTAAATTGACAGGAAACCAGGTCAAAAACACCGCCATGATTGGCCGCCACCGTGTACACCTCCAAAAAGGCCTACAAACCTGGCCGGCACGTGTTATGCCAGGACCGCAGGGTCGCGTAACGGGGGAGATGTCAGGAGTCGCGGGAGGCTTTGATTGGCTGAGGAGTGCGCAATGTGACGTCATCGGCCACCAATATAGGCGACGGTCGGGGGCCATTTCAAGAGTTCGCCAGTTGAGTTGAGTTCGTGGCAGGCACTGGCAGACGCAGGCAGGCACCAGAGAGTTGAGCGGTGGTGGAGAGTTGGAGAGGACACGCCATTCCAGTCGCAGTTCGAGTGCAGTTCGGGTTGTAGGGAGTCGCAGGAGACACACGAGAGCACACCCAGTTGGCACTGAGCAGTTCGTTGGCGCTTGGCTGCCAGCACTCCCGCGTCGTCGAGTCGAGTGGAGTTGAAAGGGGTCCTTCCTGTCCCTGGTCAAGTGGAGCCGCTGGCCTGCGTCGGACGCGTGGTGCTTGGAGCGAGGGGCCTCGTGGTGTGCGATCGGGCCGGAAGGAGCGGTGCTGGACACCAACAATACAAGACGACAAAGACAGATAAGCCCGATCTCCGCGTATATTTTGAACGACGGGACGTGTTATTTTCGTGATTAATCTCCCTCGTTTGTGTTTGCTGTCAGTCGTGTGGGGACGTCCCGATTTAGGTTTATTAGAATTATTAGATTTACCGGCGGGCTTTTTCACTGGCTTTACTTTTCCTAATAAACCCTTATATTACTTTTTGTACATAATATCTGAACGCAGTTTTCCTGGGTGTTTGATTTTAATAGATAAGGTTGCGGAGCCTTCGCTGCGCCCCGCCATTCCGCGCGTTGGTGTTGAACTTGAGTCCGCCATTGAGTGTTCGCCTCGGGAGTTAAAGTCTCGCAAATCGGTCATCCGTAACTGTGGTGTTAATCACGGTTACGCGACAATATATATATATATTGTCGTGTGACTACCCTCTGGTGAACACCACAGGGCGACACGGATGACCAAATGAGCTTCATACTCCAAAGCATTCAATCCAAAAATGACGGCATTCTTTACACGCGAGGGAAAGGGGGATGACGAACTTACCTGGATGGCCTCCACCTCACGTCTTCACACCTGAATGAATTAACTCAAACAACACGGAATTAAAATGTACAAAAATATCGGATTTATCTATCTATAATTCCAGTAATCTCTGTGTGTATGTTTGTATGTCTGTATGTCTGTGACCGCTGTTTCTCGACAACCACGGGTCCGATATACTTTAAACTTGCCAGGTATATTGCTGGGGACCCGAGGATGTGCCTTTTCAAGGTTTCATATTAATCGGAGAAGTAGTTACCGAGCTATGTCCAAAAAACGATTCAACCAATCAGAGAGCAGCGAGCTATCACGTGTGCCGAACGTGGCGAACAGACTCTGCCTCGGACGGCACATTTGAGAGCGTATTCATTTATTTCACGTTGGAAAACTATGTTGTCGTTAAACTATGTTTTAAAACTAATTAAAACTAATTTGCGATTCATTCGCTTTCCTGCGCGTTTGTGCACGCGATGGCGATTTCTTTACCAAACTCCGCAAGCCGTTCGCTTTGGACCAAACCATTTCATGTAAATAGAGGGGGGGGATTGTCACCGTACTCGCAAGCCGTTCGCTTTGGACCAAACCATTTCATGTAAATAGAGGGGGGGGGGGGGGATTGTCACCGTACTCGCAAGCCGTTCGCTTTGGACCAAACCATTTCATGTAAATAGAGGGGGGGGGATTGTCACCGTACTCGCAAGCCGTCCGCTTTGGCTTTGCGAATGAACCAAACCATTTCATGTAAATAGAGGGGGGGGATATAATTTTAGAGATATATATAGTACGGGCATGCCCTAGTTAAAGAAAATGCCGGTAACAAAGAAAACACAATAAAACGATATGCCTAATTGGAGCGCTCACAACAGACCCGAATACAGACAAAGGGAAATATAACTGAAAAATAAATATGCGTTGTTTGTGGCACTTATATCAAAGCGGCTGGTATATCTCGTCAGGAATTGTCAAGATCGTCTGAGGCCTTGGCGTCTTTGTACGTGAAAACGCGCTCGTTGGCGTGAAGTAGGCCTCACACGTGGCCCGCTCTCTCCTGGCTCCGCACGCGAAGCGAACGAGCAGGCAGCGCCTGTCCACTCGTCGTTCTTGCTTGGGAAACCGCAGTTCTCGATCCGCAGTTCCGCCTCCTCACGACCACTATCAAGATGTCGGAACGTGACCGCGCATGATGAATCCTCTTTGCGCAAGAGAGCAAAGTGCAACCGTTCACTATGGGGTCCAGAACGAGAAGAACCAAGAGGACGTTGATGCTGAGAGAGATAAAATGTTGATGCAGAGAGAGACAAAATGTCGATACTGAGAGAGACAAAAGGTCGATGGTGAGAGAGATCTTTTCGGTGACCGTTCACCAACAAAGTCCGGACCCAAGAGAGAAAATGTCTGCCGCTCCAATTGTTTTGTCCTTGAGGCTTTGACGTCATCCCACAACGTCTCCGTGTCCGATCCTATCAGCGAGTTCCATCTTACCAGTCCTTGTGCCAATCAAATCCTGGACCAATCATTGCTCTTCGGGGCGTGGCTCCTGGCCCTGCCTGTCCTGTGTGCTCACTAAGTCGGTGTTATCCATGGTAATGCTTCATGCCTGGTTTCCGGTTAGTTTTTAATTAGTGTGGTTAATGGCTGATTTCTTACTAGGTGTCTGTAGTGCGGTTTCATAAGGAACACAGGAAAAGTTTACAGAGGCAATTACATACAGGGGATTAATTACCAATAATATCTCACTAATTAACAAACCCCACCCCTCTCGTGGGGATGAAGATACAAGCTCTTCCACGACATCCGGTCTCCACAAATTTCCTACTTATTACATGGGGTATCTTTTTCTTCACGACAGTCGGAGCATACTAATCTATACACTCTACCTGGCTCTAAGGTAATCATTGTCTACCCCATACAAACATAACAATATATATACAGTGGATTCAGAAAGTATTCAGACCCCTTCACTTTTTTGACATTTTGTTATGTTGCAGCCTTATGCTGAAATCTTTAAAATTCATTTTTTTCCCTCATCAATCTACACTCAATACCCCATAATGACAAAGAGAAAACAAGATTTTAGAAAGTTTTGCAAATTTATTAAAAATAAAAAAATGAAATATCACATTGACATAAGTATTCAGACCCTTTGCTATGACACTTGAAATTTAGCTCAGGTGCCTCCCATTTCTCTTGATCATCTTTGAGATGTTTCTACACCTTGATTGGAGTCCACCTGTGGTAAATTCAATTGATTGGACATGATTTGGAAAGGCACACACCTGTCTATATAAGGTCTCACAGCTGACGATGCATATTAGAGCAAAAACCAAGCCATGAGGTCGAAGGAACTGCCTGCAGAGCTCAGAGACAGGATTGTGTCGAGGCACAGATCTGGGGAAGCCTACAAAAAAATCTCTGCTGCATTGAAGGTTCCCAAGAACACAGTGGCCTCCATAATTCTTAAATGGAAGAAGTTTGGAACAACCAGGACTCTTCCTAGAGCTGGCTGCCCGGCCAAACTGAGCAATCGGGGAAGAAGGGCCTTGGTAAGAGAGGTGACCAAGAACCCGATGGTCACTCTGGCTGAGCTCCAGAGATCCTGTGTGGAGATGGGGGAAACTTCCAGAAGGACAACCATCACTGCAACACTCCACCGATCTGGGCTTTATGGCAGAGTGGCCAGACGGAAGCCTCTCCTCAGTGAAAGACACATGAAAGCCTGCTTGTAGTTTACAAAAAAGCACATAAAGGACTCTCAGACTGTGAGAAACAAGATTCTGTGGTCTGATGAAACCAAGATTGAACTGCTTGGCCTCAATTCTCAGCGTCATGCCTGGAGGAAACCAGGCACCACTCATCACCTGCCCAATAACATCCCAACCTTGAAGCATGGTGGTGGTAGCTTCATGCTGTGGGGGTGTTTTTCAGCAGGAGGGACTGGGGGACTGGTCAGGGTTGAGGGAACAATGAACGGAGCAAAGTACAGAGATATCCTTAATGAAAACCTGAAAGAGAGCGCTCAGGACCTCAGACTGGGCCGAAGGTTCACCTTCCAACAGGACAATGACCCGAAGCACACAGCCAAGACAATGCAGAAGTGGCTTCGGGACAACTCTGTGAAGGTCCTTGAGTGGCCCAGCCAGTGCCCTGACTTGAACCCAATCGAACATCTCTGGAGAGACATGAAAATGGCTGTCCACCGACGGTCCCCATCCAACCTGAAAGAGCTTGAGAGGATCTGCAGAGAAGAATGGCAGAAAATCCCCAAATCCAGGTGTGCAAAGCTTGTCGTGTCATACCCAAGAAGACTCGAGACTGTAATCGCTGCTAAAGGTGCTTCAACTAAGTACTGAGTTAAGGGTCTGAATACTTATGTCAGTGTGATATTTCAGTATTTTTCTTTTTAATAAATTTGCAAAACTTTCTAAAATCCTGTTTTCTCTTTGTCATTATGGGGTATTGAGTGGAGATTGATGAGGGAAAAAATGATTTTAAACGATTTCAGCATAAGGCTGCAACATAACAAAATGTCAAAAAAGTGAAGGGGTCTGAATACTTTCTGAATGCACTGTGTGTGTGTGTATATATATACAGTATATATCTGTGAGAAATAGTAGAAATTCCACAATATGAGCAGGGTGCCTCATTTGCATTAAATAAATAATCGGAAGGAATTACTTAAGTTGTGCACATAGCTTCAACACGGTCGAACTTTAATTTTCAGACAAGCTTTCGACCAACAGGTCTTCTTCTTTGTCTTCCTCGAGGTCAACGAAAGTGAAAGTTTCTTATATAATTTCTTATATAAGTTTTTTTTTTCTCATATAAAATTTTATATTATAACATCAAAGGCAAAATGATGCCGCTACATGTTTACACGCGGAAAAACATTGACGACGTTCAGGTGCAAACGCAAAATCTCTATTGTATTGACATATTACCAAACCAGCAAATATGTTTGCACATGCTGTAAATGGCAAAACTGTGAATTCCGAACCCGTGAGCTTGTTTACATGTGGAGAGGGAGCTGTTTTGTATGATTGGAAATTAAAAATCATAATTGTGTTGAAAAATTTATGAAACCTCCCACCCACCTTAGAACACTCGCTGGGACCCCAAAGAGGTTCCACAGAAAGTTTGGTGGGGCCAGCCCCAAAACTGAGGGAGTAGTTTGGGGTTGGACAGACAAACAGATAGTCCTGCTATATATACGCACAAGTGGGGCACATGTGGGAAACCCACTGGCATAGACGTGTATGACATTTGGACATTTTGAGTTAGATGCTGCACATAGAGTATTACAAAATGATTGCTGGCAACTCGCCAGATCCAGAAATTATGTATTCTACACAATTTATTGACCACATAAGATGTGAATACATGTCTATGCTCATGGGTAATGCAGTTTGTAATGTGTAATTGCACGTTCTATAAAATATGACTTCAAGACCTCAAACCTTCAACTCTCCCTCATTGTGCACACTGCACCGATGGGAGAAAGGTGTGGGAGAGGGGAAAGAGTGACACTTCTACATTGACTTCAGAGGACAGACTTGATTGACTTGACTTGAGAGGGGGAAGGAAAAGGAGGAAGAACCTGCCTTGACTGACTTACTTCTGTTGTTCATTTTTAAACTTGAAAGCATCAAATGCTTTTCAAATAAAAAATTGCTTAAAACCAAACGCTATTAATAAATATTGTATTCCATCATTAGTCTATATATACAATTTATTATGTACAAAGTTCTTTAAAGTCCATATTGTGGAATTACACATTTGGAAAACACTTAACTCACCTTAAATAAACTTTATATATACCTGGGAATATGAAAATATATAATTACACTACAGTTAAATCCCTAACTTCAGTTTTCAGCCACTGTACTTTTACTAAGTAATAATAAACACCTAATTCCTAAGTAGGGAACCCTAACCCACCGTCCTCTTCCCTCCACCTTCCCTCCTCACGCCTCCTCTTCCCTTTACCCCTTCCCCCCACTCCCCTCCTCTCCTCCCTATCGCCCCCCATCTCCACATCGCATCCGAACAGATACATTCTGATCAGCTATTAAAACGCATTTTTACCAACAGATACAAAACGCAGATACATTCTGCCAATATTCATCCAATTTTCTCACTTTTTGCTGCAACCGAGACTTAAACCATCTTGGTGACATAAAAAAAAAAATGAAATCATTTGGTGAATTAGAGTTGAGATCAAGCTGTGAGGGAGTCTGAATGGACTTTATATTAGAGGCCTTAATTATGCATCCGTTGACAAAGTCGCCAGAAGTATTATGTTTTCAGGTTGTCCGTCCGGCTGTCCGTCCGTGATAGGTTTTCGTTACTGCGATAACTTGAGAACGGCTAAATGAATCTTAGTCAAACTTGGTGCAGGTATGTATAATGAGGTAAAGATGAACTGATTAGATTTTGGAGTCACGAAGTCAAAGGCCAAAGGTCAGAGGTCATGCTAGGTAAAAAAAATACTTTTACTGCGATAACTTGTGAACCAGTGATGGGATTCTGACCAAATTTGGTACACTTACGTAGAATGATGTAAAGATGAACTGATTAGATTTAGGGGTCAAGGGGTCAAAGTCTGTAATAGGTCTATAACTTGAGAACGGCTGAAGTGATCTAATTCAAATATGGTACACATATATAATGATGTAAAAATTAACTGATTAAACTTTGGGGTCAAGAGGTCAAAGGTCAAAGTCAGTAATGGGTCTATACCTTGAGAACGGCTAAAGGGATCTAATTCAAACTTGGCACAGGTATGTATAATGATGTAAAGATAAATTGATTAGATTTTGTGGTCAATAGGTCAAAGGTCAGAGGTCGTGTCAGATAAAAATGTGATAACATGAGAACAGCTGAATGGATTTAAAGCAAACTTGATACAAGTATTATTATGATATAATAATGTGGGTGGAGGCATATCGGTCGACATCGTGACGTCAAAGGATACTCTGCATTTAAAATTTAAAACATTTACATTTAAATTTAAAATGATACATTTAAAATGCATTTTTGTCTTAGAACTAATTTTCGTCCAATTTTCTTCCTGTTCTTTGTAAACACGTCTTAAACCATCTTAGCGACTATGAAAAATGAAATCAGATATCGATTTAGAGTTTAGATAAAGTCGTGAGAGAGTCACAAAATGCGAGCTTTACAAAAGAGGCATATGAGGCCTAAGTGAAAAACAGCCTGCTTAACTGGTCCTCCAGAGGACAATGTAATCCACATCCCAACACTGGATTATAAATCGTTTACACCTTTGATATATAGAACCCAGGGGTAGATAACCCAGTGATGATCACAAGTTCCTCCAAGCAAACAATATTTTTACACCCTCTCGTGCAAGCACCATTGCCCAAGGAATTGTCAATAATTTCTGTATCTGATTGCAAATTGCTGAGCTTTCTTTGCACTACAGAGCCGGCCATTTTCAAAGGAAACTTTAAATTGGTTGTCACATCTGTAAGTAAAGAGATGTTTTGAAGGTCCGCAGTATAATTTGAACATGGTGCTGTTTGCTGTTATGATGCTGCAGTTACCTTCATAAATACTAACCCGAACAGCATCCAAATTCGCAATGAGCGATTCCCTAATGCAGGATGGCCACAACACCAGACAGGAAGAAACAAGTGCAGCTGGTTATGGCAACCCTGTCCTCTTATTATTAGTAAGGGCATTTTATGAGATATTTCACAAATCTGTTAACTAAATTGTTACCAAAAAATTTCTTCACCAATATGTTTGTAAAGGTGTGTAATAACATGTGTTAAAATGTTGAAGTTCAACTCCCGTGGGAAACCCAGAAAAAAAGCTGTTGAATTCGGGTACCGAAAAATTATTTTCGAGAATTTTTATTTTTTTTAATCGGCCCTTAAGTAACTTATGAGGGGTCAAATAAGGGTTTTTCATGATTCTGAGTTGATTGTTAACATTTATATTTTCACTTTTACATTTACACACAAAGTAGCTTTTATTTCACATACATATATAATACTCAAGAGTTATTTCTCATTCACAATGTCAGAAGTTTCAACAGTCTATGTCTTCTTCAGACTCAACAACATCATGACTGCAGTTTCTGCATGTAATGCCATTACAGACTCCACAGGCCGAGATGCACGTGACCCCATTCTTCTTGCAGCTGCATCGCCGGTTGCTGCAATCTCCATGACAATTACAGCTCGTGAACTGCAATAGCTCCTCAGGAGCCGTGGGGTCCAGTGTTGGAACTGGCTCATACCCATGCACACCTATTGTCCATCCATAGCCACTGGGGTTCAGAGACATGCTCTGTAGAAGGATCCAGTCCCGGGTCTGCAGGTAGGCACGGAGTGAATGTTGTGCAGCTGCACCCTCTGTTGGAGGTAGAGTCTCTGGTTTGATCACCCACCCCGCTGCCCAGAGTGTGTCACCTGGAGTGAGGAGTGGCTGATCATGAGCCAGGGAGGAGGAAAGCTCAGCGAGGGGGAGAAACATGATCGCGTTCGTTCCTATCTGTTTCCTGTTCGTAAATGGAATAATCTTTTCTTCAGTTCCTCTCAGGATCTTAGCTTTGTCGAGTGCCTTCAACTTCACCCGGGGGAAAGCTGCTGTTGTCTGTGGATCTGGCAAAGGTGGTGCCGGAGAGGTGACTTCGATCCAACCCATTGAGTGAAAGGGAGTGTTTCCGTGAATAGAGACAATGTTTAAATCTATATTGTCTCCAACAAACTGAGTGACTGCATTGTTTGTTTCCCCAACCTCCATAAAGACCACCTGATCATTACTTGACAATTCACTTTCACTGGCTGGCACTTTGGCTGTCATCACTGATTGATCCTCAAGCGCAGCATCAACCACAACCTCATCATTGATCTGTTCATCGGTTTCCTCCACAATGGTGTCAAGAGTGCCAGAAGTATCTGGAACATCATCTCCACTCCTACTATTAAGGAAGCAGTATTTGTAGTTTTGTGTCTCCGTGTAAGACTCAGTGTATCCCAGCTGGTGGAACTTGTTGAGCATCCATTTTGACCCAAATCTATGATCAAGTTGTATGGCAAGCCCCATTTGGTGTGGCAATACTCCAGACCGAGGTCGACAGGCCTTAATAAAATTCTGCCCCCAAACGGCAACTCTTTCGTCTGTCTTGACAATCGGTCTCAATAACATCTGAAGGCTTGCAGGAACAAGTGTCAGCTGACTATCGATGTCAGTCATACTGTGTGTGGTGGGGTATGACTTTGGACCTAAATCAATCAAGGCAATATCATTGGATATGAACTTGAGTGCCGTCTTTATGATCTGAGTCTTCTCATCTCCATGGTCAAGATTAGCATGATGCACTCGCAGAATATTGTCGGTGCCATCTTTGAGACAGAGTACATCTGCCCTTCTTTCCTGTGTTGTGAAATACAAGGTGTCTTCGTATTTCTCTAGAAGTTTTATCTTTAGCCAATGCTTTGAATAAGAAAGGCTCTTCTCTGGTGACTGATCAAACTCCTGCAGCTTTTCATGGATTTGGTCCATGTTCATTACCCCATGCTCTAATTCTGAGTCTAACCATTCGCAGAATTCAATAAAAACTGCCTCTCGCTCCTCATCAATACTCCTCTGTCCTCTCTTCCTTTTTCCTTCCTCATCAGTCTTGGACAAACTGTCACCTCTCGCAAACATAAGTTTGCATCGCAAATGGTACAGTGTTTCTTCTGCTACCAAGTCGTTGATCCCTTCCAGGCGTCCAGTGACTTCAGTGCCCCAGTCATCCCCGCGACTCCGTGCTGTCTTCAGCAAGCTTGCCTTCAGTGTATCTGCAGTCAAATTATCTGGCACTCTGTATTTCTTTCAAGCTTGTGCTGGATTATTTTTGTAGAGCTGGGCTGGTTGGTTGCAAAGAATGCATACATCCTTATACAGGAGGTCAACTGACTGTGATCTTCTAGAACTGCAGCCAGTTGATGAACTGAACTCACAAGTAGTGCGTCTTCTCTTCAACTTTGATGACTCTTTCTCTGCCTTTGATGCTTGAGCTGACTTCTTGGTGGTTGCAACAAAGTTGTTGTACAGATCATTTTCCACTTCTGGTGGTACCTCAGTTTTCCTTCCTTTTGAGCCTCCTTCATACGTTCCACAACAGTAACATTTTCGACAGTTTCTGCTTGTTTCAATAAAGTTGAGTATCCCTTTGGAGTTGCCTGTATGAGCCTTTTCAGCTGGTGTATCAGAGCGTGCACAGATGAAGCAATTGAGCACAGGTGGAGTAACGTCTTCATCCATATTGCTAGACTCCATGTCCTGCAAAGTAGAAAATGAGATATATTTAGAAATTATTTTTCCACAAAGGAGTGTCTGTGGTGAAATATAAATGTTAACAATCAACTCAGAATCATGAAAAACCCTTATTTGAGCCCTCATAAGTTACTTAAGGGCCGATTTTTTAAAAAAAAATTCTCGAAAATAATTTTTCGGTACCCGAATTCAACAGCTTTTTTTCTGGGTTTCCCACGGGAGTTGATCTTCAACATTTTAACACATGTTATTACACACCTTTACAAACATATTGGTGAAGAAATTTTTTGGTAACAATTTAGTTAACAGATTTTCATATGTTTCCCTTACTATATCTCTCCCACTGTATACTGTATCTGGTTTGTCTTTCTGCTGAGGCTTGTTTGTACGTACACTGTATATATGATTTCTTGGGTGTGTGCGCAACTCGTTTGACCTTTTTCTGAATGTCGACTGTTAACGAAAAGACTTTCCTTTTGGAAATTCAAAGTTTTGTCAGAGCAGCAATGTCCACACTGGAAGAGTAACCGTGCATATAGAATGCAGTTTGCTGTTAAAAGGTTTACAACTAGGCCCCACCGTGATATTTATGGGAAATTCCTGACTTTGTATCTGTGCAAAAGCCCTGCCGATGGTCTGTCGTGTGACCTTTCAGAGGCTCCTTTTGGCAAGTTTCCTTTCCAGTGCCTTGAATTATCCTGGCAGTGCAGCTTTGCAGAATGAAGCACCATTTTCCAATTGCTGCGTTCTTAAAATGAAGCCTGTAGCACCTCCAAGTATGTCGGCCATTATGGGATTCTGTCATGGCGGCGTTGAGGAGGCCGTTGAATCATATTACATTTGATGTATGTTCCTTTTTCTCCCCGGTCGTCTTGGTACGAAAGCAGCACCTGAGCACACAAACAACCATAGGTTGGCAACCATTCCGTGGGCTTGATGGGTTTACGTAACGGATTCGCCTCTGCATTTTGTCCCGGCCTCTGCATTTTGTCCCGGCCTCTGCATTTTGTCCCGGCCTCTGCATTTTGTCCCGGCCTCTGCATTTTGTCCCGGCCTCTGCATTTTGTCCCCACCTCCTGGCCGAGGCTCGGTCGGGGTGAAAAGCCAGCCGCCCTGTCGAGATAAAACAACGGCAGTCTGTTCGTGGGGCCGTAGCGAGCAATATATTTACAAATGACGAGCGGATGAAAAGCGATGCGAATTTTCCTTCCGCGCACCCGCATCCCGCACAATGAACAAGGGCCTTTGTCATCCGCGGGTTCATGATCAAACCGTTTGGGAGGACAATGCCCCGAGGGCAGCATGCACGGTTCCCCGAGAGCGGATCTCACAACAAAATTCTTGAAGACTCTTCTTGATTATTTGGAAAGTGATAGATGGTGCTGCTATAAAGTAAAGAGTAAAGTGCTTTCTCTGTTGTGGGTTGGAGGAGGGGGTGGTAGGATTTCTCTGTTCCTGGACGTGGAATGTACAACATCTAGCGGAGATTTCACTCGCTTTGGATGTTCTTTAGCATCGTTTTTGGAAGGAGATTCAAAATGAATTTTCCCCAATCGTGGAAGAAAGATGCTGCAAGGTGTCGGACCATTTTATGCGCAAATTCCCAGCAATGGGTGCCATTCTTGATGCCATTGGAACAAAAACTCTTTTTGCTCTGAAACTTTCAGAAAAGGAAAAAAACACCACATTTTTGACCAGCTCTTGGTTGGTAACTGTCATTAGCACATCCTCTGCGCAGCAGGAGACGGGGTTTTGCAATCACTTCTGTGTGTCTGTCTGTGTGTCTGCCTGGACCCGTAATTTTTTGCATTGCGGGACGAGGCGCGCATATATATATATATAGATATAGATATATATATAGATATAGATAGATAGATAGATATATATATATATATATATATATATATATATATATATATATATATATATATATATATATATATACCAGCTGAGGTACCCGGCTTCGCCCGGGTTGAATAAGAATAAGACAAATATATGATGAAAAGAACATGTATATTTTAGAGCAATATCACAGTACATTTCCTACATGACGTTTTGTCAATTGTCAATTTCTCAAAACCTCTTGGTATACAACATTTCTGGTTTTCTTACTTGGTGCCAAGACATAAAGATTGCTTGGTTTTCCAACCCTCGAGCAGCCCACGTACAGCTGGCCATGGGAAGTACCCGGCATTGCCGGGCGGGGGAGGGGAGGGGAGGGGGAAGGGGAGGGGAGGGGAACGGGGGGGGGGAGAAGAGGGGGGGAGGGGAGAAGAGGGGGGAGGGGAGAAGAGGGGGGAGGGGGAGGAGGAGGGGGGAGAAGAGGGGGGGGATTGGGAGGGGGAGGGATGGGAGGGGGAGGGGGGGAGGAGAGGGGGGAGTGGAGGGGGAGGGGGGGAGGGGGAGGGAGTAGGTGGAGGGGGAGGGAGAGGGGGGAGGGGGAGGGGAGGGGGGAGGGGGGAGGGGAGGGGGAGGGAAAGGGGGAGGGGAGAAGGGGAGGGGGGAGGGGGAGGGGGAGGGGGGAGTCAAGTCGGAAGTCATTGTCATCAATTGAATGTCGCATTTATTTTTTATTCCCTGTCAAATGGCATTGGTCCCGCATTCCGAACCCGGAAGTCGGAAGTCATTGTCGTCAAAGTTGAAACATTAACGTTACGAAATACGCTGATGACGTCATAATTTTAAAACCCGAAGGTTTTTTTAACATTTAAGGTGTGCTGTAGTTTCTCTGGGACGTACTGATTCCGAATATGAAGTTGAAAAATTAATGTTCCGAAATACGCTGATGACGTCATAGTTTTAAAACGCGACGTTTTTTTTTTTAGTTGAGATTTTATTCGAATTCGAATTCCATTAAATTTCAACTGTTGGAAACAATAATTATTTCAATTTCCAACAGTTGAAATAATTATTGTTTCCAACAGTTGAAATTTAATGGAATTCGAATTCGAATAAAATCTCAACTAAAAAAAAAACCGTTTATTCGTTCTTGGCGCGAAAAAATGGCGCGCATTTTGTCATTATGTGCGACCTTACGTCACTCCTACGGACGTGAAAACATTTGTTTTCCTTAAAAATATATTTAAAATAAATACAATAGTACATAAATTAACAATAAAAGAAGCTAAAAAACAATTTAAAATACAATAAAAAGCACATTAAAATATATACTGTACGTACGCGCAACCGTGGGATCGGAAAGGGGCAATAGCGCCGCCACAAACTACACCATGGAATTGCAGCTGGCCCGGTTTTTTAAACCATTGATATTAAAATACAAAGTAGCCTATAACCACCAGGATTTTATGCTGATTCCGAATCTGTGTCTAAAACTTTTCTCCGATGTGTAGTTCTTGAGTTATAAGCGGACATCCAGACAGACAGACACACACACACACACACACACACACACACACACACACACACACACACACACACACACACACACACACACACACACACACACACACACACACACACACACACACTCCTCCTTTATATATAGATAGATAGATAGATATATAGATAGATATATATATATATATATATATATATATATATATATATATATATATATATATATATATATATATATATATATATATATATACATATATATATATATTGTTACAGACGTGGCTTGGATGTTATTTACCGAGCGGTTTTATGGTATGACCACGTCTGCACAAGTTACCCGATTGTGCCCGAACGTTGACGAGTCGCGCGATGCTGGCTCAATAAGGAAAAGAAGACACCCGGCTGGATTACAATAACACAATACGACACCAATGTTTCAGTTCTCAAGACCTCCGGAGGAGATTATATTCGTACGGAAAGGTCAGATTACAGGGGCTAGAGTTATAATCACAGAAAGACAGGCACTTAGACACACTCTTATATTAACCCCGGACAGACGACGGACAAACGGGACAAGGCTGACTCACACGGGGGTTGATGAAAAGGACAGCGGGTATCGATGGCTCAAGGTGCACTCTTGGCTCAAAGCAGGGTCCAGTACGGTCCGGTCCAAAGATGCGGGGAGGTATCGTCGCGCTGGGGGTGGCGGTGCCTTCCTCTGCTCTCCGTAGTTCAGGCGCATCTGACGTCACATCCGGCGCGGGGCCGCGTATATCCGGCGGGGAGTGACACGCCCTCGGCTCGTTAGCTCCGCCCCAGATGGAATCGGCACGTTGCTTCTCATTGGGTGCGTGCGGGGGGTTTACCAGGCTCCGCCCTTGACGAGGAGCTGACAAGGAGCCCCTTCGTGGTAACCCCGTGGAGCGCATGGTCTGGAGCTAATCGAGCCGGTGTGAGGACGCATCCTCCCCCGCTCCGCCGCCATCTCCTCTGTTGTTGTTGTAATTGTTGGGGAAGAAGATGGAAGGAGGTATGGGAAAGGTCCTAAACTCACTACTGATGCCATATAATCACATTCTGGTGCAACGAAGAGTCATAATTAATGGAGACGAGGCCTTAACTGACATAGAATAAGAATAACTAGGAAGATGTCCGAAAGTTGTCTACGTGTGGTGCGGTGGACCTGGGCACGACATTTAATGGGGGAATAAGGGGAAGGTCGGCTCTACTGATTGTTATTTACATGCAATGGGACTAGGGAATGGGGGATTGGGGAAAGTTGGGGAGTATTGGAGAAAATAGGGGAATATTTACAAGCGGATATGGAGGCCAAATTCCATATTCGCAACATTGCACCCTTCTCTACCCTCGGGGCGTCCCGACCCGATAAATTTTTACCTACTTTAGTGTGGCACGCAATGTAGTTCCCTCTACTATTAACTCTACCCTGAGTGCGACAGTTTTACAGATATTCACAAATGAGTAAATATGTCCCCCTGCGACGTTGCACCCTTCTCCTCACAGAAACACACCCACAGGATAACCGAATCCGGAAAGAATTCTCAAACTAAACATACAGCCGGTAGGGAGCATTATTTACAAGACTACGCTGCTATTTACACTACGATCCAGGACCTGTTTTTGGAGGAACACATGCAGATGTTATGCATAGAGAGAGCGCGCTTGCCAACATCGATACACCAACCCACGAGTGCTCTGTGGCCGACGGCCTTTAATAACGTGCAGAGCACCCTTCCCGAGCATCAACAGCACCACCCCACCACCAATCGGTGCAGTCACCATTGTTCATTGGAATAAAAATAAATTCGACAACCCCTAACCCTGCAGGTGTCGCTTGCTCTTCTTGTGGTGCACTTGGTGTTAACTAAAAGTGGTTCACCTGTATGGCATAGGTGCCACGTTGACCCATAGGTCCATCCCCGGGTGGTGCTTGGCCGCAAACGAACTGCGGTCCATTGTGGGTGGCCACAAACATTGCGGTCCATATGGTGTATCGATCCCGGCAGCAAACAGCGAAAGTGCAGGCCCACAACTGCGCAGCCAGCACCTCTCTCTCCTCTCTCTCTACCCCAAAGCCAGATCCTCGGAGGTGGGAGACAAAAGAAGAAACAAGTGAGTAAGGTGGTAAGGGCGCAAAAGTGCACGCAATGTAAGGTGATGCACACTGGGGGCACATGGGAACCAGGTGAGACAGGTACGTTCCTATCGTACGCCCCCCCCCCCCCCCACCAGGTAACCTACATGGCCCCTCCCTTACCCCTTACTGTATCCACACAACACAACACTACCCATAAACATCTACTTTACAAATCAACAAACATCCCTACTGTCTTCCCCGTTCCTCCCATATACCAAATTCGTCTTCTCTCCCTCCTAACCAATCAAATTTGCCATTTTCAACTCTCATCAAAATTTGCCATCTCCAACTCAACATCATAATTTGCCATCACCAATTCATCATCAGTCCCTCCTAGGGAGGGAGAGATGGAATCACTCCAATGTCTCATCCACGTCGTGATGCGTCTCACAAATCCACACAGCGATTCATCTCCTGCAACAAAACAAAGAAAACACAGGTGTGGAGTCATCATCATCACCACAGGTAAGTGGCTGCGTATGGTGCGACAGGTTCTTCAATCCTAACTATTTCCTAAATGACTTTAACAACTTTACACTACCCGGGGTCTTTCTCCGGCCAAACCATTGGCCCTCTTACTCTATGGGTTCTAAAAACCAATTCCCATTGGCCAAACTGTGGTGCTCTTCAATTTGGGGTCTCACTCCCCCGATTCATCTCCCGGTGCCCTCGTACAATTTCTGGGCTGTGGCGTGTACCTCTCCCAGTGGGTCTACCCACCTGCACCCCTCCACCACTGCAGTTGCCTCCGAGCTTACCTGCTCCTTACCCTAACCTATCTACCTGGGGAAGGCCCTCTGGCGCTCTCCCCACTCCGTGCCCTCTCTGGCACTGGGCTGCCCGATCCACACCCGGGATCCTCAGGCACCCACTCACAACTACCGGCTCCCAGAGCCCACCTGCGGCCTCACCTGGCCGACATCCTCACAGTGGTGGAGTGCCCAACCAACTACACACACTAACAGGCTACACGCCCAGCCATTTCCACAACACTAATGCACCCATTCACAACACCATTCTGCAACCGCACCACAAATGCCAATATCCAACCACAATTTACCTATACCCTCTACCTAACTCTTACACTACCCGCCCCGGGTACTCGTGATGGGGGTCCACTCTTCCCCCATTCACACCTTCGCACCATCCACTCCACTCCACAATTTCCACCATACTCACTCCACGACCATCCATTCCAATACTCCATACCATTTATTCCATACACCTGTCTTTCATTCACCTGTCGTTGCACACCTGTGCAATCTCACCTGGTGCCACCTGCACCCTCCTCCTCTTTCTGGACCAGTTGGTCAACGCAACACACATCACCATCACTCACTCATACACTGCTCCATTCACCTGTTCAGTTGCACACCTGTGCAATCACACCTGTTCCATTCTCACCTGTTCAATCCTCACACACACGGCATCATCTCAGCTAACTTCTCCCCTCTGAAACTTGCGCTTCCCAGTCGTCCCTTTAAACTATTGCGCTCCCACGTCATTATCATCCATACTAATCTACCTGCGTCCCCACTACAGGTATCAGTCACTAACTAAACTTAACGTTACCTAATGTCAATCTTCGCTAGATCCCTACACACCATATCCTAACCCACCCGGGCTAGTTTTCACTGCCATACACCCCATAATCTAGTGCTCCTTTGCCCCCACATGGGAAGGATGGTGGATTTGCCATCCCACCACATCGGGGGTCTCTCACTACCAATTTCGCTCGTCCAAATCCAACAATTCAAAAATTTTCCATTTACTGCCAATTCTATTCACTTTTCTAAATTTCGTTTTAAATCACTATCACTATCACCATCACCCGTCTACTTATTACATCCTCTCGGTGCGCCAACTCACATCTACAGCCCGGCTTCGTACAGCCGAGCAATGAACGCGGGTTCTTTTGTGCCAGCGGCTGGATACGTCCCGCATTCGGGGCAGGGACGGAGGCTTACCCGGGCCGAGATCCCATGCACCACCTCGGCGTGGAGTCATCCAATGTCCCGATCTCGACCTGCCGGCACGTCTCAATAGAAAGTGGTCGCCATGACGACCCTTCCTATCGAGCTGCCCGCTCCGCCTTGTGGAGCCCGGACGCGGCCGCTCCACGCGAGGCCCAGCGTGGATCGCGCACGGCGGTCCTTTCGAACCCGCCGTGGCTCGGATCTCCGCTGGTTCTCGCGGCACGCGAAGCCCGGCACGCACCGAGGGCCCGATCCGGCTAAAAGTCGACCTAACCTTTAACCCGGTTACCGTCGACGCTTCACCTGCAGGCTTACATGCATACGCTACCTCTTTCTTGCTCATACATGCAGCCGTTCCCATTCTCCTCGTACCTTTTCTTTCACACCTCGGTACTCTCATTCCGCTCACCGACTTGGTCACACACCTGACCACCGAACACTTTGGCACACATTCGTTGCTCGCACACCTCACCAATACACCGCTTCGCGCCCCTTTCTCGGTCACCTCCTTTGTGACGATCACAGGTGTGCTCTCACCCGCACACCCAACCACGTGCCTCACTACCAACTCAAATGTGCCTTCCCACACACGCTCTACCATTCCAGGTGTGCATCCTTCCATCCCAGGTGTACATCCTCGCCCACCTGCCACAACCAGCTCACTCTCCTTGTCACTCTCACTACTCTCACCTCCACTCTCGGTCGCGCACTCACCCTTACTCTTGACAGCATGCGCTTTCCCCATGCACCCGTCCGTTACACACCTTTCTCGCGCATCCTCCCGCGCACACTTCTTCGTTACTTCCTCCGTAACACTCACCACAGGCATGCATTCTCCCTTACTCTTGACAGCATGCGCTTTCCCCATGCACCCGTCCGTTACACACCTTTCTCGCGCATCCTCCCGCGCACACTTTTTCGTTACTTCCTCCGTAACACTCACCACACCGCGCTTCCCTGTGCTCCCTCGCACACGCGCTACGACCGGCTCACTCCTGACGGCACACTCACTCCTCGGCGTGCACTTTTTCCTCACACACCCCATGGTCGGACATTCTCGCACACCTCTTTTTTCGCACACCAGACCTGTCGCACACCTCACCAACGGCCTTTCACGAACACCCGGATCCAATCCAATCCCCAAGCCGACTGAAGCTTTCCTCACATCATATACATTGCCACTCACCTTGGCACCTCGTCCCCGCACCTCCTTTGCCACCTGCAAACTTTTTATTTGGTTAGTGAGCACCGCATCATGATTTGAACACAGACCTTGTACATATTCCATGACTTCCTCCTTTATCTCCCTCTTAGTTTCTGTCCGTCCCTTCTTAATTTCACTCACCTCTTCTCCCACTTCCTCTAGTTTTTGTTTAACCTCTTTTATTTCTCGGTGCGTCCCCTCAAGTTCGTCCTCTAAGGCTACCGTGACCGTCTCTATGTGCATCCTCACCTGCCGGTCCTTTGTCTCCATTATCTCTGTCACCTCCTCCACCCTCATTGTCAGTTCCTCCCGTACCATCTGACATTGCCTCTGCGTCGCTATTAATTCGTTTTTAATTTCTTTTTGTGTCGCCTTTAACCCTCCGAGTACTGCAGTGTTCCTTTGAACCTGCTCCACTAATTTAGTTTGTCCCTCTGTCAGCTGCTCCACCTCCTCCGTCAGATCTTCTATTCCCCCTTGTAACTTAGCCGTATTATTCCTCACTTCTTTCTCTATACGCTTTTCGCCTCGCTTTACCTCCTCGCGTAGCCCCGAGACCTCCTCACTCACCCCTCGTCGTATTTCCTCCATCTGGTTCCCCATCTGTTCGATTTCCCGGGCGGATTGTTCCCCTATTTCCCGCAATTTGTCCTCCATCCTATTTTCTAACCCCATTAACCCATTTTTCACCCCCTCTAACTGATTCTCCTGGGCAGCCATTCTGTTTTCCACCCCCGTTAACCCATGTTTCACCCCTTCTATCCCATTGTCTAACCCCTCAAATTTCTTGTCTAATCCCTCAAATTTCTTGTCTAATCCCTCAAATTTCTTGTCTAATCCCTCAAATTTCTTTTCTAATCCCTCAAATTTCTTTTCTAATCCCTCACCGGTACCCCTCGCTTCGTCCCTCATTACCCCCATTTGGTTTCCCATCCCTTTGAAATTATCGTCTGTTTTTACCATAAAGGCCATCATCTGTTTCATAAACAGGTTCCAATTCATTGGCATCTCGGGTTCGGCTACCGCGACCACGGCCGCGGCTAAATTTGGTGCCGCTACACCCACGTGCGCGACCACGCTATTTTGCGACCCTGCCGCCCTCACTGCTTCGCTCTCCTCGCGTCCCTCAATTTGGTCCTGGACCGACCCTGCTTCACTCTCCCCTACCGGACCCCAGCCGTCTTGATCCGCCATAGCGCGACTTGCAAAATTCGAGTTTCGTAAAACAAATCCAAATTTTTTTATTTTTTTTTTCCGTTATAATTTCGTCGAGCGCAGTACGCGCTCCGAATCGATTTTCCCTCCCAAAATTTGGGCCTAACTAATTTAGTCCCGGGTCCGAATCCAACTCCTCGACACCAATTGTTACAGACGTGGCTTGGATGTTATTTACCGAGCGGTTTTATGGTATGACCACGTCTGCACAAGTTACCCGATTGTGCCCGAACGTTGACGAGTCGCGCGATGCTGGCTCAATAAGGAAAAGAAGACACCCGGCTGGATTACAATAACACAATACGACACCAATGTTTCAGTTCTCAAGACCTCCGGAGGAGATTATATTCGTACGGAAAGGTCAGATTACAGGGGCTAGAGTTATAATCACAGAAAGACAGGCACTTAGACACACTCTTATATTAACCCCGGACAGACGACGGACAAACGGGACAAGGCTGACTCACACGGGGGTTGATGAAAAGGACAGCGGGTATCGATGGCTCAAGGTGCACTCTTGGCTCAAAGCAGGGTCCAGTACGGTCCGGTCCAAAGATGCGGGGAGGTATCGTCGCGCTGGGGGTGGCGGTGCCTTCCTCTGCTCTCCGTAGTTCAGGCGCATCTGACGTCACATCCGGCGCGGGGCCGCGTATATCCGGCGGGGAGTGACACGCCCTCGGCTCGTTAGCTCCGCCCCAGATGGAATCGGCACGTTGCTTCTCATTGGGTGCGTGCGGGGGGTTTACCAGGCTCCGCCCTTGACGAGGAGCTGACAAGGAGCCCCTTCGTGGTAACCCCGTGGAGCGCATGGTCTGGAGCTAATCGAGCCGGTGTGAGGACGCATCCTCCCCCGCTCCGCCGCCATCTCCTCTGTTGTTGTTGTAATTGTTGGGGAAGAAGATGGAAGGAGGTATGGGAAAGGTCCTAAACTCACTACTGATGCCATATAATCACATTCTGGTGCAACGAAGAGTCATAATTAATGGAGACGAGGCCTTAACTGACATAGAATAAGAATAACTAGGAAGATGTCCGAAAGTTGTCTACGTGTGGTGCGGTGGACCTGGGCACGACATTTAATGGGGGAATAAGGGGAAGGTCGGCTCTACTGATTGTTATTTACATGCAATGGGACTAGGGAATGGGGGATTGGGGAAAGTTGGGGAGTATTGGAGAAAATAGGGGAATATTTACAAGCGGATATGGAGGCCAAATTCCATATTCGCAACAATATATATATATATATATATATATATATATATATATATATATATATATATATATATATACATGAACGTGCAGCTCATGTTAAAATACCATTTGAGATATTTTCATCAAATTTTTAGCAAAGATTTATTAAGAGAATATGGAGAAGGCAAATTAATAATTTGGTCAAAAAGTGAAAGATCAGCATCACAGAAAATCAATCGTCAATTTTCATCCGATTGACTTGAAATTTAAAGAATTTACATACTGGATCACAGAATTGATTCACCAATCAAAAGCTATAAGCTGATTATTTTTTAGGTTCAAAGCTCAAAGGTCAAGGCTGCATAAAATCTTCAATTATTATTATTCTTTTTTTTTTTTACTGTTTTCGTTATTTTGAAAATCCCGAAGAAAAGAAGAATACAAACGGGCGCGGCTAGGCTTTGCATTTTCAGATGCTTTCTAGTTGTCTTTTTGTTTCGGTGTACACTTGGGTGAGATGGTAAAACAACTGACCTGGTTTTGACCACTCATGTAGGAGAATAATCGGTGTATATATAATGCGAAGTGTAGTTCCAGCTGTTCTATGTATGCTGATATCGTACTAGATGTCATGCAAAAGACTCGCAATAGTCTAAAACCACTAGAATTTCTCTTATTTTCAATCTAAAAGTAAATATGATTAGTAAGAAGATATATTTCTTTATTTTCCTTTCATAGGATATTGTCACGTTGACGGCCCATCACCACGATCGTTAACCAGGTTGGTGAATTAACTGTAAAACGGTTAAGCGACCACTTCACGGATGGCCGAATTAACAAGGCGATTGCCAAGCGGTTTTCGCCAGCTCATAACTATGGATGCAGTCTGACACAACGCCAGATATTAATCCAATTAATTAACCTAATTTGGATCCCCCAGGGAATAGCCAATGAGACAAAACTGTTTTACCTCATTACGGAAGGATACCGAATGAGGCAGATGTGTGTTCTTAAGGAACCATCTTTAGAGGCCATTTTTCCCCGCAGAGCAGGGGTTGGCCGTTTTCGGGTCGCCTTTTTGAAGCAAGGTTTTATGGCCAGATGCCCTTCCTGCCACCAACCCTGTTAGTCGCCTCTTGCGACACACAGGGAATTACCAGTGAACTGGTACTCAATTTGCCGACTTTGGAAGGATGACAGGCTGATTCAACTCCCCTGGTGTTAATTCAGCAATTGACCGGGATTCAAACCCATGATCCTAGGATCCCAAACCAGCACCCTAACCGCTAAGCCAACACCAGGCTCATGTGTGTTCTTAAGGAATATGAATAATTTATTCAAACAAGAAAAGACCACACAAACAGAATCCCACACGAAACACAGACTGTCAGTTAATGAATAAACACTTAACAAAACAGAGAAACGAAAATATCTAAGGACCCACAGCACACAACTTTCTAAGGACCCACAGCGCACAACTTTCATTCGCACCGAATTGTACCAGCTAGGTTTGCATAGCAGCCCACAGGTGGTGGCCGGTGATGCCACTGGCATGTACGGTAGCTCCAGGATCCTGATAAGGGAGCTGGCAGATGAACAGGAATGACAAGGGTGAGCAGGCACGGCGACCAGAAGACGACTAGTCAGAGCAGCACAAAATATTTCCCCAAAAAGCTCAGACGAAGGCCTGGAGCTCATGCTTTTATAGGCCCATCATATCACCCACCCTCCCCTTCCTCTAGGGTCACTTGCTGTCCATTCCAAGGCGCCACCAGTTATGCCTCCCCCCGCCCTCAGAAATAACAGCAGTATTCATGCTCGCCACGGGCAGTCCACCGGGGCGGGGTGCATCGGAGGTGGTGGTGTCCACTGCGCATGCATCCTCACAGCCAATGGGGGCTTGGCTTACAGGGTCGCTCCTCTCGACCAATCACAAAACAAGAGTCAGGGTCCAATGCAGTGGGCTTATGACAGCAAGCACATGTGGGGCAGCCATTGTATGTGGCAGACCAGGTCGGGCCGTCATCCACTTTCAGATGGGGGTGGTGGAAGGCAACATCAGACGAGACATCCTTTACCTCTCTAAGCTTTGTCTCTGACCTCTTCCTCCTCCCCCACCATGAACATACCAATATAAATTCAGATATTTTAGGTAGTAGGTTGTCGACAACAACCGCCCAGGGTGGTACTACCGTTCTGACTTAGGAGCGTTAAATTAGTGCCCGGAACCATCTTACACTCTCCATGTCAGGATTGCTGGTCTTGCTTTGTGTCCCACTCAAACTATCAGCTACCGGGCTAGCTTCAACCTCTCTTTCTCACAAACAGACATCATACATTTTTCTTCTCTTTTTTATTTAAGGCCTGGACTCGATGAGGGCTATATAGTCCGTGCCTGGAGCCTCCAACATAAAAAATATAAAAAGATCATACACCCTGGAATGGAAATGAAAACCTCTTAAGATATTTTTTCATCTTGTTTCTGATACAACAAATATTATTTTCAATCATACATTTTTTTGTTTCATAGCATTGACTTTTTATCCGCATTTGATTACAACTTAATTTTCTGTTTAAAAATACTAGTAATAGGCATTCACATCCATCCTTGACCAAGTTGTGAAACTTCGGCCGAGGCCCATACTTGTTTTCCTTCCGCATTCACTTTGTCACCTCCATTAGCTTTTTAATTCGTTTTCTCCGCAACCGCTTGAGCGATGGACACAAAATTTTCAACATAGGAGCACCTAACCATGCAGAATTATTTTAACAGGGTGTTTCACTATCAGAAAGAAACAGTCTCGACGTGCAGCTCAAGGTTTGCTCGGCCTATACCGAATAAGCAATTTTTATTTTTAAAACAGGAATTGGAGGCTCATGGGAGAGCAGAACAGGGGCAATGGATCAACAAACAAAATGAGGCAGAGGCCAGAAAAAAGTGGGGCAACCAAAAACGAATGCACCACAGTACAAGGAGGGGAATTGCAAGAGAAGGGTGAGAACAGGGTGTCGACAGGTGTAGTAAAGTTCAGTTGTGCAGATGGAAGAGATCATGAGATGACGGTGGGCAGGAGACACGAGTTCCTGTTGGGAATGGTTTGGAACAATGGTCAGCTCAAGCAGACAGTTCCAGAGGTGAGAAAAGCGGTTGAAAGAATGGAGGGGAGTGTCGACTTTGCACAAGACGATGAAGCGTTCATTGACATTTACCAGACTTAGTGGCATTGTGGCGAGAGTGCACACTCTGAGTCTGGTAGGTTGGTGGTTTGATTCCGACCCTGGCCGAGTCGAATACCAAAAACTTTCAATGATACGTGCTGCTTCCTCACTTGACGCTCGGTATTTAGAGGACATTGGACAGACACTGGTGATTAAAACGAGTCAGCAGAAAAACCCACACGAGTTTTCACATGACATCATCCTAAAATTCCACGTATAAAAGCGTGCCTTGTTTATGATTAGCATGCACGTGCATGCTGGCAAGGCACGGCTCACGGCACGGCTCACGGCACAAATGGGAAGTGCACAATTTTATCTGAATCGTGAGCTCTGATCTGCAGCGACTTGATGTTGGAAAAACGTACATGTGCATGTACTGTGTTTAATCTATACGAGTATACTGCTGGTTGCTAGGCCTTGTTCCAGAAGACGAGACAGCAAAAGTGGAAGTGCGGTTGGGTGCGTGGGTGGAGGGAGTAGTTGGTGTGTCTCGTTGTATAAGTTTATTGTGGTCGAGAAGTTTCAATGTAATTGTGGCCTGAGGGCCCTAGCGACTGCTCGGGTTCCGTTGAGGCAGGTGGGCTCGGATGACCTTACCAGCTTAATAAGGCCTCGTGTAGATTTATCATTCATAACTGACAAAATGACGATGACAGTTATAAATGGCAAATTATTAAGGATAATGTGGGCAGAAAGAATTGTCAGTTTTTGGAATTATAGTTGTAACTGAGCGTGTTTCATTGAATTAATTTTTTTTGTCGGTGACAAATCTGAAAAGAATCTGCCCAAAAAAAACAAGAGGTTTTTCTTGAGAAGAGTAGAGTATCTTTAAAAAAAACCCCAAGGATATTCTTCTCGATTTACGATAGGAGCAGGGCATCTTCAAAAAAGAAAAAAAAGAACAGGTTCTTCCTAAGGGAGATGAGCAGGGCATCTTCCAAAAATCCCAAAGATGTTCTTCTCTATAGGAGAGGAGCAGAACATCTTCCAAAAAAACAAATCCCAAAGAGGTTCTTCTAAAGCGAAGGAGCAGAGCATCTTCCAAAAAAGAAAAAAAAAGAAAAAAAAAGAGTTCTCGAAGGGAGATGTGCAGGGCATCTTCCAAAAAACCCAAAGATGTTCTTCTCTATAGGAGAGGAGCAGGACATCTTCCAAAATAACAAAACCCAAAGAGGTTCTTCTAAAGGTTCTTCTAAAGCGAAGGAGCAGAGCATCTTCCAAAAAAGACAAAAAAAGAAAGAAAAAAAAGAACAAGTTCTTCTCTCAGGGAGATGTGCAGGGCATCTTCCAAAAAACCCAAAGATGTTCTTCTCGAGAAGAGAAGCAGGGTACCTTCCCAAAAAACCCAAAGATGTTCTTCTCGAGAAGAGAAGCAGGGTACCTTCCCAAAAAACCCAAAGATGTTCTTCTCGAGAAGAGAAGCAGGGTACCTTCCCAAAAAACCCAAAGATGTTCTTCTCGAAAGGAGAGGAGCAGGACATCTTCCAAAAAAACAAAAGCCAAAGA
The DNA here is from genome assembly GCF_964187855.1 of Myxine glutinosa. NCBI lineage: Eukaryota > Metazoa > Chordata > Myxini > Myxiniformes > Myxinidae > Myxine > Myxine glutinosa. Next base: position 269,510,489 of record NC_136261.1, on the reverse strand, counting down.
GGTTCTTCTAAAGAGGAGGAGCAGAGCATCTTCCTAAAAAGACAAAAAAAAGAAAAAAGAACAGGTTCTTCTCTGAGGGAGATGAGACGGGCATCTTCCAAAAAACCCAAAGATACTCTTCTCTATGGGAGAGAAGCGGGGCATCTTCCAAAAAAAAAAACCCAAAGAGGTTCTTCTAAAGAGGAGGACTGGGGCATCTTCCAAAAAACCGAAAGATGTTCCTCTCGAGAAGAGAAGCAGGGTATCTTCCCAAAAAACCAAAGACGTTCTTCTCGAAAGGAGCGGACAGAGCATCTGTCAATAAACTGAAGAGGTTCTTCTTTTACAGAAACCTGAGAACATCTGCCAAAGAAACGTGAAAAAGCTATTGGTATGCTGCAGGCGTAATGAACCACCTTTAGAGGCAATTTTCCCCCGCAGAGCAGGGGTTGGCCTTTTTCGGGCACCGTGGTCCCCTTTTTGAAGCAATGTTTTAGAGCCGGATGCCCTTCCTGCCGCCAACCCTGTTAGTCGCCTCTTGCGACACACAGGGAATTACCAGCAAGCCGGTACTCAATTTGCCGACCTCGGAAGGATGACAGGCTTAGTCAACCCCCTCATATTGCTGGATGAAATCTCATATTTCTATGTGTGGTTTCACTTTTTGAAAGAGATAATTAAACATTTTGGGAGAGACATGCACACTGAGTCCCTGAAATCTATGGCCCAGTTGCATAAAACTCCCTTAACCATAAGGAAAGATTTTCCTTGAGGTACACTGTAATTCCTTAGCTAAGGATTTCCTTAAGTGCTGTTGCATAAACAACCCTTCAGCAAATAATCCTCAGCAAAGGATTTCCTTAAGGTTGAGGAAATCCTTTGAGCCGTTGCTATGCCAGGCCACCAATCAAATTAGAGATAGGAAGAGATGTCTGAAAGCAAGAACACGTAATGAACATGTAATTTTAAATGACACTTGTTATATGTTGCATGGTGAACACATGTTTGCGGATGAAGGAGGAATAAAATGATTTTTGTGCAAAATGCATTCGATTCTTATTCACCATTTTATTACTTCCGCCACCAAAGTGGGCACAGTTTATGGCCCAGTTGCATAAAGCATCCCTTAGGAAAAAAATGAGGATTTCCTTAACTTTTCCCTGAAGGACATCCTTGAGTTGAGGATGGTTGCATACACGAAAAATCCTCAAGTTTGTTTTCTTGAATCCTTCCTTAAAGGTAACAGCACTAACTTCTGAGTTTCCAAATGGTGATCTTCCTCTTCATGGAAATTGGTAACGAAGAGGACAATTATCAGAGCGCGACACCAGAAATTGATATAACAATACTTCCATGGTTTTCACCAAAAGACAAAAAAAACAAGGAGTTGTGGGGGGAGGGGGGATGGCGGGGCTCCCTCACCTTTAAGGAAGGATTCAAGGAAAAACTGGAGGATTTTTCATATATGCAACTATCCTCAACTTATGGATGTCATTAAGAGAGAAGTTTTCAACTGAAAAATAACAAAAACAATATGATCACATGTAATGACGTCTGTAGACAGACAGAGAGAATAAGCAAATACCCAGCTTCTGCTTTTTGCGCACAGGTTGATTATGACCAGTAATGCAGTTTGAAAGCTTTTGAATATATCTCTATATATATACAGTCACGTGAAAAAGTAAGTACACCCCATGTAAAGTTTTGACTCTTTCAACATAGTTCAACATACAACTATTTGATCTTCATTTCAACAATATTGATAGATAACGGTGATATAATATAACAAATATCATGAAACATTTACATTTTGTCATCCATTGTATAATTTAAATAAACATAAATGCAAATTTCGCATGTGGAAAAAGTAAGTACACCCCTACATGTATCACTACTTCAAATACCTAAAATTAGAATCAGGTGCACCAGCTCAGGTGCAAATGATTAGAACATCGTTAGAGAGGATCTTGGAGGAACCTGTCTTATTTAAACCTCAGATATTTAGTTTGGTTTGCTCTTTGTTGTTGAAGTGTGCGGCGTCACCATGCCTAGATCAAAAGAGCTCTCTGAGGCCTTCAGAAAGAAGGTTATAGATGCCTACGAGTCTGCGAAGGGATTTAAAAAGATCTCCAAACAATTTGAAATCAATCATTCAACTGTCCGGAAGATCATCTACAAGTGGAGAAGATTCCAAACAACTGCCAACTTGTTCAGGCCTGGCCACCCCAGCAAATTCAGCCCGAGAGCAGACCGCAAGATGCTGAAAGAAGTCTCTAAGAAGCCTAGAATGTCATCACAGGACCTACAGGTAGCTCTTGCCATTGTTGATGTCAAAGTGCACGAGTCCACCATTAGAAAGAGGCTGCACAAATTTGATCTACATGGGAGGTGTGCCAGGAGGAAACCTTTGCTGTCCAGAAAGAACATCAGGGCAAGACTAAAGTTTGCCAATGAATGCCGAGGCAAAGACCAGCACTTCTGGAACAATGTGCTCTGGACAGATGAGTCAAAGGTAGGGCTATTTGGCCATCGTACCAGAAGACATGTTTGGCGAAAACCAAAGACAGCATTTGACCACAAGAACCTGATACCAACTGTAAAGCATGGTGGTGGAAATATTATGGTTTGGGGCAGCTTTGCTGCATCAGGGCCTGGGCAGCTCAACATCATAGAATCCACTCTGAATTCTTCATTGTACCAGAGGGTGCTTGAGGATAATGTGAGGCCATCTGTCGGAAAGTTGAAGCTCAACCGAAGGTGGACCTTGCAACATGACAATGACCCTAAACATACCAGTAAATCCACCAAGGAATGGCTGAGAAGAAAGAAATGGAGGGTTCTGGAATGGCCAAGTCAAAGCCCGGATCTAAATCCCATCGAGATGTTGTGGGGGGATTTGAAACGAGCTGTGCATGCAAGAAACCCCTCAAACATCGCACAGCTGAAAGAATTCTGCATGGAGGAGTGGGCAAAATTTCTCCCAGTCGATATCAGAGACTGGTAGACAGTTATAAGAAGCACCGACTTGAGGTTGTTTCTGCCAAAGGGGGCAATACCACCTATTAGAGCCAAGGGTGTACTTACTTTTTCCATATGCGAAATATGCATTTATGTTTATTTAAATTATACAATGGACGACAAAATGTAAATGTTTCATGATATTTGTTATATTATATCACCTTTATCTATCAATATTGTTGAAATGAAGATCAAATAGCTGTATGTTAAAATATGTTGAAAAAGTCAAAAGTTTACATGGGGTGTACTTACTTTTTCATGTGACTGTACATATAAATAAATATATATAGATAAACTGAGGAATCTCTCGGAATATTTATATAGAGACACTTTTCCTGCTGTTGGTGTCACCCTCCCCCTCCCCCCTCTCTCTCTGCTGTTGGTGTTTCCCCTCCTGTACATTTATCTCTCCTCAGTACATTTAGACGGAAGCCTCTCCTCAGTGAAAGACACATGAAAGCCCACAGAATCTTGTTTCTCACAGTCTGAGGGTCCTTTAGGTGTTTTTTTTGCAAACTACAAGCGGGCTTTCACGTGTCTTTCACTGAGGAGAGGCTTCCGACAGGCCACTCTGCCATAAAGCCCAGATCGGTGGAGTCTTGCAGTGATGGTTGCCCTTCTGGAAGTTTCTCCCATCTCCACACAGGATCTCTGGAGCTCAACCAGAGTGACCATCGGGTTCTTGGTCACCTCTTACCAAGGCCCTTCTCCCCCGATTGCTCAGTTTGGCCGGGCGGCCAGCTCTTCTAGGAAGAGTCCTGGTTGTTCCAAACTTCCTCCATTTAAGAATTATGGAGGCCACTGTGCTCTTGGGAACCTTCAATGCAGCAGAGATTTTTTTGTGGGCTTCCCCAGATCTGTGCCTCGACACAATCCTGTCTCTGAGCTCTGCAGGCAGTTCCTTCGACCTCATGGCTTGGTTTTTGCTCTGATATGCATTGCCAGCTGTGATACCTTATATAGACAGGTGTGTGCCTTTCCAAATCATGTCGAATCAATTGAATTTACCACAGGTGGACTCCAATCAAGGTGTAGAAACATGTCAAAGATGATCAAGAGAAATGGGAGGCACCTGGGCTAAATTTCAAGTGTCATAGCAAAGGGTATGAATACTTATGCAAATGTGATATTTCAGTTTTTTCTCTTTAATAAATTTGCAAAACTTGGTCGAAAATCCTGTTTTCTCTTTGTCATTATGGGGTATTGAGTGTAGATTGATGAGGGAAAAAATGAATTAAACGATTTCAGCACAAGGCTGCAACATAAGAAAATGTGAAAAAAGTGAAGGGGTCTGAATACTTTCTGAATGCACTGTATATAATATATATATATATATATATATATATATATATATACATACATACATACACACACAAAGGTGAGAGCTCAAACTGAAGTACAGCAAGTACAGCAAAAGTAAAGCAACGCCACAGTCTGCACACCATGACATCTGTCAGTTGTAAGTGAGTTTGTCACTTATGAATGATTATCTGGTTGAGGCTTAACACGTAACCATGGCGTGGCGTCGTTCTGGTCCAACCGCTGATTGCGTTGGTCGTTTGGCGGCATCTCCTCCCAATGTGCGGCCTTATAAATATTCCGCCTTCTGCGGAGAGGGAAGGAGCGAGTGCGACCGCTGGTCCTTTTTAACCCCGCACGGGTCTTTCTTTCCAGTAATCCTCGCTGCCTTTCCGCACTCTTTCTCTCTCCCTCGTGGAATTCGCACCGAGCTTCCTTTCACACACCTTTCCCGAACCGTCACTCCGTTTGCTCGCATCATGCTGGTCGTGCTCGCGCTGCTGTTGGCCGTGCCCGCCGCGCGACCGGCAGGTCGTGCCCACGTGCGCTGCCCACCGTGTGACACGGACGCGCTCGCGCATTGCGGGACGAGGCGCACAAACTGTGAGCTGGTGCGGGAGCCGGGCTGCGGCTGCTGCTTTACGTGCGCGCTCACGCTGGGAGAGCCCTGCGGCTTGTATACGGATCGTTGCGGGTCCGGTCTGCATTGTCGGGCCATGCCAGGAGAGCTACAACCGCTGCGGGCTCTGATCGATGGCCATGCCCGGTGCCAACTGTCGAAGCGTCGTGTGGTCGAGACCTCTACGGAGCCGGCCAAGCCGAGTAAGTACAGAAATGGGAGTTTTAGGGTCTGGATGAAGGGTACCTGCATAGGGTAAAGTTGTAGGGGTTTCATGTAATACCTCAAGTCGTACTTGAAAAGGTAACGCTCGTTCGGCCACCGCGACACCAATAACTCCCTTGAACATCCTCGCCGCACACCTGTCTCACCGCAGCTTCGAACGTCCCCGTGGCAGGTGATCCTCCAAGAGGTGAAGCCACACAAGAGTTGCACCAGAAGCTGCGTGGGAAAAATCACAGAGGTATCGGGGCACTGCCGGCCAAGCATGCGGATCAGGTGCATCTGTATGAGCAGGTGAGATGCTTCAACGCAAAGCACCGATGCATGCATGATGCACTTCATGAGTGGTATTGCATCTTTTATAACATTGGTTCGTGTCTCATCCATCGATACAGGGTCCGTGCGAGGGGTTCTTAAACCTCATCATGATGAACACGTTAAAGGAAAAGATCCCACAGAGCCCGATGGGTATATACATCCCAAACTGTGACCGCAAAGGTTTTTACAAGCGCAAACAGGTATGTTGCATGCACGATGTCACTTGGGGAATGTTAAAAGGGGATACGGTGACCAAATGGCTATTTGCGAAATGATTATTATAAATTGATCCAGCACTTTAAAAATGCAATGATTGGGTAGTTAGTAAGGGGGTGATCTCAGGGAGTTGACTGTACACGTACACACACACACGTACACACACACCAGAACTTCGATGCTACCTAAAGCTATCTTTGGGCAAGGGTTACGTTGGGTGGTTTGACACTACCTTCCAAAGAGATGGTTATGGCAAGAACTTGTATTCTGTGCGGGATGCTGGCAATAACTCCTTTAGTTCAGGACTCCCCCAAGCCCTCTCCCTCCCACAGATCTCCCGATGTCCCTGCTTTCCATCTTGTTCTCCCACTCCCTTTATCATATGTTTTATGTGTCAGTTTGTCTTTTTGTGATCAATGTTAGCTCTTACATGAGCCTCGATCTTGCATACAAAAAAAGAAAAAGAAAAAGAACTTACCTACTCCGCAAAAACACTGGGATCGATAACGTCCACCAACGATTAGTAGTGGCAGACGAACCCCCAGCTCGTTTTTTTGAGTCCAATATAGCAAGATGGTGCGAGTTTGTTATATATATGTATATATAGTATATATATATATATTAGTATATATTATATATATATATATATATATATATATATATATATATAGATATATATATATATAAAATCACATCATTCTGATGGAAGGAACACATACTGATGCCTCTCCTTGCATGTGAAATACCAGGATGACAGTTTATTATTGAGTCATGATTCAACCCAAAACTAGACAGCTTAATGGCACGTGAGCACGTCTATAGGCTATTCTACTATATATATATATATATATATATATATATATATATATATATATATATATATGCATATATACGTATATATATATATATATCAACATATATATCAAGACCTGATCACATCTCCCACCCATAAGGTGAGGAAAAACAACCAATCAGCTCTCAGCTAATCAGTTGTCCCCAAGTATCTCACGTGCATGGCGAGGCATCAGTGTGTTGCTAATTAATCAATTAACAATTTATTTATATATATATATATATATATACATACCAGCAAAAGTATCCATCCCCAGTGATGGGAAAAGTTTGAGTTAATCTATCAATTTAAATGATTTCCTGGACTTATAAAAAGGTTAACTGTGTTGCACTCAAAATATCCATCGTCTAAAATTTGAGACCAATTGGTCTTCCTCTTTGGAAAAATTGCTATATTGCTCACTTTGGCCTCAAAACAGCCTCCAAGGTTGTGGCCACATAGCCCAGGTTACTTACCGCACAAGGTTGTGCTTCTACCCTGAGCATGGAGTTTGTAGCTTCAAGATGTGGTCTTGCATAAGGAACAGACCCAAAAAGGGAGACATTCGTGTGTGCACGCATACGCATATATATATATATATTGTAAATGGGAAAGATCACTAAAAAAATTATATATTTATATATAAATATGTATATGAAGGCAATGTAAGAGTGCGAATGTGTGCGTTCCCGCAGTGCAACCCGTCCAGGGGTAAGAAGAAAGGTCTATGCTGGTGTGTGAACAAGTACGGGACAAGGATGCGTGGTTCGCAGCACGTGGGTGGCAGAAGGCGCTGCCCGCGGCACGCTTGAGTGGATGACGCACGACTCGAGGGGTGTGTAAAGAAGCTTTCGTGTCCGCCAGCAAGGTGTGTGCTACCACAGGACACCTAATACGACAGAAGCATGCAGAGCCGGAACTACGAGTATCTTCATATTCACAAACCTTGTTGTCTCATTCCTTTAAAAAGACGTCACTATAGCTTTATGTCCGATGCATTGAGTGGCTGTTCCGCATGTGTGTGACGGTCATAGTAAACTGAAAAAATGTGATAACGTTGATGACACGAGTGCCGTGTGGGCGGCACGGTGGGAGTTCGGTGAAGGTTGGGACTGGGAGGCCTGCCACGTTCACGCTTTAGACACGGCCCCGCTCCCGGCACGCTTTAGACACGGCCCCGCTCCCGGCACGCTTTGCTGGTCGAAACGTTTTGGTTTCATATCGCGAGAGTTCGCTGGTTCACTCTACGTCACTCACGTCAATCATGTCAACTTACGAAGAGCCACCGATTGAGATGTGGAACCAGAGAGGGAAAGGTTAAAGACGGTGCGGGCTGTGTACGAGACCACGTACGTGGACCGAGTGCGTACTGAGATCACGTACGGGGGGGGGGGGGGGGGGGGAACACGACACATTTGGACGGCCGGAGCAGTGGGCATTCTACCGGTGTGCAGAACAAGGTGTCGCAAGGTGTACGCACGGACCGTCGTACGTTCGTTCATGTTCAAAGTGTGAGTCGTACCGACCGAGTCCTCCGTGCTGGTTCCACTTTCCGGACTTGAATGCAACTTGCAGATGTACGGGAGAAAAAGAATGTACAGGTGTTCTCGTAACTATGTGGATGTTGTTGTGTTGTCACCACCAGCTCATGCTCCATGATTTACCAGACAGTTAAAACACACCTGCAACCCACAACGAAGGTGTCACGGAATATGCATAAATAAACACTGCACTTTGCTATTTATTACGCTTCACCTTGTTAATGTCTAACACATGTTACAACCACAAGCAACAAAACTGTCCTGTTTGAACTGAATGAGAAGTCAGACGAAACGTTTTGTTATCTTACCGATCTATCTTTGTGAACTCATTTATTACTCAACGGTACAGGACAGAACGGTCAATGACAACAGGCAATAATAAATCCTTTTTTTGTCGAGTTGAAGGTGAAAGTAATTTTTAATTATATTGCTACAATCACAATGTTGAATAAAGTCTGCTGCGCGACACAGGTGTCTTCCATATTTATATGTGTGTGTATGTATGTATATACTTGGGGCCGACTCAGAAGAAGACCTTTGTTGGTCGAAAACTTGTCAAATTAAAGATCGAAGTCCTGAAGCTACATCCGCGTCTGATTTAATCTCCCGATTATTTATTCAATGCAAATGAGACGCCCTGCTCGTACTGTGGAGTTTCTACTATTTCTCACAGTTATATATATATATATATATATATATATATATATATACACACATACATACATACATAGACACACACACACACATAAATATATATATTAAAGATTTTTAAAAATATATATATACAGTGCATTCAGAAAGTATTCAGACCCCTTCTCTTTTTCACATTTTGTTATGTTGCAGCCTTATGCTGAAATCGTTTAAATTCATTTTTTCCCTCATCAATCTACACTCAATACCCCATAATGACAAAGAGAAAACAGGATTTTAGAAAGTTTTGCAAATTTATTAAAAAGAAAAAACTGAAATATCACATTGACATAAGTATTCATACAGTTACGTGGTCCTCCCGGGGACTACCTGGTCTCGGTGACCCCCGGACCGTGAGAGGAACCCCGCCAGAAAGATATATGATTTATACGCTTTCGTAACGCAATCAATATTAATTGCAGTCAATAAGAAACCCCACACCAAGGATCCGGATTAATCAAAAATATATTCCCAATCAATCAACAGCCCTGGTGTTGGCTTAGCGGTTAGCATGCCGGCTTGGGATCCTCGGATCCTGGGTTCGAATCCCGGTCGATCGCTGAATGATCGCTGAAAAAAGATTGAAATCACCGTCGTACGTTCGTAATCAGCGGCACAGCCCAATTTTCAAAAAAGATTGAAATTCCCGCCGAACAAAAAACGACTCCTGCGAACAATTGACGACGCTTCCGAACCCCCGCGCATGTTTGGCGAACTTTTGGAGCCTAAAATACGAATGTTGGACTTTGCCATTTTTTCGACATTCGCATCCTTCGCGAACCGTTTGCGTGTCCCGTGAAAACCCACCTTAAGGAATGTGGAGTTCACGGTTAGTCCGGGGAGGAAAGTTCATTACATGGACGCCTTTAAGAACGTGGAGTTCACGGTTAGTCCGTGCAGGAAAGTTCACTACCTGGACGCCTTTAAGAACGTGGCGTTCACGGTTAGTCCGTGTAGGAGCCCAGGCTCGGCGGCTCCGCCGTATATAGTGCTTCAACTTCTCCGGACTCCTAACAGTTACGGTGGGACCACTTGACCCAGTAGTCACCTGACTGGCGGTCTCCGTCTCGGCCAGTGCTCTGACAATCATTCTTTCGGGGGATGCCGTAACTCTGGGAGCCTTCATAGTAATATCGGCTGCTGCCAACACCAAAACTACCGCCAAGTTGACCTCTTCTGTAGACCTCTCGACGCCTACGAAATGCCTTCCCTACTGTTATGGTCCGACCCTCCAAATCCTTACCATTCCAATTCTTCTCTGCCTCTCTGGCGTCTTTTGTGCTTGCAAACGTGACAAAGCCGAACCCTCGTGACTGTTGCGTTTCCCTGTCTCTTACCAACCGCACTTCCACCAGCGGCCCATATCTGTTGAAGACAGAGGTCAAAACTTCTTCCTCTGTTTTGAAGTTCAGTCCCCCTACAAATAACTTGGTACTTTTGTCGCCCTCCCGAGCTGGTGCGGTGTTATTTTCCCTGCTGGGCTCTTTACCAACCCTCGGGTTACCATAAACTTGACCCCCGGCCAAATCATTCCCGATAACCACAGATACTCCCTCTACAGGAAGCGTGGCTTGTAAACCGACGGTGACCGGTCCTGACACCAAATCGGATTCCAAATGGATGACATGAAGTGGGGCACTAACACAGCCACCTATCCCTTGTAACCGAACACTATCACCAGTTGCTGTACTCTTTGACAATGACAAAATGCCTTCAAGCATTAAGGATTGATGGGCTCCAGTGTCCCTCAATACCCTAACAGGTCTTGGGTTAGTCAAGTCTCCCTCTAGTGAGACAAACCCCTCATAAATAAATGGTTGGTAACTCTTCTGTGGGCGATTTCTTATGTTTGCCATCGCATTCGGAGTTGTACTAGTCGGAGTTGTACTCCGCTCTGGGTTCGGAGTTGTTCGGAGTTGTACATTCGGAGTTGTACTCCGCTCTGGGTTGTCCCTTTTCATGAGGTAACAACTGGACATCAAGTGTCCAAGTTTTTTGCAAAAGGCGCAAGTAGGCCCGGAGGAAAACCTCGTGGTCTGCCTCGGGCTCCCCGAGAAATAAGTTTGTCTTGGGCCCGTAGCCCCCCGATTTCGAACAGTTGGGGTATCAGAGTTGTCCCCATAATCCTCTCGAGGCCGCCGCCATGTATTGTCGTTCTCCGCACCGGGTGTTCCATAACTCCCCTGCTGAAGTCTAGGCGAGGAGTTAGGTTTGTGGACCCCTATCCGGGGTGTTAAGGCATAATCATCTGCCATGGTGGCTGCGTCCCACAACTTTGGTACTTTCTTTTCCTGCAGGTACACTTTTTTTTTTTTTTTTTTTTTTTTTTCTTTCTATACTGAATCGAGGCTCGTAAAAGAGCTGACAACCGCGAGGGAAAGACAGCACATGGGGACCACGAGGGAAAGACAAAGACAGTACAGTGGGACCGCGAGGGAAAGACAGCACATGGGGACCACGAGGGAAAGACAAAGACAGTACAGTGGGACCGCGAGGGAAAGACAGCACATGGGGACCACGAGGGAAAGACAAAGACAGTACAGTGGGACCGCGAGGGAAAGACAGCACATGGGGACCACGAGGGAAAGACAAAGACAGTACAGTGGGACCGCGAGGGAAAGACAGCACATGGGGACCACGAGGGAAAGACAAAGACAGTACAGTGGGACCGCGAGGGAAAGACAGCACATGGGGACCACGAGGGAAAGACAAAGACAGTACAGTGGGACCGCGAGGGAAAGACAGCACATGGGGACCACGAGGGAAAGACAAAGACAGTACAGTGGGACCGCGAGGGAAAGACAGCACATGGGGACCACGAGGGTTGAAATTCCTCCACCAGGATCAAGTCACGCAATGCTTCGAAGTCTTTCCCGACTCCTTTTGACTCACACCACCGATCAAACATGTTTTCTTTCACTCTGGCAAACTCCACATGGGTCTCACTCTCCCTCTTCCTGGCATTCCTGAATTTTTGCCGGTAAGCTTCAGGAACCAACTCATAGGCTTTGAGAATGTGCTTCTTCAATACCTCATGATCTGCACATTGGTCCATTGGTAGCGCCGAATAAATATCTTGAGCTTTACCCACCAGCACACTTTGCACTAGTATGGTCCAGGACTCCTCCGGCCAGTTTAACTGTCGAGCCACTTTCTCAAAGTGTGGAAAAAATTTAGCGACTTCCTTTTCACTGAAGGGTGGAACCAGCCTCACATGTCTGCCCACATCCCAGGTGTTCTGGCTAGGTGTCGGCCCAGTCAGCAAGGGTGGTACCTCTCCCCGTTCTCTCATTAACTCCAGCTCCTTGAATTAAATTTCTTGCTGAAGCGCCATGTCACGTTCCTTTAATTCCCTTTCGGCTTTTCTCTCCTCTGCTTCGAGTTCCCTTGCAGCTCTCCTCTCCTCTGCTTTTCTCCCTTCTAACCTTTCCTGGAGTTCTCGTTCCACTCTCCTTTCCTCTGCTTGTTTCTCTTCTCTCCTCTCTTCTGCTTTTCTTTCCTCTGTTTTCATCCTTTCTAACCTTTCCTGGAGTTCTCGTTCCATTCTCCTTTCTTCTTCTTTGATCCGTTCCTGGCTCCGTAATTGCAACTCCAGTTTCCGGAGCTCCACGTCTTCTGGTTCTTCGGGTAGCCACTCCCAGGCTAGCTCGTCCCATGTTCCTAATCCCACCATAGATTGTATCACCGCGGTCTGCAACTCTGCCTTCCTCAAATTAGTTCGGACCTCCAAGTTAAAATGTTTGGCCAATATCAAGAGGTCCGATTTTAGTAACGCTCGGAACTGTGCCTCACTTGTGGTTACCGCAAAGTTCTGTGCCACAAACGCCATGGTGACTATCGTTAACACCTGTTAACCTTCACCCAAGACTTTACCACAATTTCCCAAAAATTTACCAATTAATAATTAATTAATTAATTTTAATTAATAAAAATATTATTTTATTATTTTATACAATTTTATATCCCGGAATTCAATTGGACGGGTGACCCCCGGACCGTGAGAGGAACCCCGCCAGAAAGATATATGATTTATACGCTTTCGTAACGCAATCAATATGAATTCCAGTCAATAAGAAACCCCACACCAAGGATCCGGATTAATCAATAATATATTCCCAATCAATCAACAACAATCAACAATCAATCAACAATATTACTAAGATGGCCATCTCATATATTTCCCCCCTTGACTCCCCTCACTGCACCCTCAATGGTCACTGTCCCTCACAATGTCTCTGGGCCCCTCCAGACCAAGGTGAAGGTCGACTTCTCCGCACACGGGCGGTTGAACGGACCCCTGGCTGACGTGCTCCAAACGTGCACGTCCCGTACCGGGAACGGTGGCTGCAGCGGACACCTCCTCGGGACGCCACCGGGGTCGGAGCCCGTGATTGCGGCCTCTGGGCTGAGAACAGCCCGCAAAGCGCGCGAGGCCCAAGGTGCGACCCGTACACGCACTCGTAGGCGTCAAGGCGAACAGTGTCGGACACGTAACCTTCCTTCCAGGAACCTTCCAGGAACCCACGGCAACCTGACACGTAACAGGCAATCACCCCGCGCAGGTAACTCCTCTCGCCAGACGGGCTTTTCAAACGCAGCATTCCAAAGCAGATAAAGATCGACTCGGCTCGCGTCGGAGCTGGTCGAGGATCAAGATGGCCGCTTCTCTCCCGACCTTGTCTTTTTCTTCTTCCGGTTCACCATCCCGTTTCCGGTCTCCTGTTATCAGGAGCGCTTCTAACCATTTAACCACAACAACCTTTAATAGAATAAACATTAATAAGCAATGACCTGAATAGTAAGTCACATAAATCCGGAATCCGTAACAATACCCTTTGCTATGACACTTGAAATTTAGCTCAGATGCCTCCCATTTCTCTTGATCATCTTTGAGATGTTTCTACACCTTGATTGGAGTCCACCTGTGGTAAATTCAATTGATTGGACATGATTTGGAAAGGCACACACCTGTCTATATAAGGTCTCACAGCTGACAACGCATATCAGAGCAAAAACCAAGCCAGGAGGTCGAAGGAACTGCCTGCAGAGCTCAGAGGGTGAGGATTGTGTCGAGGAACAGATCTGGGGAAGCCCACAAAAAATTTCTGCAGCATTGAAGGTTCCCAAGAGCACAGTGGCCTCCATAATTCTTAAATGGAAGAAGTTTGGAACAACCAGGACTCTTCCTGAAGCTGGCCGCCCGGCAAAACTGAGCAATTGGGGGAGAAGGGCCTTGGTAAGAGGTGACCAAAAACCCGATGGCCACTCTGGCTGAGCTCCAGAGATCTTGTGTGGAGATGGGAGAAACTTCCAGAAGGACAACCATCACTGCAACACTCCACCGATCTGGGCTTTATGGCAGAGTGGCCAGACGGAAGCCCCTCCTCAGTGAAGCCTCAGATGGAAGCCTCTCCTCAGTGAAAGACACATGAAAGCCCGCTTGGATTTGCAAAAAAGCACCTAAAGGACCCTCAGACTGTGAGAAACAAGATTCTGTGGTCTGATGAAACCAAGATTGAACTGTTTGGCCTCAATTCTAAGCGTCATGTCTGGAGGAAACCAGGCACCACTCATCAACTGCCCAATACCATCCCAACGGTGAAGCATGGTGGTGGCAGCATAATGCTGTGGGGGTGTTTTTCAGCATCAGGGACTGGGGGACTGGTCAGGGTTGAGAGAACAATGAACGGAGCAAAGTACAGAGATATCCTTAATGAAAACCTGAAACAGAGCTCTCAGGACCTCAGACTGGGCCGAAGGTTCACCTTCCAACAGGACAATAACGCTAAGCACACAGCCAAGACAACGCAGGAGTAGCTTAGGGACAACTCTGTGAAGGTTCTTGAGCCAGAGCTCTGACTTGAACCCAATCAAACATCTCTGGAGAGACCTGAAAATGGCTGTCCACCGACGGTCCCCATCCAACCTGACAGAGCTTGAGAGGATCTGCAGAGAAGAATGGCAGAAAATCCCCAAATCCAGGTGTGCAAAGCTTGTCGCGTCATACTCAAGAAGACTCGAGGCTGTAATCGCTGCCAAAGGTGCTTCAGCTAAGTACTGAGTTAAGGGTCTGAATACTTATGTCAATGTGACATTTCAGTTTTTTTCTTTTTAATAAATTTGCAAAACTTTCTAAAATCCTGTTTTCTCTTTGTCATTATGGGGTATTGAATGTGGCTTGATGAGGGAAAAAATGATTTTAAACGATTTCAGCATAAGGCTGCAACATAACAAAATGTGAAAAAAGTGAAGGGGTCTGAATACTTTCTGAATGCACTATATATATATATTTAATGTTCACAAACACAGACACATATATATATATATATACATACATATGTGTACACAAAACACACACACACACACACAAAAGACATCAGGGGGATCTTTGACGTGCACCAACTACCAGTGCTGGCAGTCTGGTCCTCCAGCTCAACGCCTTCCTGGTGGACGATGCACACGCTGATACCTCGCCCTGCATGGGAAAGGCCAGGTTGGCAGTTTATATCTGGATCGGGATTCGAACCCAGGCTAATGAGCTCAAAGGAGAATACCTCGCAGCTTCCCTGCCTGCCATAAATTCAGTAAATGTTAGCATCATGAAGCTGTAACCCCTACATGGTGGACTATCCATGACAACCAATGTGAAGGTCTGTCACAACCTTCGTGTTATTGTGCCCCAACACTCACTTCTCCCCCCCCCCCCCCCCCAAAAAAACTCCATTTTTCACTTCAGAAAACAACAACCTGATCTGCAGTGAGGAACCTCGACTATTTCCATCCATTAGGTTCATAAACTCTGAAATTCTGCATTTTCTATTTGTTGCAAAATCTCTCAGAGTAAAACACCAGTATGGCTAACCCCACAATTTACCTCTACAATCAACCTCTGGATGTGGTTCGAGGGATGGCAGGATGGCCTCGACATGTGCACACTCGTCTTTGAGACCATGTAGCCTGGGTTCGAATCCCGATCCAGCTGTAAACTGTCATCCTGGTGTTTCACAACGATGGTGATTCATTAATGTGTGTGCCGTCCCTCGGATGGACGCTAAACGGGCGTCCGGTCTTCCGGCATTAGTTGGCGGACATTAAAGATCCCACGGTGTCCTTCACAAAGAGTAGGCGTGTTATCGCCGGCACTCTAAACAAAATTCCTGCACTAACCTACAGGGGGCACTGCATCAGCGGCACAGCCCAGCCAAAGATGCCACTGACAGCCTTGTAATGCAGTTCAGTGTTTGGAGCTCCTTGGACGAACAATAAGTACATGATTACATTTCTTGGGATGAACACATATCCAAGGTGGACTCCATGGCAGGAAGACCCCTTGGAATCATATGCAGAACAGTCAGTTCTCATTTGCTGTCAGCTCCTAACTCTACAAAGGCCTACGAACATTGGTGAGGTGTCGATATCCACCGTACAAGGTAGCTGCTGTGACATCTCACCTTCAATCACCGGAACTGGTGGAATCCAAGGCCCTGAAGCTATTTAGTAATAGGAACAATTTAGCAGGAGGCTGAGGAGCTAGGCCTACTCCTCTCCCACTGGAGGTAGTAGTTTTATCTCATTATGGTCTTGCCTCAACTCCCTTTTCGTTATTTGTCCCTCATGAGCTCAGCTCACAGATCCAACGCTTGTTATCCTCCCCAAGTCGAGGTTAACTAGCTACTTCCACTCTTTTGTCCTCATGGCCTCCCCAATTACGATCCCTATCCTCCTCTCCACTGAACGGCCGCCATCTCCTCTTCTGTTATTCCCGTTTGTTTCTTATTCTCATTGACTCTCTTCAATCTCTTGCCCACATTTCCCAGGTTTGTCCCCCTCACATTTTCTCACCTCTGTCCCCCTCATCTCTGTTCACACGTTCCTTGTCGACACCGTCGATTTGTTACCCTTGTCCTACCTGTTATAAAGGTGACCCTTGTCCTACCTTGCCCTACCTGTTTTTTTTTTAGTTTAGTCCTACCTGTTATACCTGCATTAGGTACCGTATATCCTTCATGCTGACTGTTCGTTCCTTCCCCATTTCTTCGCTGCCCCTTGTCTTCATGTCAAGCATCACCCGCTCTGTCAGCTCTTCCACGAGCCTCGACCTGTGTATGAAACAAAACAAAAACCAAGAGTGACCTCTTACGGGGAAACCCGTAAATTGCACACCGAACCACCGCGCGATGACGTCACCTAACGAGCAACTCAACATAATTTGATTGTATTGCATTCCAGGCAAAACATAAGAAATAATTATCACTCGAGCCAAAACATAATAAACAAGTACACATACATTCAAAGTACACCGCCCCCATGCCAAATAATTAAATATTCCTACAGCGCGGCATTGCCGGGGCGCCTCCGGCGCCCGGCAATACCGCAGTGCACCTCATAGAGACTGCATTGGGAGGGAGAGGTGTACGCTAATTGATTGATTAATAGTATAATTAAAATCAATAAAAGATTATCACAAAATATTTTCTTAATCAATTGGCTAATAGCATAACTAAACCACTAGTGCTTCATCCGAAGATGTATCTTTTAGAAATTTAATTAAAGAAGTCAATAATAAAAAAAGAAATAATTAATTGATTAATCAATAAATTAATCAATTAATCAATAAATAATTTATCGATTAAATGATTAATCAATAAATCAAAAATATCATTGATAGCCACATCACTTGGTCACTGCCATGTCCAAATATTAGCTTCCCAGCTCAAAAGGTGCCTGAGATATTGGCCAAATGAGAAAGAAAATAAATAGATGATTAATAATGAAAATAAATAAATAATAATCATTAAAAAATGAAATTATTCATCAATTCGGTCATAGAACACATAAACCACCACCATTTCATCAGAATCTGTAACTGAAAAAAAAAAATATATTTTTTTAGTACTTAATCGAATAATTAATCGATTAATTGATTGATCAATAAATCAAAAATATTCTTGATAGCCACATCACTTGGTCACTCATGTCCAAATATTAGCTTCCGAGCTCAAAAGGTGCCTGAGATATTGGCAAAATGAGAAAGAAAATAAAGAAATGATTAATAATGAAAATAAATAAATAATAATCATAAAAAAATTAAATTATTAATCAATTCGGTCAGAGAACACATGAACCACCACCATTTAATCAGAATCTGTAACTGAAAAAAAACAAAACATTTTAGTCATTAATCGAATAATTAAATAATTAATCGATTAATTGATTAATTAATAAATCAAAAATAGCCTTTGCAGCCAAATCACCTGGTCATTGGCATGTCCAAATATCAGCTTCCTAACTCAAAAGGTGCCTGAGTTAATGGTCAGAAGAAAAAGGAAATTTGATTAATTAAATAAGTACTTAATTAATCGCTAATAATTAAATAACTCCTCAATTTATTGATTAATCAAAAAACAAAAAGTAGCGTTTTTGACAAAGGACTTGCTCACTATTGTGCCGAAATTTCAGTTTCCTAGCTCAAAGGATGGCTGAGATATCGTCCGGACAAACAAACAAACAAGAAAGCAAGAAAGCAAGCAAACAAACAACGAGAGTGAAAACTGAGTACTCCCTTTCAGCGTGCGTCACTGCCGAGCCCCCTTCAGTGCCCGGCAATGACGATTTGCAATGCCTGGAGATGGCATAGGAAAGGTGCGGTGTACAACAGTCAACATGGAAGGAGGAAGGATTTGGATGTGGTTAATGAGGGCAGAATATATTATGGTTTATAATTGGGGATGACCTGAGAGACGGCATAGGAAAGGTGCGGTGTACAATAATTATCACTCCATGCAAAACATAATAAATAATTATCACTCGAGCCAAAACATAATAAACAATTATCACTCGAGCCAAAACATAATAAATAATTATCACTCTAGCCAAAACATAATAAATAATTATCACTCGAGCCAAAACATAATAAATAATTATCACTCTAGACAAAACATAATAAATAACAAGTAAAGATACATTCAAAGTACACCGCCCCCATGCCAAATAATTAAATATGCTGCAGCGCGGCATTGCCGGGGCGCCTCTGGCGCCCGGCAATACCGCAGTGCAGCTCATTGAGGCTGCATTGGGAGGGAGAGGTGTACACTAATTGATTGATTCATTGTATAATTAAAATCCATAAAAGATTATCACAAAATATTTTCTTAATCAATTGGCTAATAGCATAACTAAACCACTAGTGCTTCATCCGGAGATGTATCTTTTAGAAATGTAATTAAATAACTCATTACTAAAAAATGAAATAATCAATTGATTAATCAATAAATTAATTAATCGATTAATCAATAAATAATTGATCGATTAAATGATTTATCAATAAATCAAAAATATCCTTGATAGCCACATCACTTGGTCACTGTCATGTCCAAATATTAGCTTCCCAGCTCAAAAGGTGCCTCAGATATTGGCCAAATGAGAAAGAAAATAAATAAATGATTAATAATGAAAATAAATAAATAATAATCATAAAAAAATTAAATTATTAATCAATTCGGTCAGAGAACACATAAACCACCACCATTTCATCAGAATCTGTAACTAAAAAAAAAAATTTTTTTTGTCATTAATCAAATAATTAAATAATTAATCGATTAATTGATTAATTAATAAATCAAAAATAGCCTTTGCAGCCAAATCACCTGGTCATTGGCATGTCCAAATATCAGCTTCCTAACTCAAAAGGTGCCTGAGTTAATGGTCAGAAGAGAAAGGAAATTTGATTAATTAAATAAGTACTTAATTAATCGCTAATAATTAAATAACTCCTCAATTAATTGATTAATCAAAAAAAAAATATACCGTTTTTGACAAAGGACTTGCTCACTGTTGTCCCGAAATTTCAGCTTCCTATCTCAAAGGATGGCTGAGATATCGCCCGGACAAACAAACAAACAAACAAACAAACAAGAAAGCAAGAAAACAAACAACCAGAGTGAAAACTGAGTACTCTCTTTCAGCGTGCGTCACTGCCAAGCCCCCTTCGGTGCCCGGCAATGACGATTTGCAATGCCTGGAGATGGCATAGGTAAGGTGCGGTGTACAATTATCACTCCAGCCAAAACATAATAAATAATTATCACTCGAGCCAAAACATAATAAATAATTATCACTCTAACCAAAACATAATAAATAATTATCACTCGAGCCAAAACATAATAAATAATTAATTATCACTCCAGTGAAAACATAATAAATAATTATCACTCTAGTGAAAACATAATAAATAATTATCACTCTAGTGAAAACATAACAAATAATTATCACTCGAGCCAAAACATAATAAATAATTATCACTCTAGTGAAAACATAATAAATAATTATCACTCTAGTGAAAACATAACAAATAATTATCACTCTAGCCAAAACATAATAAATAATTATCACTCGATCCAAAACATAATAAATAATTATCACTCCAGTGAAAACATAATAAATAATTATCACTCTAGCCAAAACATAATAAATAATTATCACTCTAGCCAAAACATAATGAATAATTATCACTCTAGCCAAAACATAATAAATAATTATCACTCAAGTCAAAGCATAATAAATAATTATCACTCCAGCCAAAACATAATGAATAATTATCACTCGAGCCAAAACATAATGAATAATTATCACTCTAGCCAAAACATAATAAATAATTATCACTCTAGCCAAAACATAATAAATAATTATCACTCTAGCCAAAACATAATGAATAATTATCACTCCATGCAAAATATAATAAATAATTATCACTCTAGCCAAAACATAATAAATAATTATCACTCTAGCCAAAACAAAATAAATAATTATCACTCCATGCAAAACATAATAAATAATTATCACTCGAGCCAAAACATAATAAATAATTATCACTCGAGCCAAAACATAATAAATAATTATCACTCCAGCGAAAACATAATAAATAATTATCACTCTAGCCAAAACATAATAAATAATTATCACTCTAGCCAAAACATAATAAATAATTATCACTCTAGACAAAACATAATAAATAATTATCACTCTAGCCAAAACATAATAAATAATTATCACTCCAGCCAAAACATAATAAATAATTATCACTCTAGCCAAAACATAATAAATAATTATCACTCCAGCGAAAACATAATAAATAATTATCACTCCATGCAAAACATAATAAATAATTATCACTCTAGCCAAAACATAATAAATAATTATCACTCTAGCCAAAGCATAATAAACAATTATCACTCGAGCCAAAACATAATAAATAATTATCACTCGAGCCAAAACATAATAAATAATTATCACTCAAGCCAAAACATAATAAATAATTATCACTCCAGCAAAAACATAATAAATAATTATCACTCTCAGCAAAACATAATAAATAATTATCACTCTAGCCAAAACATAATAAATAATTATCACTCTAGCCAAAACATAATAAATAATTATCACTCTAGCCAAAGCATAATAAATAATTATCACTCTAGCCAAAACATAATAAATAATTATCACTCTAGCCAAAACATAATAAATAATTATCACTCTAGCCAAAACATAATAAACAATTATCACTCGAGCCAAAACATAATAAATAATTATCACTCTAGCCAAAGCATAATAAACAATTATCACTCTAGCCAAAACATAATAAATAATTATCACTCTAGCCAAAACATAATAAATAATTATCACTCTAGCCAAAACATAATAAATAATTATCACTCTAGCCAAAGCATAATAAACAATTATCACTCGAGCCAAAACATAATAAATAATTATCACTCGAGCCAAAACATAATAAATAATTATCACTCTAGCCAAAGCATAATAAACAATTATCACTCGAGCCAAAACATAATAAATAATTATCACTCGAGCCAAAACATATTAAATAATTATCACTCAAGCCAAAACATAATAAATAATTATCACTCCAGCGAAAACATAATAAATAATTATCACTCTCAGCAAAACATAATAAATAATTATCACTCTAGCCAAAACAAAACAAATAATTATCACTCTAGCGAAAACTTAATAAACAAGAAAGAGCAATCAGAGATTGCAGAGCCTCGACAGGACCTATTTTCAGTGCTTTTAAGGCTTTTGTGTTAAAACAAATATGGCGACCAAACCACGTGACCAATGATGTCATCGTTATTTTTTTTTTCTCCACCAATTTATGATGCTCAAGAAATTTCATCTTGATCGGATGAAGTTTTGTACTTGTCGAATTATGACGTCATAATGGAGCAACCTATGATGTCATTAACATATTTTATTCCCCATGGAGATTTCTTTACAATGAACCATGTCTCAAATTTTTTTCTATGCAGCGGTTTCGGAGATATGGTGGAGCAAAGTTTTTCGTTTTTTCCAAGATGGCGGCCATATCATGTGACGTATGACGTCAAATTTATAATTTTAAAATTCTACAGGTTTCACCTATGGTGAAAATTTCCTGTCAATCGGCCCAATGGTTGCATGGAAAAGCATATTTCTTCTGTGTGGATAAACAAACAGACAAATGAAAAATCACTCATGGAGTGACACTTGGCAAAACAGAACAAAGTAGAATGGCGCTCAGTACAGCATCCTTTTGACCTCAAAAATAATTAGTGGTTGAATTCAGTGACCTGATATGCAAATCGTCTTCAAAGTTTAAGTTAATCGGTTTAAAATTGACAATTTTAGAAATCTGGCCTATGTTGCCCTTTGGCCTATGTTGACCTCAAAAATAGTTGGTGGTTGGTTTCAGTAAGCTGATATGAAAATCATTTTCAAATTTCAAGTCAATAGGATGAAAATTGAGGATTTAAAAAATTTGAAAAAAGCGGTTGACCTTTGGCCTATGTTGACCTTTTGGCCGATGTTGATCTCAAAAATAGTTGGTGGTTGAATTGAGTTAACTAATATGTAAAGACCATTCAAATTTCAAGTAAATCGGATGTAAATTAAGGATTTTAGAAATTTGAAATTGTTGTTGACTTTTGGCCTAGGTTGGTTGACCTTTTGGCCTATGCTGATCTCAAAAATAGTTGGTGGTTGAATTCAGTTAGCTGAAATGTAAATCCTATTCAACTTTCAAGTCAATCGGATTAAAATTGTGGATTTTAGAAATCTGAAAAAAGTGGTTGACCTTTGGGCTCTGATGACCTTTTGGACTAAGCTGATCACAAAAATTGTTGGTGGTTGAATTCAGTTAGCCGATATGAAAATCACATTCAAATTCCAAGTCAATCGGATTAAAATTGAGGATTTTAGAAATTTGAAAAATAGTGAGTGACCTGTGGCCTATGTTGACCTTTTGACCTTTTGACCTCAAAATATATAGGAATTTGTCGGACCACGAACTCTACCATTTGGTGAAGTTTGGTGAAGTTTAGTGAAAATCGGTTAAAAACTGTAACCTGGAGGCAAGTATAAGTGAGCGGACACACACACACACACACACACACACACACACACACACACACACACACACACACACACACACACACACACACACACACACACACACACACACACACACACACACACACAGACAAACCGGAGTGATCAACAAACTTGCAAAAAAAAATTTTTTTTGCCAAGTCACAAGCAAAAACGGACTCACATAATTATGACTGCACCCAAAACATAATAAACTAGAAAGAGCAATCAGAGATTGCAGACCCTCACCAGGATATGTTTTCACTGGTTTTTAAGGCTTTTTTTTTTCTTTTTTTTTGGATACAAGATCGAGGCTCGTGAAAGAGCGAACATTAATCACACAGAAAGATAAACAGACACATAAAACAAATAACATCGGGAGCGGTAGACAAGATGGGGAGAGAGGGGGCAGGACACAAACACAACATTTGAGAGCAGGGACCGAGAGACATGGAGACATCGAGAGATCTGTGGGAGGGAGAGGGCTTTGGGGGGGAGGCATGTGAAGAGGGGGGGTGGGGGGGGGGTGGGAGAGGTATAAACATATGGACACTGCCAGGACTTCCAGGAAAGAAGTTGGAATTTCAAACAAGGTGGATCTGGGGTGAATTAGTGGGGGTAGAAAAGATCAAGGTTTTGGATGGGGGAAGATAAGAGATGGTGGTGAACAGCTGTTTTAAAGACCTGGAGGGAGGAGTGGGATTGAAGGGAGTGTGGGAGTTTGTTCCAGAGGCGGGAGAAAAGAGGAATGAAAGAGTGAAGGTGAGCAGAAAGCCGAGATTTCGGCAGTTTAACCATCAGAGGGTTGCTGGCAGATCTTGTGCGACCTGTAGGAATATTTGGGGGACAGAGCACAGAGAGAGCTGGGGGAGCAAGGCCGGAGAGGAGTCGGTAGAAGACAGAAAGACCACCTACCTGCCTGCGGTGAGTGAGTGAAAGGCCCTCAGAGGTAGCTTCATCGCGGGAGATTCCAATGATTTTGAAAGCTTTGGATTCAACAGCGTGAAGCCGGGCCAGGTGTGAGGCAGGAGCACCAGCCCATAGGGGAGAACAGTATTCCATTGAGCTGTGGATGAAAGCGTTGTATGTGGTGAGGAGCTGAGGTGTGCCGAGGAAGGACTTCGCACGACGGAGGATGCCCAGTCGGCGACTGGCTTTGGAGGCCAGCTTGGAAATGTGGTTTTCCCAAGAAAGATCATGGCAGTTAGTGAGACCCAAAAGCTTGAGCGACAGAACTTCTTGCAGAGGATTGTTGAGAAAGTAGATGGGAGGGTTGTCCAGTCGATCTTTTCGGAGAGACATAGTAAGAGAGTGAGATTTGTCAGGATTGAAAGACATGTTCCACTTGTTTGACCAGTCTGTGATTTTGTCCAGGTCTTCAGAGAGTGAGGAGGCTGCAGACTGCCGATCTGAGGGAAGAGGTATGGAGCGGCAGAGAGTGGAGTCATCAGCAAAGAGATAGAGAGGATTTTCCAGAGAGTCGGAGAGATCATTGATAAAGACCAGAAAAGCACAGGGCCCAGCACACTGCCTTGGGGAACTCCAGCCTGAACAGGAAGGGGAGATGAGAGAAATCCATTTAGGGCCACACGTTGACTACGACCAGAGAGGAAGTCCGCAAGCCATGCATGGAGATTTCCATGGATACCATAGGAGGAGAGTTTGGTGAGCAGAGCTGGGTGCCAGACCGTATCAAAGGCACGTGATATGTCAAGGGAGACAGCTCTGATTTCCTGTTTGGCATTGAGGACCTCCATCCATTGTTGAGACAGCAGAAGCAGCATGTCCAGAGTAGAGTGACCTGGTCTGAAACCAAATTGATGATCAGAGATCAAGCCATTGGAGAAGAGGAAAGATTTCATATCCGAAGCAATGATGGATTCCATGACTTTGCTGATAATTGGGAGCAGGCTGATTGGTCTGTAGTTGCAAGGATCTGTTTTTGCACCTTTTTTGTGTAAAGCGGTAATGTTAGCTGATTTCCAGGATGCTGGCAGATGACCTTGAGCAAACGATAGGGTGAAAAGAACAGAGAGAGGGTGAGATAGAGCGGCAGAGCAGGATTTTAGGACCCGTGGGCTGATGCCGTCTGGTCCAGTTGCAGAATCAGAGTCGAGGTTTGACAAAAACTCCTCCACCTTGTCAGGAGAGAAGGACACAGAGTTCAGGAGCAGTTGGGTTCGACTGGGAAAGGTGGGAACAGAGAGAGATGGGTTTGGGACTAAGGATTTTGAGGCAAACACAGAGTTGAGGCATTCGGCTTTGTCACGTGCGATGTCAACTGTGTGGCCATTTGAGGTAAGGGAGGGGATGGAGGGGGAACAAACACCAGAAACGGATTTGACCAGACGCCACCAGGATTTGGAGGAAGGAGACAGGTTTGAGAGTTCATTCTTGAGTGAGGAGAGATAGTGCTTCCTGGCACTCCTGAGGGTAGACACACACTTGTTCCGAGGTTGGTGGAAGGAACTGAGATTGCCTTCAGTTGGATTAGCCTTCCAAGAGGCAAAGGCAAGTTGTTTCAGGGCAACTGCCTCCCCACAAGATTCAGTGTACCATGGACGGGAGGAAGGGTAAGACAACTGAAGGCGAGATGGGATAAATCTGTGCATGAGAGAGATCAGTTTGCTTTGGAAGAATTCCCAGGAAGAATTGATGTCAGAGGCAGTGGAGATGGGAGACCAATCCAGACGATTGATGGCTGCTTGAAGACCGTCCCAGTCGGCCTGAGTGAAATGCCAGACTCGTCGACGCTGAGGAGGCTCTCTGAGAATGGCCAGAGAGATGTCCACTTTGACAAGCACATGATCAGAAGAACCGATTGGAGCAGAAGAAGAGCAGCAGACATTAGCAGGGAAGTTTGTCATAACCAAGTCTAGAAGAGAAGATACTCCATTGGCTGAGATCCGGGTCGGGAAATTGACAGATTGTGTCAATCCCAGTGAGTCACAGAAGTCCTTTGCTGAGGTGCCATGACTGGTGAGAGAGGAACCCACACCCAACCAGGTGGCATGATGACAGTTGAAGTCACCACATATGAGGAAGAGAGAGTTGGGATGAGTGGATAGAAGTTGGTCCATGTTGTCAGACAGTGAAATGTAGATGGAGTATTCACTGTTTGGAGGACGGTACAGAACACATATGAACAAAAGATGGGAGCGGAGAGGGAGCCGTAGCCAGAGGTACTCCTGGGGGTGAGGAGGAAAGAGGGCAGTGCAAGGAGAGTGAGGAAGAGAGTTTTTGATAAAGATAGCCACCCCACCACCAGGCCGAGGCTCAGGTCTATCATACCGGAGGAGGGAGTAACCAGGAAGAGATATTAAGGAATCAGAGACATCTTGAGGGAGGAAAGTCTCTGTTAAGCAGATCAAGTCTGGATTGTCAGAAGCAACCTGTATGGAGAGATCAGTCAGGTTTGAGCGAAGGCCCCGGATGTTTGAGGTCCATACCGTTAATGAAGAGAGAGGGGGAGCATCAGGTACAGGACAGGGGAGGGGAGGAGTAGGGTAAGATGAAGGATGAGAGGGGGAGGTAGGGAGAGCAGTTGATAGTGTGTCAGATATTGCAGAAGAGTTCCAAGAAAGGGAAGGATGAGGAGGATGAAAGGTTTGATGGTGAAGGGATGAGGCACAGTGAGGGGTTGTTTGAGGGGGGGCAGAGGAAAGTAGAAGGTTTGGGGGGGTGGAGGTATGAGATAGAAGGGAGACGAAGTGGGGAGGAGGCAGCTTGGAGGAGGAGGGGGGAGGAGGGAGAATTGGAGAGGAATGGTATGGGGGGAGAATTGAATGGGAGGGGTTAGGGGGGAGTTTTGAAGGGGAGGGGTGAGGGGGGAGTTTAGGAGGGGAGGCGCAAGGGGGGAGTTTTGGAGGGGAGGGGCAAGGGGGAAGTTTAGGATGGGAAGGGCAAGGGGGGAGTTTAGGAGGGGAAGGGCAAGGGGGGAGTTCAGGAGTGGAGGGGCAAGGGGGGGGATTTGGAGGGGAGGGGCAAGGGGGGAGTTTAGGAGGGGAAGGGCAAGGGGGGAGTTTTGGAGGGGAGGGGCAAGGGGGAAGTTTAGGAGGGGAGGCGCAAGGGGGGAGTTTTGGAGGGGAGGGGCAAGGGGGGGAGTTTAGGAGGGGAAGGGCAAGGGGGGAGTTCAGGAGTGGAGGGGCAAGGGGGGGATTTGGAGGGGAGGGGCAAGGGGGGAGTTTAGGAGGGGAAGGGCAAGGGGGGAGTTCAGGAGTGGAGGGGCAAGGGGGGAGTTTAGGAGTGTAGGTGCAAGGGGGGGGATTTGGATGGGAGGTGCAAGGGGGGGGATTTGGATGGGAGGGGCAAGAGGGGAGTTTAGAAAGTGGATGATTAATGAAAGACGAACATTGATAACAAATTGGGTTTGTTGTGATTTTCAAGTTAGCAATCCGATTCAGAACGATGGAGGAGGGATGGAATGAATGTGAATTTAGACCATGTAGTGAGGGAGACGTATAAGATATTGAATTTTTTTTTTTGAAGTGGAATGCGTTGGAGAGGAAATTGAGAAAAGCCTTTTAAATAGGAAGAAAAACAGCGTGTTGTAATATACCACTGAAATAAACACAGAAGGGGAAAGGTTAAACATATTTAAATAATATTTAAACAGAACTGTGAACAATCTTCTATGCACAAAATACCAACGGGGGAAGAGCCGAGAGGGACCACCATGAGTCACGTGAACAGGGCAAACGGTGGATGGCAAGGAGATAATGGGGGCGGGCGAACAGCACACCTGGACAGAAAATACAGGATGAGACAACAGTACACGTGGAGAAAGGAAAATAAATGTTTTTTGTTTTTTTTTTGTTTTTTGTTTTGTTTTTTTTTTTGGGGGGGGGGGGGTGGGGATTTAGAACGTTAGACAGAGTATTATGTTCGGGGTAGAAGGGAAAAAACTAAGAGCCAAGCAAAACACGCTTAAGTTAACAAAACACCGACGGGGGTACAACTACAAGGCCACACACGAGGAGCAGAACACGATTAATTAATTACGAGTTACAGGAAATTCAAACCAAAACTAACTATAATCAAACAATAACGCATGGACGATAAAATAACGAGTTGAAATTTGACAATCTATCTGGGGAAATGGGGGAGAAACACGTGGTCGAAGAACGAACGAACGAATAAGAATGAATAAACGAATGAGCACAGAGAAGGTAATGTCTTATTTTTTTGTTTTTTTGAGTTGAGATTTACATAAGGAAGTAGGCTATGGGGTGAAAAGACTGCGAAAACAGAGAACGAAAGTTATTGGTTTCACAAACGACGGACCGCTGAGAGAAAAACAAAGCCTCAAGGTTGTACAGTGTTCACTGTACAAGGCCTCAAGACACGACACGAATTAACACGATTTTCAATACAGGTATGAAAGATTTGCACCGAAAATCTTCGTCGGGACAATATACGTACATACACCATAAAATAAATACAGTTATAACGAAAATACAAATGGGAACAATTACTTAACTTCGATTTCGATGGAGAGCGTGTAGAGCTGCGAAAAAACGAACCCTCGCCAGCAAGACCGGAAACGGAAGTCAAACATAGCGGCTTTTGTGTTAAAACAAACATAGCGGCCGAACCACGTGACCGATGACGTCAACATTTTATTTTTCTCCATCAATTTATGCCTACATGAGGGTCAAGAAATTTCATCTTGATCGGATGAAGTTTTATACGTCGAATTATGACGTCATAATGGAGGCACCTATGACATAATCATTTACATATTTTATTCACCATGGAGAGTTCTTTACAACGAGCCATGTCTCAATTTTTTTATGCAGTGCTTTTGGATATGTAGAGGTGCAAAGTTTTTCAGTTTTTCCAAGATGGCGGCCCAACCATGTGACCTATGACGACATAATTATCATTAAAAAAATTATTCAGGTGGAGGGGCATCTATGGTGGAAATTTCCTGTCAATCGGACCAACGGTTGCAGAGAAAATCATATTTATTCTGTGTGGACAAACAGACAAACAAACAAACAGACAAACAAACAGACAAACAGACAGACAAACAGACAGACGGACTCAAATGCAATACCTTCTTCTCTGGCGAGAGTAATAATTAATTATCACTCGAGCCAAAGCATAATAAACGAGAACGCCACTCAGTAGAGCGCATACTCCCGCAGTGGGTGGCCGCTGTTGAGCCCTATCTTCCAATGGTAAAAAATCCTTCAAAAAATTCCTGGATCCGGAATAATATCCTGAGCTTCATCAAAAACTAAACAATTCTTCCTTATCCCAAGGGCAATCATCCCACCAACTTTCATCCAAATCCGTTCAGAACTTTTCCAGATATCTTGTTCACAAACACATGAACACACGAACACACACACGGACAGACACGATCTAATGCATTACTCCCTGGCGGGAGTAATAATTATCACTAGCCAAAGGCAGCAGAAAGATTAGATCGGTATATATTGGGATTAGATAGGTACCTAGATACATTGAATGTGGAGGGGTACAGAAATGTTGGCAGGACTTGCAAGTACCTCTTGTGTGGTTCGGTAATGGAGACTGGGTTGGTGTAGTGGAGGCACGATGGCCTCCTTCTGTGCCAAAGTTCCTTTTTTAAGTCCATTCAATTTAACCAACCAGTTAAAACAGGTACATTCTTGTTCCATCCAAAACGTTAATCTCTCTGGCTATTTTCATCAAGCCCCCTCAGCACCGCTTGCACCTCTGGGAGATCACCAAGGCAAAATGCAGAGACTGCAAAGCAGCCATCTCGCTTCAGGACTAGTCTTTTATGTCTACGCCTGCTGACATGAAGCCAGCCTGGGAATTCTTCCACAGAAACCTACTCTCCCTTATGCACAGCTCTATCCGATCTAGTGTTCAGTTATCATGCCTTTCCTCAGAATCCTGCAACGAGGCAGTTGCCTTGAAACAATATGCCTTATCTTCCAGGCAGGAAACCCCAACTGAAGGCAATCTCGAATCATTCCACAAGGCCCACAACAAATGTGTGTCCACTCAGAGGAGAGCTAGAAAACACCTTTGACCTGTCCAACCTCAAGATTGAACTTTCAATCTTGTCTCTCTCCTCTAAAACCTGGTGGTACCTTGTTAAGTCTGTTTCTGGGGTATGCCCCCTTCCATCCCTTCAATAGGCAACAGTCGACTCCACTTGTGAGAAGGCTGAATACCGCAATTCTGTGTTTGCTTCCAATCTTGTGCTCCCCCAACCTCGTGTTCTCTGTCCTCACCCTACCCAGTCACACCCATCTGCTCATAGACTCTGCGCCCTTTGCACCTGAGAAGGTGGAGAAGCATCTTTAACCCTCGACTCTGATTCTGCAACTGGAGCTGATCCGAAAAACCTGCTGTGCTGCTCTTGCACATCCTCTCTCTGCCCTTTTTACCCCAACATTTGCCCGAAGTCATCTTCCAGCTGCTTGGAAATTCACCAACATTACTGCATGATATAAACTAGAACAACACTCTTCGACGTCGCGACCAATATGCCTCCACCCACATTATTACTTGTCTCTCTCCTCTAAAACCTCATTATACAACCTCGAAAACCTCATAAAACCTCAAAACATCATTATACACGCTCTTGACCCCAAAATATTATTATGTTTGTGGGGTAGTGTTACGGATTCGTCACTTCCATTGTGGTGGTTTTCATCCACTGTAAACATTTCTGATTCCATGTATTATTATTGTTGTCATTTAAAGGGAATAGATATTTCTATTTTCAAAAGTTAAAAGTTAATGTTTTAAATGAAACAGGAACCGGATGGCGACGAAGAGGAAGAGGGGAAAAAGAGGGCGGAGCGAGTGAGTCGGACAAGAAAGCCGAGCTGCTCCGAGTTCTGACGTGAACGTTGTCAAACGGGAGTCACTAGCGAACTTTCGGGTTTCCCGGGAAAGGGATCCCGGCGACAGAGTTGTCATCGCTGTGACCGATCAACCTGCGTGTCAGGTTTTTGGCGGTGGATTCCGAGGAGAATTATCGTCGGGCCGTTACGTCTCAAGAACGGGTCGTCGGCCATTTTGACTCACGCGCTTCGCGCGTCGATCAAGGTTTCTTTACTTCGTCAGCCGTTTTCACCGCTTTCAGACGTATCTGGTGTGTGTGTGTGCACCGTGGCTTCTGAGGATTAATTTGCGGTTCGCCGACTGTGAGCCGTGAAAGTCCATACCCGAGGGTGTGATTTCCCAGTCGCCTTGAGGGGGCCTTTGTGTAGCTTTTGGGCTGTGTGACTGCACTTCCCATCCGCACGGGATTCTGGTCTCGATTGGACATCGTTCTGGCGATCGCTGGAGCGAATCAACTTTGGGCTTGAAGCCGGGAATAAGAGACATTGGGGATGTTCTTGTTTCACTCACTTGGAGCACAGTGTGTTATATATTACAAAACTGATGGTACCATCATAGGACATATTGATTGTACTGTTGATTACTATTATTGTTGTACTGTTATTCTTGTGTGATCTTAATACAATATTTGTTTGTGAGTAACAATTGGGGTGGCTTCTCCATTGATCTTTGACATACAGAATAACACATTTTTCTGCCGTGACTCCTCTCGGGGCTCAGAGGTACACCGTGACCAGGGGGTCGGGGAGGAGCACGTAACAGAAATTGGGGGCTCATCCAATTGGCTCGGGGGCTCGAAATTGGGATCCTCGTCCGGGATAAAATTCCCTGATAACATTCGTCCGGGATAGAATTCCCTAACATTCCCAGAATTCACAAATTTGGAATTTTTCCTACATTCCCAAATTTTTCAAAAAAATAGGAAATTTTTGTGTGAACGTTAACAAGGGCTAACTAATAGTCACCATGGTGTTTGATGCAGAAAAGTTTGCGGCGTCCCCTAATGAGGCATAGTTCCTAGTGTTAAAAAGATCGGAACTCTTGATATTGGCCAGACATTTTAACTTGGTGGTCCAAGTTAATATGAAGAAAGCAGAGATGCAGACATTGGTGGTAGAATCTCTGGTGGGACAAGGAACATGGACAGAGGTAGCCTTGGATTGGTTACCCGAGGAAAAAGAAAATGTGGAGCTCCGGAAAATGGAGATGCAACTACAGAGCCAGGAAAGGTTAAAAGCAGAGGAAAGGAGAGCTGCAAGAGAACTCGAGGAGAGAAGAGCAGAGGAAAGGAGAACTGAAAGGGAACTCGAAGAAAAAAGAGAAAAGGAAAGAGCAGAGGAGAGGAGAGCCGAAAAGGAGTTAAAGGAACGTGACATGGAGTATCAGAAGGAAGTTAAACTCAAGGAGCTGGAATTAATGGGAGAACGGGGAGAAGTATCATCCATGCCGGCTGGTTCGACAACTAGTCAGAACACCTGGGATGTTGGTAAGCATGTGAGGCTGGTTCCACCCTTCAATGAAAAGGAGGTAGCCAAGTTTTTTTTACACTTTGAGAAAGTGGCTCAAATGCTAAAATGGCCTGTGGGGTCCTGGACTATGTTATTGCAAAGTGTTCTGGTGGGTAAAGCTCAAGATATATTTTGGGCTTTACGGATTGACAAATGTACAGATTATGAGGAAGTGAAGAAAGCCATTCTCAAAGCCTATGAATTGGTCCCTGAAGCTTACCGGCAAATATTCAGGGATGCCAGGAAGAGGGAGAGTGAGAGCCATGTGGAGTTTGCCAGAATGAAGGAAACCATGTTTGATCGGTGGTGTGATTCGAAAGGGATTGGGAAAGACTTCAAACTGTTGCGGCAATTGATCTTGGTGGAGGAATTCAAACAGTGTGTCCACGAGGACATTAAAGTACATCTGGAGGAAAAGAAGGTACCAGAGTTGTATGAGGCAGCAACCCTGGCCGATGACTATGCCTTGCCACACAGGATGGGGTTCCACAAACCTAACTTCCCGCCTAGAGTTCGCCAGGGGAGTTATGGTACATCCGGTGCGGAGAACGAATATTCATGGGGGTGGCCTAGAGATGACTATGACGACAAATCTGATACCGTGACTTTTAGGGATCAGAAGACAACAGTTCCAAGACAGACTTATCTTCCGGGGGGCTCGAGGCAGACCACGAGTTTTTCCTCCGGGCCTACTTGTGCTTTTTGCAAGAAACCTGGACATTTGATGTCCCAATGTTATGCCCTGGAAAGGAAAAATCAGGAGCGGAGTCAGACTAGTACAACTCCGAATGGATTGGCAAATGCGAGAAATCGTCCTTGGAGGACAGTGCCTTGTGAAGGTTCCCATGCCAAAGTTACGGCATCACAGAACGACCTTGTTCAAGAGGGTTACAAACCTTATATTTCAGAGGGGTTTGTGTCACTGGATGGAGACTTGACTAACCAGAGACCTGTTAGGGTATTGAGGGACACAGGAGCACATCAATCTTTGATGCTTGAGGGCATTTTGCCATTGTCAGAGAAGACGGCAACAGGTGTTATTGTTCTTTTACAGGGGGTTGGGGGCTGTGTTAAAGCCCCACTTCATGTCATCCATTTGAAGTCTGATTTGGTGTCAGGACCGGTCACCGTAGGGTTGCAAGCCACTCTACCTGTAGAGGGAATATCTTTTGTTATCGGGAATGATTTGGCCGGTGGTAAAGTTTCTGGTCACCCGATGTTTGTTGAAAAGCCTAGAATGGAAAATAACACTGCACAGTTAGAGCAGGAGATTCTGGGTATCTTTCCATCTTGTACCGTGACTCGTGGTATGGGTAGGAAGCGCTCTGAAGAGAAGGAGAAGGTACTGACGTCACGCTTTGCACAGGCACGTCTTGTCAAGTACCCTGAAACTAAGTGTCAGCACACACGAGTCATGAATGGAGGCAATGTTGGCAAGCTCTTTGTAGGTGGACTGAACTTCAACACAAGGGAAGATGTTCTGGACTCTGTCTTCGGCAAATATGGACCACTCTTGGAAGTGTTGCTGATAAAAGACAGGGAGACGCAAAAGTCGAGAGGGTTTGGCTTTGTCACGTTTGAAAACACAAAGGACGCCAAAGATGCAGAAAAGGATTTGAATGGCAAGGATTTGGATGGTCGGACCATAACAGTAGAGAAGGCAGTCCATGGGTGTCGAGGGGGCTACAAAGGAGGAAAACGTGGAGGTAGTTTCAGGGGTGGCTATGTCTCCCGGGGTGGGAGTAGTAGTTTTGGTGGTGGCCGCAGTCGAGATTACTATGGAGGCTCCCAGAGTTACGGCAGCTCCCGAAGGGATGATCAACAGGGTAGTGGCCAAAAAGGAGACCGCTATTCACGTGACTACAGCGACAAGCGCTCCAACCGTGATTATTAGGAAAGTTAGGAAGAGTTTGAAGCACTGAATGCTGCGGAGCAGCCGAGCCAAGATTCCTACACGGATTAACCGTGAACTCCACGTTCCTAAAGGCATCCATGTAGTGAATACTTCCAGGCCTCACCACCCAACCACCATGAAACCTGGCTCTCAGCTCGGCCTCCCTAAAAAGTGCTATAGATTTGCTTGAGTTTGGATGTTTGATCACAACACCTTAACCTTCATTCAAAAAAAAGAAAAAGAAAAATCAGATGTTGATGAGATGGAGTTTGGCTTTGCAGGAGTTCAACTTGGAAATTGAGCATGTAAAGGGCAGGGACAATGTCGTTGCTGATGCTTTGTCCAGAGTGAACTAACTTTGGAAATCTTTGTAGGTTGTTTGAAGTTTTGTTGCTTTATTTTTGGGAAATATTAATTATTGTTGCTCACGTGAATTGATGATTTGGGGTGTGAGTTTTACTTTTGTTTGTTAAAAGAGTTTTTGCCTGCAAAGAAAGTTTTCACTATGTTCAAACTTTCTTTCTTGAGGGGGGGAAGTGTTACGGATTCGTCACTTCCGTTGTGGTGGTTTTCATCCACTGTAAACATTTCTGATTCCATGTATTATTATTGTTGTCATTTAAAGGGAATAGATATTTCTATTTTCAAAAGTTAAAAGTTAATGTTTTAAATGAAACAGGAACTGGATGGCGATGAAGAGGAAGAGGGAAAAAGAGGGAGGAGCAAGTGAGTCTGACAAGAAAGCCGAGCTGCTCCGAGTTCTGACGCGAACGTTGTCGAACGGGAGTCACTAGCGAACTTTCGGGTTTCCTGGGAAAGGGATCCCGACGACAGAGTTGTCATCGCTGTGACCGATCAACCTGCGTGTCAGGTTTTTGGCGGTGGATTCCGAGGAGAATTATCGTCGGGCCATTACGTCTCAAGAACGGGTCGTCGGCCATTTTGACTCGCGCGCTTCACGCGTCGATCAAGGTTTCTTTGCTTCGTCAGCCGTTTTCACCGCTTTCAGACGTATCTGGTGTGTGTGTGTGTGCACCGTGGCTTCTGAGGATTAATTTGCGGTTCGCCGACTGTGAGCCGTGAAAGTCCATACCCGAGGGTGTGATTTCCCAGTCGCCTTGAGGGCGCCTTTGTGCAGCTTTGGGCTGTGTGACTGCACTTGCCATCCGCACGGGATTCTGGTCTTGATTGGACATCGTTCTGGCGATCACTGGAGCGAATCAACTTTGGGCTTGAAGCCAGGAATAAGAGACATTGGGGATGTTCTTGTTTCACTCACTTGGAGCACAGTGAGTTATATATTACAAAACTGATGGTACCATCATAGGACATATTGATTGTACTTTTGATTACTATTGTTGTTGTACTGTTATTCTTGTGTGATCTTAATACAATATTTGTTTGTGAGTAACAATTGGGGTAGCTTCTCCATTGATCTTTGACATACAGAATAACACATTTTTCTGCAGTGACTCCTCTCGGGGCTCGGAGGTACACCATGACCAGGGGGTCGGGGAGGAGCACATAACAGTAGTGATATGTAAAATCAGGTATATTTGTGTCGGTATCATGCTCCGGATGTCGAGTAAGAACCATCCCCATCTAATAAGTTCTGTTTAGACGAATGTCGGAGTAAGGTGTATCTTCGTCCCTGTCATGAGGGGGTGGGGCATGTTAACTAGCTTAGGGCATAAGGATAAATTATCCATTGTAAGTCTTACCCTATGTGATTTATCCTTTGTCCTTTATGGCACCGCAATATACACTAGTGAGGAAATGCCCATTTATTGCACTAAATAATAACTATAAAACCAACCGGAAGCCAGTTCTGAGCACGGCCATTTGGGACGCACCAGCTACATTGCCACGGAAGACAGGCAGGCCGAAGACATGCCCCAAGGAGCCGAGTGATTAGCCAGGGCGGAACAAGCAGCGACTCACTATTGGGTGGGAGTTGACTAAAAAACAGGAAGGCCAGGGTAAGAAGGGACTCGTGATTGGCCAGGGCGGAGCAAAAAGCTACCCACTGATTGGTGGAGGGAAGGCCGAGGAGGAAGCAGAGCGCCGATTGGCAAGGACCCCCGAGGACGTCAGAGGCGAGCAAGAAGCAGCGCGCTGATTGATGGAGAAGCGCTGATGACGTCACGACCTGACGTTAAAAGAACTCGAGGACTGACATTTGCTCTCTTGCCCTCTTGCTTTCTGGACCTCTCTGACCCTCCGATCTTGCCCTGTTCTTGCCCTCCTCTGGTTCCCTTGTTCTTCTCCTTCACGCGTTTGTGCTTGGACCGGCCGTGTTCAGAGACGCCACCGGGAGACGTGCAGAGTTTTGCAGGCGGAAATGATGCACGGCTTGCTGCTACAGCGTGACGAGGTCTAGTACGAGCACTGCAGCATGAACGGGTGCAACGAGGCCTAGTTCCTGCCAATGCACGCGCTTCACACGCAACGCCAGCCGGACCTCCGGGGCCTTGGCGATTCCTGGTGAGACCCCCCCACCCCCCACCACCCCAGAGCTGATCAGAGCTAAGTGCACGATAAACACACACCCTATTATTTTCCAGTTCTTTTATTCCCCATTTGTCCGTGTTTTCCCAAGTCATTCCCCAAGTCTGGTGTGAAGGATCCCATAGGAATTTAGTTTTACCGTTGCGTTTTTCTTGTCATCGACATTTCTTTTAATAAATCCTTTCATTATTTTCTGTACATTTATAAACCCGGTTTTTGTTTGAGTTTATTTTCCGCAGGTTTGAGACTGCCCGGCGGGATCACTCAGGTAAGCGCTTCAGCCTCCGCTTCTTCTTACTTTCTCCTGCGCATATATAGTGAAATCCGCATTAGATCATCACCTTCGGAGTTAAAAGCCCGCTATTGGCCATCCGTGACTCTCCTGGTGTTAACTGGGAGGGAATCACACGACAATATAATCAGTTCATGTTTGCATCATACTATATACTTATACCAAGTTCTGTCAAAGTCCCATTACTTGTTCACAAGTTAGCACAGTAAAAATTTCTACCCAACCTCTGACCCGAGGACCTGACCTCTTAACCCCAAAATCTAATCCATTTATCTTACCCCAACAATATGGATTGAGGCCCTCAATGTTAGACGTGAGATCAGGGCCGTGTGTCTGGATATATCTCGAGCTTTCTACACAATCTGGAGAGCAAGGCGGATGCTAAACTCTCTGCCTATGGTGTCCAAGGCTGACTCCACACATGGCTAACTGACTTCCTCTACTCTTGCAGCCAACCTGTGCCTCTCAACAAAATCCTTTCATCTCCTCTCCTTGTCAAGGCTGGAGCACTGCAAGGCAATGTTCTGGGCCTACTCCTATTCCTGATCTTCATCAACGATTTCTCTTGCTCTCCTTAAGGACTGTCTGGCAAACCCTGCCATTTATTTTCTTAACAACCCACTTGAGTTACTCAGTTACTCAGTCTTGGGTCTCACTACCTGATAAGATATATCTCTTGGGCAAACCATATTTCAAAATTGGCTTCCAAAGCCAGTTTGTTGACTGGGAATCCTCTGTCATGCAAAGTCCTTCCTTGGCACACCTGAATTCCTATCCACCTACATGTCCTTCATATGCAGCTTAATGGTGTACTGCTCTCCCCTGCCTCACACCTTACTCAGCTTGATGCCATGGAAACCAAGGCCTTCAAGGTCATGGAATCTCCCATGTTGAGGCTGAGTATATGGGCATATCAGTTTCACATAGCAGACAGGTCGGTGGTCTATCTGTCTTTTACCACCTTCTCTCTGGTCTTGCACCCTCTTCTATTTTCCATGCGTTGTCACCCTAAGGTTTCTTCAGGGTGCACGTGGTCCACCAGCAACCCTCTTCTGGTTAAACAACCAAAATCTAGAATTGCTGCTCCCCTCCACTCATTCATTCCTCTTTTCCCACCTGTGGAACCAACTTCACCTTTCGCTTCAATCTCATTCTTCCCTTCAGGTTTCCCAGGAAGCTGATACTCATTTTGCCGACCTCAGAAGTATGGGCGGCTGAGTCATCCCACCTGTTGTTATTTCAACTGCATGACAGGGGCTTGAACTCAGGACCCAAAGATCTCAAGCCAAACACCTGAACCATTAAGCCAACACCTTAACCATTAAGGCTTACAGGTAGGGTGATTCAATGTGTGCGGCCGTCCCTTGGATGAACGTTGTTGTAAAAATCAGGTCTACAACATTGTCC
The DNA here is from genome assembly GCF_964187855.1 of Myxine glutinosa. Taxonomy (NCBI): domain Eukaryota; kingdom Metazoa; phylum Chordata; class Myxini; order Myxiniformes; family Myxinidae; genus Myxine; species Myxine glutinosa. Next base: position 269,471,874 of record NC_136261.1, on the reverse strand, counting down.
CAATAGTAGGTTTAATTCAGTTTCGATCTCTAGCAACACCTGTAAGAAATCAACAAGCTTTGTATCAGTATTCCGTAATCATAGAAGTAACAATGGATTAGCAATTAGTGCAAGCAAGCATGGAACATCTAGCAATATGCACCATTCGAGTATACACTGAGTATATTCGAGTATACAGTTCGCACCATTCGAACCTTCACTCCTTCATTCCTCTTTTTTCCCGCCTCTGGAACAAACTCCCTCACTCTCTTCAATCCCACTCCACCCTCCAGGTCTTTAAAACAGCTGTTCACCACCATCTCTTATCTTCCCCCATCCAAAACCTTGATCTTTTCTATCCCCGCTAATTTCACCCCAATTCCACTTTTTTGAAATACCAACTTCTGTCCTGGAAGTCCTTGGTGTCCTTGTGTTTTATACTTCTCCCACCCCCCCCCCCTTCCCACACCTCCTCCCCCCAAGCCCTCTCCCTCCCACACATCTCCCTGCTCTTAAATGTTGTGTGCTCTCAAGTGTTTGTGTGCTTCCCCTTCTCTTGTCTTCCGCTCCCTCTTTTTATATATTTTGTTTGTCTGGTTGCTTTGTTTGTGAAGTAAATGTCAGCTCTTTCACGAGCCTCAATTCAGTATACAAAAAACACTACCACACAGAATAAATGTCACAGGAATGTGTCGGAGCGATGTCCGTCCGAGCTCTTATGGGAGCCTCTCAGTGGTCGGAGACAGCATAACACCTGGGTTCAACTTAGACACAATTTCATTACATTCTCCCCGCCATTAAAACTACACTTCAGCTAGGGCAGAAATCAAGCTAGCAGCACATAGCATCAGTTAGCAGAAGAGTAATATCAGTGAGCAGCAGTTGTCAGTCCATGTCAGTCAGTCCAACCATAGCGGTTGGGGCGGCGAAATTCTCTCCCGGCGTGGGTCCGGTAACTACCGGGTACTACATCCCCAAGACCGGAATCCCCCGCGTCAGAGTATCCGCCTAAATCGGGTGACGGCGGTGGCCCCATTGGGCCAGCCGGATCGGGTGCATGTGTCAGGTCGCAGAATTGTTGCTGCTTAATGGTCGGCTATGGACGCCGTATGGCTACGAGGTTATGATTTAAATGTTGTCTAAAATGCTATTTCACAAAGTTAATAAAAGGTTTTTGCTTCGTTTTAGTTTAAAATGAGGAAAGGCTCGCTTTAGTCGTGCTGGACAATTGTATACGTGTGCCCTTTCGAGGCTAGATAAGGCCGGTCGTAAAATCCCTCTGATGATTCTCAGACGGCGCCTCGAGCCGCGGGCAGGAGAACGCTCACATGCGCGCGGATGTGTAACGCCGGTAGAATGATTAGATTGCAGACATAAACCTATCGTTAAAACTATATATTTTGTATTAATCACAGCGACGCTTGAATCTGTATAAACATGTTTTGAATTACTCAGTTGAACAAACCCATATATTTTATGGCCTTATCGAAGCCAAGAATGCACCCTCCCTTTAATGAGTTACATTTTCTGTCTCCTCGGAGCCCAGAGAAACATCTGGTCCGGATAAGGGACGGATGACGGTGGGGGCTAGGGATGACGGTGGGGGACTCTCGCTAGTTCCTTTGTTCTCTCGGAGATTTTCTGATAAACTTGTCCCTATTTATACGGACTGCGAATCAATGTGCTCAAGGAAGGCTAGACGTGGCATGAAGCTGGTTCTTGCTGTAGATGTCTGTCTCCTCCAGATCTGTATAAGTGCTGTTTTAATAAAGTTTCGTCATTCTTAAATCTCAAAACTGTTGGTGAACTTCTGTATACGATCGGCAAGAGTTGTTGCCCAACATTGATGGTGCCATGACTCGGATCGCAACAGACGCGGAGGACGGGAAGCGGAACCCGGGCGACAGGAGGAAGGCTGCCCGAGGCCGGGACGCTGGCACTCTAATTTGATTAAGGTGAGCAATTGTTTTATACCAGAGGGCTATCTTTCCAAATTTGTACCTTGCTTCCTCGAACGGCTTCAGTCCGCTTCCCTGTCATCCGCACTGCCTGCATTCCGAACTGAAATTGTAAGTAAAGGCTGTTTCAGGCCTCAGAATGACGTACCTTTGTTGAAATTGCGCAGGATAACATTTAAGAGTGACGTTACAATATTTGCGCAGGATAACATTTAAGAGTGACGTTACAATATAAAGCCAGGATAAACATTAAGGGTAAAGCTAAGAATAGATTTTGCGCAGGATACCAGTAAGGACTTAACAGTAAGCTTAAAGTTACAGTTAGCACCAGGAGGGGAAAATGAGGTCGGACAGCCATATAGGTTGAAGCCAGGTGGCCAAGATTTTTCCAGGAAGGAACAGCCCAGAGACAAGATGGGGTATGCCATTGCATGCCAGGGAACGAAGGGCTGTGGCTAACTTAGAGGGCCATAAGAACATGGCCAGTAAAAGAATAACGCGCAGGTAGTAGGTAGGCTTGACAAGAAGGAAGCAAGCAACAGAGGTCCAGATAAAACAGGCCAGGATCTGGTGGACAAGAGAAAATAAATAAGCTCACAGGAAATGGGCCAGGTGGCCACAGGGTGAGAAGGACAGGAAGGGTTTTGAAATATTGAAATTTTAAGCATTGCAGCTATGGTTATTGAAGCTACACCAGACAGAGGACAAGTAAGTAAGCAGTTAAGCAAGTAAATCAGCGAGTGATGCCGCTGGACCAGATGCCAGACCAAGACCCACCCCCCCCCCCAAGACCTGAGCTCAGTCCCGGGGCTCTAGGCAACACCCCAACACCCCCCGCCCTGCCTTCCCTTTTTCACCTCAACCCACCCCGTCCAACCCGTCCCAAAAATCCTTTTCCTTGAATGAGAGACGTAACATGAATGAGCAAAGATTGTACATGGGAGTGGCTGGAGAAAGGCATGATTTGAGTCGATCTGAGTTTCGCGCGAAGTCTGGGAGACTCACTCGTATATGAATGAGGAATGAATGTATATTGGGATGTTAATTGACGTGTGTATCTGGCCAATGTATTTGTCTGTATGACATATGCAAAGCAGAGGGTTTCGGTGTGAAGCTTTGTAAGTGGTCTACTTGACATTCCCTAGCGACTATCCGAGGGAACAGGTGAGGTCCTGAACTGAGTCCGGATTTTCATCTGTTTGGGAGTGTTGGGATTCGTGTGGAGGCACGAGGGTGCGCGCCAGGACGGGGGGCGGCGTGGCGTCGTCGCGTTGAGATGGTTGTGCCAGGTCGATCGGCGATCTCTGAATTTAAATCGGATTTTTGTCATGTGTGTTGTGAAATTAACGTCTATCCGAGAATCCTGGCGATGTTCGTTTAATTAAAGTGTGGTACAAACCTGTGTTTCCGCCGTGCGGCTCCGTGGAAGTTTGGGTAGAGTTATTGTGCGTTCGGGCAGGAGCCGAGCGAACCGCGAGTCACGTGTGCGCTGAATGGGGGCTCTCGGTTTTGGGCAGTTGTCGTTGTAATTGTTGTTGTCAGGATGGGAAATAAGAGCAGTTGTTGTTGAGTTTGTTGAATTGGGATCAGAGCATGAGATTTGCTCAGAGTGCCGGCGATAACTCGCCCACTCTCAGAGGAGGATGTGTGCCCAAATGCATTGTGGGTCATTTCGACTTTGCTGGATGTCGGACGTTCAGTTTCAACTGTCGGTATGTGGTGTGGCTTGTGCCAAGGTGTGGGCGCGAGGAGGATGTGGTTGTGTTTGTCTGTCTGTGGAGTTATACGGTTGTTGGATTCGTAGAAGCTAGCATTTTGCGATGTGGAGCCACGATAGTGGTCGTCTGTCTGTCCGGATGTGGAGTTCTTGCAAGGAACGGGAATGTCGCCGGACTTGTATTAGTTGTGGAATGAGAACTGGTACCACCTTTCTCTGTTTGAAGTTTGACCTTTTAAAGTTCATTTGACCTTTGTTCGAGATTTGTAAGAGAAAGAGGTCGGAGATAATTCACTAACCTTGGAAGAACGACAGGCTGTCAGTCTACTGGAGGTTGATTTAACGGCAGGATATATAGGACTTAAATCTGGAGAATATCGGGACATTATATTGTGGGTTAAAACTGAAATCACGTACGTAATTAGTGAACAGAGAATATCGAGTTCTGTTTGTCGTTGTAATTGTCGTTGATGTCCCGATTCAGGGGTCTCAAGAAATAAACAGACTTCCGGTGCCGACCGGAAGCGTCAGGTACAGTACGCTTGAGTTTAATTTAACCGGGCCGAGCACAGTGACGTGTGTGACCGAGCAATGGGGATAGTCATGGTAAATGGAGGACAATTGGGAAGATGCAAAGAGATGCAAGTAACATGAATTAAGTTGTGGTATCAAGAGGTGGGTGCTGTATATTGGTATATTGGTACACCAAGTAAGTATATTGTGGTTATTATAACTCGCTGATTATAGGGGGCGCCGGGTGCACCAAGTACAGATCGGGTTGCATGGTGGAGCAGGCGCAGGGTGGAACACCCCGTGTGGTTGGAGGTTGAAATGCAGTGAACATGCCCGATTTTGGCTTTGCGAGGCTCCGGATAGAAATTGGCATTTCGATACTGTGGATTATATTGTGCCTGCCTGGAAAGGTGATGTCCTGTGCTGGGGCTGGCGACATGCCTCTGTTATTTGTCTGTCTGTCGGTCTGATTGTAAGTCTTTGGTACTGGGAGGGCTAATTGAGTGCTCAGGCGTCATTGTTCCATGGAGGCAGGTACTGTGAGTCACAAAATTTGGACCTGGGATGGGATATAAGGTCAATGAATCAGGGAAAAGTGATTTCTGATCGCTGATCCGATCTGGTTTTGAATTGTTTGATTTAATTTTGAGTTGATTGGAGGTAATAAGGATTTGTGTCGATTTCTTGATTTGAGTTGATCTGGAAACAAAGACAGATGGGATTAATGTGTATATCAGGAACATTTTGGAAAAGAAATATGGATATATGACATTACTAAAATATAACCAAGCAATTGAGAGTTCTTGGGTTAATGGGATATAAATAAATGCATCTACAAGTTGATGGTTTATAAAAAAAATTTAGTTCTGGATGATACTTAAACGATGAACAATGTTGGCAATATACAAAGAATGTGACTTGTTTTTTGGGGGGAAAACATGTGGTTTAAAAATGGTTGGCTAAGTTTTAAAGATGGAGATGTTTCGCAGAACTCTTATGATTATTTATATGAGTGGTGGACTATTCCATGGCGAAGCATTTTTCAGTTTATTGAAAGTTGGATTTTGTAAAATAATGGTTTAATATAACCACAGTAGAAAATAATATACAGATTTGGGACATTTTGTAAACTTTCGAATAATGAGAAGATTCATAAAATTCATTTTATTTATTTCATGGAAAATATTTGGGTTGCAAGTGGAGAAGCATGGAGATGGAGATGGAGATGGAGATGGAGATTGTCTACTCTGAATGACAGGTGGTGGTATCAAGGGCGCTGAGGAGTTTGTTCACGTTGTAAAGTTTGTTTATTTATTTGTTTATTTAGTTTGTTTATTGTAGAGAAGAGTGCTTTTGGGATTCCGGAGCCAGAGTGGATAATTTGAGAGTAGTAGGTGGAGTAGAGGACATCTTTGCAGTGCTGTAGGTGGTCCTTGTAGGCTTGGGAGTGAACTGATTTGGGTTTAATAGGCACAAGCTGGTCTAAACAGGGTGAGGAGGATGGTGTGATTGATGATGTCAAAGGAGGCGTTGAGGTGAGGAGGATGAAAATGTTGAGGTTGCCGGCGTCAGAGGAGAGAGAAGGTCGCTGGTGATTTTGAGGAGAGCAGTTTCAGTACTGTGGCTGGAGCAGAATCCGGATTGGGATGTTTCATACAGGTTATTGGCAGAGTGGTGATGTTTGAGTTGAGTGGCCACAGCACGTTCCAAAACTTTTGACAGAAAGGGTAGGTTGGAGATGGGTCTGAAGTTATTTAGGGTGTCAGGGTTTAGTCCAGGGTTTTTCCAGAATGGGGGTGAAGTTTCACGAGTTTTTGGGGAAATCGGTATGTGAAGCTGGATTAAGTTGGAACTGCTTGATGAGCCATGGAGATGGATTGGGTTTTGTTGTTGGTTGTCTGGGAGTTCGGTTGTTGCATTGCCAAAGGTTTCTGTGTGGTGGACACACTCGTTGGCTGTTGTCTTGTGTGACGTGGATGGAGATGTATGTGGCTGCGTGTGGCTGCCTGGAGTCGGGAAGGCGGCTACAGTGGTTGATATTGGTTGTGGATTGTCCGGGGTGCTTCGATTTGCATAGGGGGTGAAGATTGGGATATTACATTATTTTGAGTAAGTATTGGCATGAGTAATTACATAAGTAATTATGAGTTATTATGAGTATTAGTTATGAGTAAGTGATTATTACCTTCGCAAAAGCGGAAGGTTATGTTTTGATCGCTGTGTATTTATTTGTATGTCTGTGTGTGTGTGTGTGTGTGTGTGTATGTGTATGTTATTCGCATAACTCAAAAAGTATTCAACCGATTCGCATGAAATTTGGTGGGATGATAGGTTATTATCCGGGAACCATTTGATTAGATTTTGGAATCGATCGGGTCAAAGGTCAAGGTCAAGGTCATGAAAAGGTCATGGATGTGATTACAATATCAAACTTTTGGCGGGATAGAATGGTTTAATTTGAAACAAATCTTCCCGCATGACAACGTAGGTGTGGCTTTGCTACACAGATCTTGTAGTCTTTTATTTTGGCAACAAAAGTAGCTGCGGCGAAGGTATGCGCTCTACCGAGTGCCCGTTCTAGTTTTAGTAAAGTTACATGTTTCGCTGTGTTGTGGATCTGGGGACAAGCTAGTTTGATGGGTACCCTGGGGTCTTCGGCGTGTCTATGTGTTTGGCTGTCCGTTACACCGGACTCTTGAATGGGTTTTCATGAGACGAATTTCAGACATAACAGTGAGAATCTATTTTGAGCGAATCACAGTGGGTGAGGAAAACATTGTGTGTGACCAGACACCAGAACTGACCAGAATTGAAATTGGAAGTAGACCAGGTTATTTCTATTATTTGTTTATTCGTGAAAATAAATAAATAATAGGGGGAGGTTAATGGAGGTTAATGGTGGTTTGTTTGTGTTAATGGAGGTTAATGGTGGTTTGTTTGTGTTAATGGAGGTTAATGGTGGTTTGTTTGTGTTAATTCTAGTTGAAACTCTAGCTGAAGTAATTTTCGTTTATTTTTATTATTTTATTGATTTTTATGATTTTGATTGATTTTTTGATTTGATTTGAGATTTGAGATGATTGATTTTTATTAATTTTATAATTTTATTTTTATTGATGTTGGAAACAGGTAATGGGATGCTGAGAGAAGGATTGAATTTAATTTGAATTGGACTGGATTAAATGGGATTGAATTAAAAAATTGAATATTGGATAAAATTGGATCCACTTGAAAAAAGTGGATTAGGAAATTGGAGAAAAGGTGTTCTATGAAACTATGAATTGAATGAATTGAATCTATGAATTGGAGACCTGTAGACCAGGCGTTCCCAGGAGACTTGTGGACCAGGTGTTCCACCAGAGGAAAAAGACCAGGTGTTCGTGGAGCACTTCACCTGCAAGAACGCCTTGGAACCAAGGTGGAAGGGACCAGTCCAGGTGTTGCTGACTACACCAACGGCAGTCTTTTGCGAGGGCAAGACCTCGTGGATCCACGCCACGCACTGTAAGTTGGCCATACAAGCACCAGACACTACACCACAGCAACCACAGTAAGGATGGGCCTAATCATAGGTACAATACTATTGATAGCGACAGCAGCTAGGGGAAACTCCGATTCCAATAGATGCGAAAACGAAACCCGACACCTCACCGTAACATGGGGACAAAGAGTATCACTACCATGTTTCGAACAGAAAGCCCTGCACACAAATTGGGTGAACATAAATTGGCTAGCACTGTCGGCAGGGCCTGGACGCGTTGGTATGGTACTACAAAAGCAACGAGAGTTCCGGGAAAACGGGCAAGCTAGCATTGAGACCTTGGCCCAACCAGGATACAAATGGGGAACCCCTGATTTTAAGCTACAAACACGCACGCGCCTAGAGAAGGGCATGACTATGCAGGTCCGGTGCAGCGTCTGGACCCCAGGAGCGGCCAGTGGCGAAACTAAATACACACCATGCATCGAATACATACTCACGCCACACCCCCAGGATAAGGCCCCAAAGAGGGGGGAAAACACATATTGGAAAGTGGCCAGGGAGGTGGCAACAATTCAAAATAGGACACACTGCTGGTCGTGCATGCACTTTCCCCAAGCAGGCACCACAGGAATACACATGATAGTGCTACCTCTGTCCCTCAATGACCTCTGCTCACAACCTATCGATTCCCCATGTTTAGTCACCACGCTGGAAAGAGAAGGGGTTGACAACGGCAAGAGTTGCAATCGACAATTTAAACATAAATTGGCTAGCACTGTCGGCAGGGCCTGGACGTGTTGGTATGGTACTACAAAAGCAACGAGAGTTCCGGGAAAACGGGCAAGCTAGCATTGAGACCTTGGCCCAACCAGGATACAAATGGGGAACCCCTGATTTTAAGCTACAAACACGCACGCGCCTAGAGAAGGGCATGACTATGCAGGTCCGGTGCAGCGTCTGGACCCCAGGAGCGGCCAGTGGCGAAACTAAATACACACCATGCATCGAATACATACTCACGCCACACCCCCAGGATAAGGCCCCAAAGAGGGGGGAAAACACATATTGGAAAGTGGCCAGGGAGGTGGCAACAATTCAAAATAGGACACACTGCTGGTCGTGCATGCACTTTCCCCAAGCAGGCACCACAGGAATACACATGATAGTGCTACCTCTGTCCCTCAATGACCTCTGCTCACAACCTATCGATTCCCCATGTTTAGTCACCACGCTGGAAAGAGAAGGGGTTGACAACGGCAAGAGTTGCAATCGACAATTTAATTATCGCCCGTCAATGACTGCCCATGTGGCCGAGAGGCCTGCCCCCGTCTGGGTCAAACCACAGAAAGGGACGGTCTGCCTCCAGGGTTCCGGCCACTTGCGTATGGGAGAATCAGAATGCGCCTACACTCTCCCCGGGAAGCTGGGACAAGGGAGCTCGGGGATTACATTACGAATAGTACTGCAAGATAAACACAACCACAACATAACGGCCATAACATTCTCTAGGGGGGTTAGTAGGATTAATGGGGTGGTAAAGGGACTCCAGTGCTTATCCACCCACCTGGTCCCACCCCATGGGACAATGTTTATATGCGGCGACAAGGCTTACCCCTATTTACCAAATAATTGGGGGGGGCACATGTTATCTGGGTTCAGTCCTTCCTGACGTTGAGATACTGGATGAGCTAGACCCAAAGTCCTTGGACAGGCGTTATAAGAGGTCAGTCATGAACGAAGATGGAACCACTAAACTACACGGGAGCCTATGGGAAAAGGTGTTTGGTTTCTTCTTCCCAGGAGCGGGCACAGTCATGGATAGTTTCCGGATAGATAAATTGGCTTTGGCCCTAGAAAAGGTGGCAAACGACACCGCTACGGCTCATGACATACTATTGGATACGGTGATTCACATGCGTACAATGGTGATGCAGAATCGGGTGGCTTTGGACATGCTCTTGGCAGAGAAAGGAGGGGTATGCGGAATTATAGAGGGAAAATGTTGCACTTACATACCCGATCCATCTGAAGGAGTGTCAGCCGCAATAGTGAGACTAAGGGAAACTAGCCACGCCCTGACGATCGATCGGATCGCGCGCAAAAATTCTTATACATTTAGCTGGCTCACTGACTGGTTCCGGGGATGGACGGGCACCATAGTGAAGTGGTTATTGACCGCACTGGCTGTGATAATCGGGGTAGTAATTTGGGGGGCACTAATGAAATCTCTAGTCCTCCTCTGTATGAGAAAGTATTTTACAGGATGGAAAGTGAAGAAGCCGCTGACAACGACTATGGCTCTGACCACAGAGGCCGTCGACCTGAACGGGTCCTTCAACAAGGCAGTTGCGACCAACGCTCCAGAAAATTGTATTGAATTTTGTGACGACTGTGATACTTGTGTGGATCCCATGTGGGAACTGGCTGCTGCCTGTATGGATGTTTGTGATGACTGTGATACTTGTGCTGAAAACCCCTTGCGTGTACTGGCTAACGCCTCTTATGTATTACAAGCTGACAGCTGCACGCCCCCTTCCGACCCAACTATGGATCTGATTGCGACACTGGGTCTGGCGGTCGAGGGACCCGACGCGGATGTCCTAGACCCGCAAGCCGACCAGGCGCCCATGGGAGACTTTGACATAAAGGAAGTCCCTCTCTTTTCTCCAAATGTTTTAAGTTCAAATGCTTCAAGTGAATCGGATTTTTACGCTCTGTACCCTGATCAGGAAATTGAGACACAAGATACTGACGACATTTTGTATTCCCCAGAACAGCAGCACGTGAGGGACCTCATGGGCATGACCGTTGATTAACTTCGAAGATCTGCAAGGACTGCATCTGCAAAGGGTGGGGGGAGCAAGTTCCGCAGGGGAGGTTGTGGGCCCTCTGGCGGGGCAGAACCTCATCTGGACCAGACGTCTTCGTTGTGGATCCGAAACGTTAATGGACTTTCATGTTCTGAGCCCTCAGGTTCAAAGCACGCACCACACGACACGTTCCCCAAATGCACGGGCGAGGCGCTATGGGCGCACGGTATGCCCTCGGGAGATACCCGCATTACACGATTGTCTTTCAATAAAGCCCGATGTGGCACGTTGTCTCTTGAGATACTTTGTCTCGACGAGACAAGAGGAAGGGATGTCAGGTCGCAGAATTGTTGCTGCTTAATGGTCGGCTATGGACGCCGTATGGCTACGAGGTTATGATTTAAATGTTGTCTAAAATGCTATTTCATAAAGTTAATAAAAGGTTTTTGCTTCGTTTTAGTTTAAAATGAGGAAAGGCTCGCTTTAGTCGTGCTGGACAATTGTATACGTGTGCCCTTTCGAGGCTAGATAAGGCCGGTCGTAAAATCCCTCTGATGATTCTCAGACGGCGCCTCGAGCCGCGGGCAGGAGAACGCTCACATGCGCGCGGATGTGTAACGCCGGTAGAATGATTAGATTGCAGACATAAACCTATCGTTAAAACTATATATTTTGTATTAATCACAGCGACGCTTGAATCTGTATAAACATGTTTTGAATTACTCAGTTGAACAAACCCATATATTTTATGGCCTTATCGAAGCCAAGAATGCACCCTCCCTTTAATGAGTTACATTTTCTGTCTCCTCGGAGCCCAGAGAAACATCTGGTCCGGATAAGGGACGGATGACGGTGGGGGCTAGGGATGACGGTGGGGGACTCTCGCTAGTTCCTTTGTTCTCTCGGAGATTTTCTGATAAACTTGTCCCTATTTATACGGACTGCGAATCAATGTGCTCAAGGAAGGCTAGACGTGGCATGAAGCTGGTTCTTGCTGTAGATGTCTGTCTCCTCCAGATCTGTATAAGTGCTGTTTTAATAAAGTTTCGTCATTCTTAAATCTCAAAACTGTTGGTGAACTTCTGTATACGATCGGCAAGAGTTGTTGCCCAACACATGTAGCGGCGAGGAAGCCGGAAGATGCTCCATTGTCGGATCAACCGGGTCGTAAGCCGGTTCGTCAACTTCCCCGCATCGGGCCAGGTGGCATACCGAGACCGTCGACTCCCGTCCATTGGGCAACATCACACGGGCGTGCTCGGGATTAGCTTGGAGAACCTGCACCTTGTCCACCAGCGGGTCATATTTACTCATGCGAACCGCGCGTTTGAGAAAAGCCGGTCCCGGCTCAGAAAGCCAACCCGGTAAAGGTCGGGTACTGCCCGAACGCCGCGGGTAACGAAACATCCGGTCATGGGGAGTTTGATTTGTGGCAGTGCACAATAAAGTCCTGATCGAGCTTAATGCCCCGGGTAGCGACCAAGCCCATTGGTGTAGTCCTAGGCCGCGGGACTTAAAACTCAGAGTAACGGCCCTCCATATAATGCCATTAAAGCGTTCTACCTGTCCATTCGCCTGTGGCCTATACGGAGTAGTATAGCTAGAAGCGACATTATGCTGGAGTAAGAAGTTCCTCACATCCTGGGACAAGAACACCGCGCCTCGATCGGTGTGCACATAGGCCGGATTCCCAAACATAGAAAACAAGTTTCGCAGGCACTGGATAACCGTAGCAGCAGACATATCACCGCATGGGAAAGCAAAAGGGAATCTGGAGAACTCATCAACGATCGTGAGTAGATAACGAGAATTACTCGAAGCCGGTGAAGCCGGCAGGGGTCCTTTGAAGTCCATCGCTAATCTCTCCCACGGCCTAGTGGCTTGGACCAGCGGGCCCATAGGAGGGTTGTAGAAGCGAGGTTTGAGTTCAGCGCAAACGGAACAAGTGCGACAGAGCTGACGAAAATCCTCAACAGAATAGGGCAAGTTACGACTGCGCACATAATGAGCGAAATGCATCATGCCGGGATGGCACAAGGTGTCATGAAGAACGCGCAGATCCTCAAAAGAGGTGAGGCTCGCACACATCGCCGGCCGCGATAAAGCATCGGCAACAAGGTTATCCCGCCCCGGGCGATATTTGATTGTGTAGCAGAAATCGGCGAGCTCGATCCGCCAGCGAGTGATTTTCTCATAATTAATGCGTTGAGCATGTTGCGTGTAGTACATAAAGGCAACGCTCTGTTGATCTGTGATGATTTGAAAACATCGACCGAGCAAATATGGACGCCAACGTCTGATCGACTCGATGATGGCATACGCCTCCTTTTCGACAGACGAGTGTCTCCGTTCCGCGGAGGAGAGAGTCCTTGAAAAGAAGGCCACAGGGCGCCCCCCGTGAGAGAGTGTCGCAGCTATCGCGTGATCCGATGCATCGCTTTCCAAAACAAAGGACTTATTTTCGTCAATCGTCGACACAGCGGCACCAGCGATGTCGGACTTCAGGCCATGAAAAGCGGCCTTGGCAGCGGGACTCATGGGGAACGCATCGCAATCCACAAGCGGGCGGAGCTTCTCGGAAAAATTTTGAACCCACTTGGAATAATGAGCAAACAGCCCGAGAGCACGCTTCAATGAAGCACGATCGCGGGGCGGGGCCATGTCGGGCAAGGGTCGCAGACGCTCCTTATCTGGAGCGATAGAGCCATGGGTCACGGTGTACCCCAGGAGATATATCGTGCGAGCAGAATTGCGACATTTAGCCTCGTTCATAGTCAATCGATACTTGTGCGCAACCTCGAGGAAGCACTTCAGATTAGCATCATGATGTTCTTTGTCGTACCCGCAAACCGTGAGATTATCCAGATAAACAAAGACATCAGTTAAATTCTCCTTAGCGATGAGGTCGTCCATAGCCCTTTAGAAGCACGCAACCCCGATCGTGACCCCGAAAGGTAGCCGGGTGAACTGGTACAACCTCTGGCCTGATTCAAACGCAGTGTAGATGCGATCTGCCACGGAGATGGGAATCTGATGATACGCACTACGTAGATCGAGAGTGCTATAGACTGAGTACTGTGCCACCTGTCGTACCAGGGAGTCCATTCCGGGAGTGGGTAGGTGTCCAATTGGGTAAACCGATTAATCGTCTGCGAATAGTCGATTACCATGCGTTTGCGATGTGATTCGGTTCGTACCACCAGAACCTGGGCCCGCCAAGGCGACCGACTAGGTTCTATGATACCTTCCTTTAGTAGTTGCGCAGTCTCTTCCGCAATGAATTGCGTGTCAGCCCGTGAGTAGCGTCGCGATTTAACAGCAACTGGTGTACAGTCAGTGGTCATATTGGGAAACAGCGACAGTGGCTCAATTTCCATCCCTGCAAGAGCACACACAGCAAGAGTATCAGTACCACCAAATTCCATTTCCAAACGCCCATGTCGCTGGAGAAAATCGTGTCCTAGCAAAACTTCTGCACAAAATGCTGGTAAGACCATTAAATGCACATCCGGAAGCATTCGACCCTTAATTACAAGCTTCAGTCGACATTCTCCCCGAATGCTAAGCCAAAGCCCTTGAGAAGCCATGAAGATTCTGCGTTTTGTCCCGAGAATCGGCCAGCCATGCTTCTGAACAAGTCGAAAATCGACATAACTATCAGTGGATCCCGTGTCAATTAAAGCATTTGCAAAAATTCCTTCAATCATGAGTGGGATAATCGCGCGTGACAGGCCAGGTGGCCCTGCAGATGTCGAGTCGTCGAGAGGAGGCACTCGAGCCTCGCGTGTGGATCCGACGCCAGCTAATGTCTTTCGTGCAGTTGAAGTCGCTTGTAGGCCAGTCGTGCCGACACCAGAGGGCGCTCGTGCCATGCGCGGAGATCCCAGGTTTCGTGTAGTCAAAGTGGATCGTAGGTCGGTCGTGCCGCCACCAGAGGGTGCTCGTGCCACGCGCGGAGTTTCGAAGCCAGCGTACGCCAATCGTGGAGCCGAAGCCGGAAGTTGGCTGGGCGTCGAAAGAATTCCTGTCAAGGACGGCCATGCCGCGTACTGCTGTGATTGAGCGAATTGTTTAGTCGGCGCGGCAAGTCTCATCAAGGTCGAGCTCTCAGCTCGGGGCCCACGGAAGGGGCGATTCCAATCAAGGTCGGGCGAGGCATGCTGGGCGCCGTTCGAACCGCGGGCGCAGAGATAAGCACATTCAGCATCGAGCTCGCTCGCCGGCCCCGCGACGATCGACAAACTTTTGCAAAATGACCCGTCTTTGTACACAAATGGCATTTCGCCTCCTTAGCCGGACAAACTGAGCTGAGATGGTTCCGGTTCCCACAGAAATAGCACTTAGCTTTACCTCCTGGCTTGGGTCCAGCAGCAGCGGCCGCTGATAAACTCGGGTCGGGGTCCTCGAGCGCATCGGGTGCCTCCAATTCCGGCGAGGATGCAGCATCCTCTAGCTCGGCGGTAGCTCTCTCCGGTCGTGTCTGTCGGGATATCCCCGCAGTGACGTATGGGCGTTTATACGCGTCGGCTTGTACCTGCGCTTCGTTGTACACATGAGATAACCGAAGGGCTGATTATAGGGTCAAATCGGCTTCTTCCAGTAGTCTTTGTCTGACGACCTGCGATCTAAGGCCTGAGACAAAAGCATCGCGAGCAAGGTCATCACAGACTTGTTCATGGGTGCGTACCTCAGGGGTACCGTCCTTCAATAATCGTCGGAGGTCTTGAGCGAATTGGTCTATGGTCTCCGTGGGCTGTTGTCGACGAGACGCAAGCAGATGTCTGGTGTATACCACGCTTCGTGTTTTGAGGTAGATACGTCTCAGCTCGGCCACAGCAGTATCGTACGTAGCGCACTGTGTAATGGACATGTACACAGTATGATTCACCTTGGATTGCAATACCGCAAGCTTCGTGTCAGTGGTGATTTCCCCCTGCGCATTCAGATGATTAGTCAGGAGCTTCAGCCAGTGTATCAGTTGAGCGGCCGCGGCTGGCGCTTGGGGGTCCGCACTGAAAACTGGAACTTGGATCAGCTTATGAGCCATGTCGTTCTCGTTCAGGATGAAGAGACGAAACTGAATTAATTGTTGTAAAAATCAGGTCTACAACATTGTCCCAATAGTAGGTTTAATTCAGTTTCGATCTCTAGCAACACCTGTAAGAAATCAACAAGCTTTGTATCAGTATTCCGTAATCATAGAAGTAAAAATGGATTAGCAATTAGTGCAAGCAAGCATGGAACATCCAGCAATACGCACCATTTGAGTATACACTACCACACAGAATAAATGTCACTGGAATGTGTCGGAGCGATGTCCGTCCGAGTTCTTATAGAAGCCTCTCAGTGGTCGGAGACAGCATAACACCTGGGTTCAACTTAGACACAATTTCATTACAAACGTTAAACTGGCTGTCCCATTTTCCGGCTTTCGTTGGTGGACATCTGGAATATCCCACAGACCACTGTGTTCTTCCTGAAAATCAGGTGAGTTATCTCTGGCCCCCTGAACAAATTACAAATTCCTGCCCTAACTGCTGGGAAGGCAACAGCAAACTCCCCAGTGTAATACTTGCCACGAAACTGCTTCGGCCACACCAACACCGTAACAGAGTATAGGTATAGTACATAATATCATAATCATGAAAATTTAAATCCATGGTGAAACAGGAATTTCTTGTTGTGGCAGCAGAAGAGTAGATCAGTTTATACTAGACAGGTACCTAGATGCTGCACTACTAGACAGGTACCTAATGCTGCACTACTAGACAGGTACCTAGATGCTGCACTGGCAGTTGATGGCGTTAATAATTTGGAGACCCCATGCAAAATGCAATCGTGGCCCAGTGGGACAGTTTTGTTTAGAGGGTTTTAGAGAGGCAAGAGTTAGAGATAGAGCAGAAGGAGATTAGTGGGGGCAGGTAGGTTTCAGATAGGTTAGGGCTAAAGCTGGCCGTCCTATCTGCTGCCACCCACATGCTCCTGCCACCATCGACAATTACAACATTGGTGTCACCATCAACGACGTGCATTCATCGATATCATCTGCCAGCTCATGCCACCTGATAACCTCATCCTATCAAAGATACCACAAGCCGTGTCTTGCCATGCTGCCAGCCAGGCCACATATCACATTTTGCCACCTGCAATTTGTGCCATTTTTGTGGGCCATAATGTCCGAAGATCTTTGTTGAAAGGTCATATGGACCATGTGCCGTTTTCTTATTGGGCCACGAAATCAATTTGGTTAGAGGCCATATGGGGCCTATTGTCGCGCAACCGCCTTTGATTAATATCAGGCAGTCATGGATGCTGATCGCGAAGGCCTTAGCCCCTGAGGTGAAAACTCAATGGCGGATTCCAGAACCAAAAGCTACACCATGCGCGCGGGATGGAGGGAGCGGCGAGAGCCCTGCAGCCTTATCTATTAAATTAATCACCCAGAAACTGCGTTCAAGTTTGTACAGAAAATAATAGAAGGGTTTACTAAAGGAAAAAGGCAAGGACAGGAAAAAGCACGTGCCGGTAATAAAATATCCTAATCGGGACGTCCCCACTCACACTTCAGATACAAACGAGGGACTGCGAACTAAGGAAAAGAAACACATTCGTTGTGTAAAATGTAATCGCGGATGCGGCCTTATCTCGTCTTTGTCGTCCCGTTCTTGGCTGCCGTCCAACACGGCTCTGTTCGGCCCCGATGTACCCACGAGGCCTCGCTCCAAGTGCCACAAGGCCTCACTCCAAGTGCCACGCGCCCAACGCAGGCCAGCGGCTCCACACGAGGTCGATCTCCATACGAAGCACAAAAAGACAGGAACGGAGAGAACGCAGGTGCGACTGCACGCTACGAGCCAAGCAAAAGGACGTCCAAGCGACACAAAGGAACGTGTCAGAAGCAGCGAACTCCACTTGGGCTAGGCAGACGAAGAAAACCCAGTGCCACTAGAGACTGCCAGGGCCAGGGATCTGCATGCAACTCACTCACTCGGACCAAAGTCCTGCCGTGTCTCAAACCCAACTGCTCAAACGAACTCTCCTGCACTCGAACCAAAGTGCATCTCACGTCTCTGTCTCTCCAAGCAACTAAACTAACTCCTCTGGCGTTCGGTGCTCGTTAATATGACCTTCTTCGTGACGTCAGCCTTGGCACGCTGCCAACCAATCAGTCTCCTCCACCAACTCACCCAGGTGCACGCCCACTGCGCCACTCCCACTCGCGCTCCCTGCTCCTGGTGTCATGGCGCATGCTATTCGAGGTGGATAGGCCTCTCGGAGGTGTAAATGACGGCGGCCATTCGGCGGTGTCCTGGCCTGGTTTCTTCCTAAGTCATGTCAGGGGGGAGGGCGTTATTTAGTGTTGCACTAAGGATCCATCGGAATGTCTATGTTGGTCTGCAGTGCCAAAAGGGACAAAGGTTTGGCTAACCAGGTGAGGACACACAGGGGCGCTACTCCTTAATCCCTACACTACTTATCACTCGAACCTCCTGGTAGATTCACAATTATACATCTTAACCGACAAAACGCCTACACATGAACTTATTACAGGTAGTTTTCCTTACCGCGACACCTCGAAGCATGTTACTAACTCAGCTCTATCTGCTCTACATATCACTACCCACCAGACATAACACTATGAAATTTTTATCGGCCATCATGGCCAGAAGACGCCCATTGGTTGAGAGGCCACATGGGCTATTGTTGAGTCACCAGGTGCTGATAAGCCCCAAGGTCACCTGGGACCCCAAAAAACAGCATTGGGTAGGGAGGAACAGTACACTTTGTGGACCCCTTAGGAGAAAGAGGCCGATGCGGCTTAGCATTTTTTGGGGCCCTGGGCACAAAAATATTTATACCCAACACATCCACCAAAAACACGAATACAAATACTTTACCAAACCTCACAAAATTGTAGAATTGGCCATAAGGGAAAAAGCGGATTGATTTTGTGGTAAAAAGGTCAAGATAGGCCAAACAAAGGTGAACCATTGACAAATTTCTAAAATCCTCAATTTTCATCCGATTCACTTGAAATTTGAAGAGCATTTGCAGATCAGGTCACTGAATTAAACCACCAATGATTTTTGACGTCTACTTTGGCCAAAAGATTAACATTGGCCAAATGACAACAACTTATTTTGGGGATTTTGCAAGTATCGTTCTATGTACGACAGATTTCTTGTTTGTCTGTTTGTTTGTCAATCGCCCACAGGTTACAATTCTAAACCGATCGTCATGAAACTTTACCGAGTTGTAGAGGTCGTCACAACTGAGAAGCCTATTGATTTTTAGGTCAAAGGTCATCTTGAGGTCGAATTTCTAAAATCGTCAGTTTTCATCCGAATGCCGTGAAAGTTGAACAGTATTTGCAGATTGAGTCACTGAATTGGGAAACCAACTATTTTTGAAGTAAAAAGGTCAAAGGTCAACTCAAGGCCAAACTTCTAAAATTATCAATTTTCATCCGATTAACCGGAATATTAAAGAGCAATTGCACAGTGCCTCACTGAATTGGGAAACCAATTATTTCAAGGGCAAAAGGTTAAAGGTCAGACTCCAAAATCATCAATTTTCATATGAAAATCAATGAGCTATGATTAAGATTGTCAATTTGAATCTCAGCTGGAGTTCCCCAAGGCAGTGTTCTGGGCCCTGTGCTTTTTCTGGTCTTCATCAATGATCTCTCTGACTCTCTTGAAAATCCTCTCTATCTCTTTGCTGACGACTCTACTCTCTGTCACTCCATTCTTCATCCCTCAGATCGGCAGTCTGCAGCCTCCTCACTCTCTGCAGACCTTGACAAAATCACAGACTGGGCAAACAAGTGGAACATGTCTTTCAATCCTGACAAATCTCACACTCTTACGATGTCTCTCCGAAAAGACTGACTGGACAACCCTCCCATCCACTTTCTGAATAATCCTCTCCAAGAAGTTCTGTCACTCAAGCTTTTGGGTCTCACTATCTGCCATGATCTTTCCTGGAAAAACCACATTTCAAATCTGGCCTCCAAATCCAGTCGCCGAATGGGCATCCTCCGTCGTGCGAAGTCCTTCCTTGGCACACCTGAGCTCCTCACCACATACAAGGCTTTCATCCGCAGCTCAATGGAATACTGCTCTCCCCTCTGGGCTGGTGCTCCTGCCTCACACCTAGCTCGCCTTCGCGCTGTTGAAACCAAAGCATTCAGAATCATTGGAATCTCCCGCGATGAAGCTAACTCCAAGGGCCTCTCACTCACTCACCGCAGGCAGGTTGGTGGTCTTTCCGTCTTCTACCGACTCCACTCTGGCCTTGCCCCCCCCCCCCCCAGCTCTCTCTGGGCTCTGTCCCGCAAATATTCCTACAGGTCGCACAAGATCTGCCTGCAACCCTCTTTTGGTTAAACTGCCAAAATCAAGACTCTCTGCTCACCTTCACTCCTTCATTCCTCTTTTCTCCCACCTCTGGAACAAACTCCCTCACTCTCTTCAATCCCACTCCACCCTCCAAGTCTTTAAAACAGCTGTTCACCACCATCTCTTATCTTCCCTCATCCAAAACCTTGATCTTTTCTACCCCCGCTAATTTTTTTTTTTTTTTTTTTTTGTATAAAAGATCGAGGCTCGTGAAAGAGCGAACATTAATCACACAGAAAGACAAACAGACACACAAAACAACTAACATCGGGAGCGGTAGACAAGATGGGGAGAGAGGGGGAAGGACACAAACACAACATTTGAGAGCAGGGACCGAGAGACATGGAGACATCGAGAGAACTGTGGGAGGGAGAGGGCTTTGGGGGGGGGAGGCATGGGAAGGGGGGGGGGGGTGGAGAGGTATAAAAATAAAACATATGGACACTGCCAAGACTTCCAGGAAAGAAGTTGGAATTACAAACAAGGTGGATCTGGGGTGAATTACTGGGGGTAGAAAAGATCAAGGTTTTGGATGGGGGAAGATAAGAGAAGGTGGTGAACAGCTGTTTTGAAGATCTGGAGGGAGGAGTGTGATTGAAGTGAGTGTGGGAGTTTGTTCCAGAGGCGGGAGAAAAGAGGAATGAAAGAGTGAAGGTGAGCAGAGAGCCGAGATTTCGGCAGTTTAACCATCAGAGGGTGGCTGGCAGATCTTGTGCGACCTGTAGGAATATTTGGGGGACAGAGCACAGAGAGAGCTGGGGGAGCAAGGCCGGAGAGGAGTCGGTAGAAGACAGAAAGACCACCTACCTGCCTGCGGTGAGTGAGTGAAAGGCCCTCAGAGATAGCTTCATCGCGGGAGATTCCAATGATTCTGAAAGCTTTGGATTCAACAGCGTGAAGCCGAGCCAGGTGTGAGGCAGGAGCACCAGCCCATATGGGAGAACAGTATTCCATTGAGCTGCGGATGAAAGCCTTGTATGTGGTGAGGAGCTCAGGTGTGCCTAGGAAGGACTTCGCACGACGGAGGATGCCCAGTCGGCGACTGGCTTTGGAGGCCAGCTTGGAAATGTGGTTTTCCCAAGAAAGATCATGGCAGATGGTGAGACCCAAAAGCTTGAGCGACAGAACTTCTTGGAGAGGATTGTTGAGAAAGTAGATGTGAGGGTTGTCCAGTCGATCTTTTCGGAGAGACATAGTAAGAGAGTGAGATTTGTCAGGATTGAAAGACATGTTCCACATGTTTGACCAGTCTGTGATTTTGTCCAGGTCTTCAGAGAGTGAGGAGGCTGCAGACTGCCGATCTGAGGGAAGAGGAATGGAGCGGCAGAGAGTGGAGTCATCAGCAAAGAGATACAGAGGATTTTCCAGAGAGTCGGAGAGATCATTGATAAAGACCAGAAAAAGCACAGGGCCCAGCACACTGCCTTGGGGAACTCCAGCCTGAACGGGAAGGGGAGATGAGAGAAATCCATTCAGGGCCACACGTTGACTACGACCAGAGAGGAAGTCCGCAAGCCATGCATGGAGATTTCCATGGATACCATAGGAGGAGAGTTTGGTGAGCAGAGCTGGGTGCCAGACCGTATCGAAGGCACGTGATATGTCAAGGGAGACAGCTCTGATTTCCTGTTTGGCATTAAGGACCTCCATCCATTGTTGAGACAGCAGAAGCAGCATGTCCAGAGTAGAGTGACCTGGTCTGAAACCAAATTGATGATCAGAGATCAAGCCATTGGAGAAGAGGAAAGATTTCATATCCGAAGCAATGATGGATTCCATGACTTTGCTGATAATTGGGAGCAGGCTGATTGGTCTGTAGTTGCAAGGATCTGTTTTTGCACCTTTTTTGTGTAAAGCGGTAATGTTTGCTGATTTCCAGGATGCTGGCAGATGGCCTTGAGCAAAAGATAGGGTGAAAAGAACAGAGAGAGGGTGAGATAGAGCGGCAGAGCAGGATTTTAGGACCCGTGGGCTGATGCCATCTGGTCCAGTTGCAGAATCAGAGTCGAGGTTTGACAAAAACTCCTCCACCTTGTCAGGAGAGAAGGTCACAGAGTCCAGGAGCAGTTTGGTTCGACTGGGAAAGGTGGGAACAGAGAGAGATGGGTTTGGGACTAAGGATTTTGAGGCAAACACAGAGTTGAGGCATTCGGCTTTGTCACGTGCGATGTCAACTGTGTGGCCATTTGAGGTAAGGGAGGGGATGGAGGGGGAACAAACACCAGAAACGGATTTGACCAGACGCCACCAGGATTTGGAGGAAGGAGACAGGTTTGAGAGTTCATTCTTGAGTGAGGAGAGATAGTGCTTCCTGGCACTCCTGAGGGTAGACACACACTTGTTCCGAGCTTGGTGGAAGGAACTGAGATTTCCTTCAGTTGGATTAGCCTTCCAAGAGGCAAAGGCAAGTTGTTTCAGGGCAACTGCCTCACCACAAGATTCAGTGTACCATGGACGGGAGGAAGGGTAAGACAACTTAAGGCGAGATGGGATAAATCTGTGCATGAGAGAGATCAGTTTGCTTTGGAAGAATTCCCAGGAAGAATTGATGTCAGAGGCAGTGGAGATGGGAGACCAATCCAGACGATTGATGGCTGCCCCAATTTCACCCCAATTCCCCTTTTTGAAATACCAACTTCTGTCCTGGAAGTCCTTGGTGTCCTTGTGCTTTATACTTCTCCCTCCCCCTCCCCCCCCCCTTCCCATGCCTCCTCCCCCCGGGCCCTCCCCCTTCCACACATCTCCCTGCTCTCGGATGTTGTGTTTGTGTGCTTCCCCTTTTCTCCCCATCTTGTCTTCCGCTCCCTCTTTTTGTGTATTTTGTTTGTCTGGTCGATTTGTTTGTGAAGTAAATGTTAGCTCTTTCACGAGCCTCGATTCAGTATACAAAAAAAAATAAAAAAAAAATAAAAAAATGAAATGGACAATTTGATGTCTCCATGGCAACTTTTTTGGGGGGAGGGGTGGGGAGGGTTGGGGGTTAGTTTTTCCTCTGCACGGTCCTTCTTGTTTTTTATTTGTTTTTGTAAAAATAGACAAGGCAAAACAAACAAAACACCATCACAATGCTTTGTGGAAGAACAAAAAGTTTATTGCAGATTGCTCGCTATGTGACTTAAGCACTCAAGCAAGCACTTCAACAAAACTGTTGGTAAGGAACGGCTGGCTTGGCAAGCAATAGCAAGCTGATTGGTAACTGAACACACCCCAGATGAGCGACAGACCGAAGACCCTTTTCTGATTCTACCGCTTGTGTAATGAACAAAGTTAATTTCGGGTGATTTAAAATCCTTTTCGCCTTTTGTTACCTCTGCAACCGAAGGTGGCTGGAGGTTGTGTTATGTTTTCACCCCTGTTTGTCTGTCTGTTTGTAAACAGGGTATCTCAAAAAGTTGTGGACAGATTCAGATGAAATTTGGTGGCGTGGTTGGTTATGTGACAAGGACGAAATTATTAGATTTTGCTGAAGATCCGGATACGAATGCAGGTCCGGATCTGGATCTGATAATTTATTAAGTGATTTTTCACCGTTGAAAAACAGGGCAAAAACCGATAATACAGCACGATATCTCAAAAGGTTGTGGACGAGTTATGACAAAACTTGGTCGATGAGTTTTCTAAGTAACAAGAACAAGTCGATTAGAATTTGGTTCAAGTCGAATCCAGGTCCGACCTTTCTAGTCATGTTCACGATGTTTTTTCGTTCAAATTTTTTGGAGATTAGCAAAACTATACATTTTTGGAATATTCAGAGCATGAGGAATCCAAAAATTAATGTTTACATTTGCGTAGACACCTTTGCGAAAATGACACTCAGGACAGTGATGAAGATCTGTAAAAGCATATTCCTGAACGGTATAGATCTCGTAGATCCTGTGTATAGGACTTATAGTTCAATCTGATACTACCTATAACTTCCTATAACAACCTATAACTTCAAAGGACTTGCAATATCATGTATTATGTAATACAGTTATATCACAAATATAAAGACAATGGTTTTCAATTACCTTTGTTTGTTGCTTTTCTATAATCCCGAGCACTATTTTGAGGCCTTTATTGGATTCCTTGACCCAGAAAACATAGGATTAGCATATTTAATTAAGTTTATAGGTTGGCTAGAAGCCGAGATAGCACAAAATATGTATTTTTTGGCGGCCATTTTGAAAATCCAAAATCTGTGTCTGTGCAAATGCCAACATTGATTTTCGGATTCTCCATGCTCTGGTTATTCCACAAATGTAGGGCCTACAGGTTTGCTAATCTCCCAAAATTTTGAACGAAATTATATTTGTTAACATTGTGAACCTGACTATTCAGTATCCGACCGAACAAAACAAACTGTTCACCTGCTGGAGGTATGCTCTCCATACCGAATGCCGTTCTAGTTGAGCTGTGTTTCACTTTTCAACACCGCTGGGGTTGTTTTTCATCTTTGGGACAGTTTTGATTTTAAAAAACCGCAACGCTCTGCTCGGCTCACGGATTGGTCCATTTACTAATGAGGGGTGTTTTGTGATCGTGCAATATATTATGGTGTGTATTTGCTAAACAATATCGATGTATTAATATTAGGAATTATACAATTTTTATTGTGATTATTGTTGCATTTGTATACATTAAATGTAGTTGTTATTCCACTGAACCTACGTTTTCCACTAATACTAACTTCCACCCTCAAATTTGTAATAGCCCTGTCCACTTAAACATCAGGGAAAGGTTTTTAATCTTTTCATCACGTGACAATGTTTTCTTTCCTCGAGCTGGAGTGCTCCCTTTGCGCTGTTTATCACCACTCACAAGGTGAGATGATTTGTCTGCAAAGTGAGACCCACCCACGGTCTCATCTCGAAAGATTATGAACCACGATCTGTCTCTCGTTAGCCGTCATCTCGGGTTGTATGACGTCATGGAATTTGGGGACTCTGGGCACGTGCCCAGTGTGCCCCTGCGTTAATCCGCTACTGGAAAGAAGACACCACTCCTGGTACAGTGACCCCTCTCACCCACACATTTTGCTAAAATTGAATTGGAATTTAAAGTCCAAGTTACGTGTCTTCGTGAGAGACCGCATAGGGTTAGTGGAACGATGCATTAGACTAGGGACAGACCGTTTTTTTCTATTGCATTCAAGTGTTAGACTAGGGTGGGGAGCTGTGCTGTACAGGAAGTGGAGACGGACCTAATGCTGCTCCTCTTTCTGGACGTAGACTCGAGAGAGTCTGAAGAAGGAAGGTGGGGGTAGTGTTGTTGCAATGGCTGCTGGGCGGGGGGGGGGGGGTAGGGGGGAGGGGAGCTAACTTTGCATAGTATAGCAATAGTTATTCCCCATATTGCAAGTTTAGAATAAGCGTGAGGTAATTTAATTGTGACATAGGATACTAGCAGGAGTAATTGGAGTTGCGGAGGGGGGGGGGGGGGGGGGGATGGGAAGGAGCAAGGGTGGGAGAGGTGAGGAGAGAGGGAAAGGAATGATATACTACATATACAACTTTTGTGGGGGGGGATGCTTTGACATGGCCCCTCCGTTTTGGGGGAGGGTGGACATGAAGGAGGAAAAATTTCCCATGCAAAGAGTGCTTCATAACCTCAGTGTTGTCCAGGTAAAAAAGGAAATTGTAATACCCTCTACCACCATTACCAGGTGGCGCTACACAGTACACATTTACATAGAGAATTTACGTCCCTCTCCCAGTCCCCCACACGCCCGCATGAGGCCACGGCCACATATCCTATGTTACCCCCCCCTACCTGCCCCCAGACAAATTTGTATTTGTACCCCTAGTAAAGTATATAAGCGTTTATCGCTGGAGTACCAGGCGTTGCTCAAGCGAAAAAGAAACATTAACATATTTGAAATGAGGACAAATATAATGAAAAAGCAATTACATCCAAATCAGAATCCATCACAAATGTCAAATCATCATTTTACCTTTCGTTGAATATCTGCTGCTGAATGTGCCGTTGATCACGTTTCTGAGTTAAGTATGATGACGTTCAGGAAGAGGAAGAAGCCTTATCACCAATTTCGTTCGCTCTGGAATAGTTTTTTTATTATTTGTGTTCAAATGTCTGGTGATTGTTTTGTATTTATTTATTATAATGTGTACTTCTATGTAACTGTCATTAATCAAAAGGCTTAGGCACTATAGAGCGATTAAAAAAAAAAATCCAAAAAAACGAACTTTTTTTTTTCAATTTTTTTTTGCCGAAAACACCCCCAGGCACTCACTGATGAACCTCTGAAAGTTTGACGAAGATCCGTTCAGCCATCTTTGAGAAAAATGGCGACACAGACAGCTCTCTTATATAGTAGATGCGTCGTTACATGTGCAGAAAGCTGAACTGACAATGTTTGGAAAAATAATCATTGAATAATTATTATTTTCATCAGTGATAAGTAAATTATTTTCAGTTGTCGACATGCGTGGTTCGGTGAACGACAACATACATGGGGTTGTGCACAGCTCGCATACAGATCTCCACCAAGGTTAAAGGGGGTGTCCACTCTCCAGACAGCACACACCATATCCAGATGGCAAGCACCAGTCTTACCAACCGGCGTCTGCATCAGCATGGCATCATGGGGGGTACAACTTTATTTAAAGCATGAACATTTGTGTTGAATCGGGGAAATTTGGTACCTGATCGATAACCTCTTGCTGAGTTGTTTTTGCTGTTGCATGTTGTCAATGACCTGATTTTCGTCACCGCGATAACTTGAGAACGGCTGAAGGGATCTAATTCAAACTTGGTGCAGGTATGTATAATGAGGTAAAGATGAACTGATTAGATTTTGGGGTCACGAGGTCAAATGCCGAGTGTCAGAGGTCATGTTCGGTAAAAATCCTGTTACCATAACTTGTGCACCAGTGAGAGGATTCCGACCAAATTTGGTACAGTCATGTACAATGATGTAAAGATTAACTGATTAGATTTTGGGGTCAAGAAGGTCAAAATGTTGGGGTCTTCTACCGACTCCTCTCTGGCCTTGCCCCCCCAGCCCTGTCTGTGCTCTGTCCCCCAAATAATCCTACAGGTCGCACAAGATCTGCCAGCAACCCTCTTATGGTTAAACTGCCAAAATCAAGACTCTATATTCACCTTCACTCTTTCATTCCTCTTTTCTCCCGCCTCTGGAACAAACTCCCCCACTCCCTTCAATCCCACTCCTCCCTCCAGGTCTTTAAAACAGCTGTTCACCCCCATCTCTTATCTTCCCCCATCCAAAACCTTGATCTTTTCTACCCCGGCGAATTCACCCAGATCCACTTTTCTGAAATACCTGCTTCTCTCCTGGAAGTCCTTGGTGTCCATGTGTTTTATACCTCTCCTACCCCTACCCCTCCTTCCCACGTCTCCCCCCCCCCCAATCCCTCTCCCTCCCACAGATCTCCCGATGTCCCTGCTCGCAAATGTTATACTTGTGTGCTTCCTCCTCTCTCCCATTCTTGTCTCCCGCTCCCTTTGTTATGTCTTATGTGTCCGTTTGTATTGTTTGTGCTTATGTTAGCTCAAAAAAAAAAAAAAAAAAAAAAAAAATCCACCTCTGAAGGTTTTTTTTTTTTACACGAGACTCGATCTTGTATACAACAACAACAACAACACCAACAACAACAACAACAACAACAAAAAAAAAAAAAAGTGAAATGTCAAACTCTATAGTATAACTTGAGAACGGCGAAAGCAATCCAATTCAAACTTGGTACAGATATGTATAATGATGTAAAGATTAACTAATTAGATTTTGGGGTCCCAGGGTCAAAGGCCAAATGTCAGAGGTCATGTCAGGTAAAAATGTGATAACTTGTGAACAGTTGAAGGAATTGAAATTAATACGTGTTCTTTTTATTTTTCCACCGCGATTTTTCGGGTTTATTCTCTTTAAAATTCATTTTCTCTGTAATCGTTGGTCCGATTGATACATTTTCACCATAGGAGCGCCTCCTGTGGAGTATTCAAATGATAACTATGATGTCATAAGTCACGTGGAACATGCGCCATCTTGGAAAAACCGAAAAACTTTACACCTCTGTATCTCCAAAAGCACTCCATTGAGAAAATTGGGACGTGGCTCATTGTAAAGTATTCTCTATGGCAGTGGTTCCCAACCTTTTCGATGCCCCACACCCCTAGGAAATATTTGATTAATGTTCGCACCCCCTACAAAAGTAATATCACATTTGAAGATGAAGAAGTCAAATTTTTGAACCACATACAATACTGTGGGTGAACAAATTGAACTAAAAAATAAGATTTTAACTCAGTGCATGAAATGCAAATATAAATCGAGCAATTAGATTTAAATTTACACAGAAAAAAAATGAAACGGTAAAATCAATCCCAATTGTGAACATAAAATTCAATGACTTCTTTGTTCCTGCTTCTCTTTCATGATTTTGTCAAAACGTGGAACTTTCTTGCAGACTGCGATCCGCAGGTCTGCCTGTGGATTCAGACGATTCCGAGATTTTGTCTTGATTGACAAAAGAGAACCGAATCCAGATTCACACAGGTATGTCGTTGCAAATGGAATCATGAAGACACGGAGTGCTTTTCCACCAAGTCTTGGGAGCATATCCAGTGCTGCACACCAAAACTCCTCCAAAGTCTTGCTTTCAAATTACATTTCAAGAGCTCGATTTGTACGCAAATCAATAAGGTCTTCCTTCAGTTCTTCATCATTTGACATTTTCTCCATATTGTAGGAATATGGATTCATGATCCATTCTTCTGAAATCTTCAGGTCTCCAGCAGAAATTATTGAGTGGGCAAAATTTAATTTGAAGAAAATTTGAGCATTTACCTCATGTCACCATTCAACGAAGCACGCGTTTAATGACAACATCCTTGGTTGATCTCCCATCCTTTTTTTTTTTTTTTTTCTTGCAGTGTAAAAGATGGGAGAGACAGAGACAGAGAGACAGAGACACAGAGAGAGAGAGAGAGAGAGAGAAAAAAGACTTAAAAGTTTTATGTCATGTTCAAAAGGCACACTGGCAGATGGCCGAGTGATGACTCGTGACACACCACGACAAGGGCACAAGCCACTCTTTGTCACACCCCCAGATATTCCATCTCGCACCCCCTGGGGTGCGGGCACCCCAGGTTGGGAACCCCTACTCTATGGGAAATAACACATGTTAATGATGATGTCATCATTTGACAAGTACAACATTTCATCAGATCAGGAGGAAATTTCTTGTGTTGTCTCAGGATAAATTTGTGGAGAAAAGAAAGAAAAAATGACGTCATCGGTCACGTGGTTCAGCCGCCATATTTTCTTTAACAAAAAAGCCTTAAAAACTACTAAATATATATTCTTCTCCAAAACAGCTGAACAGATCGAGGCAAAACTTTACAGGCATGATCTGTAGGGTTTTGAAGAAACTTTACAGGCATGAACACATACCCATGTCAAACAAAAAGTTCCATGACCATGATGTCATCGGTCACATGTTTTGGCAGCTATTAATTTTTTGAAAAATAAATCTTTAAAAAGCCACTCTTCCAGAACGGCTGAACATAGCGAGTGGGAACTTCACACGTGTTCCCTATGCCTTGGGGCTACCATGGTGTTCTTGAATGATTCATCGATCACATGATTTGGTGGCCATGTTGGATTGAACAAAAAACGTTAAAAAATTATATCTCTTGAAATGCTTCATCGATTGATGTGAAACTTCAAAGTAATGTAGTAGTCCTCAAGTGTAATACGTGTTTGAAATTTCAACATGATTGGTCATTAGGTCTGGCAGCCAGAAGTTGTTATTGTTTGAGGAAGAAACTCTAAAATATTATATTCTCCAGCCACATGTGACTCTTCAGTATATCTACTAATTATGTACTGTTTGAAGTCAGTGGCATCCTGTCTATTAATTATGTACTATCGGAACGTACCTTTCGACCCTTTGGACTGCTGAGACCGATTTGACCTTTGAAGAATCTTTAAGATCCCCAAGACCCTTAAGACCACAGAATACCCCAAAGACCCTCAAATACCACGAAGAACCAGAGGACCACAAGGACCCAAAAGAGCCAGAACACCCAAAAGACCCTGAGAACTCTGAAGACCCAAAATACGCTGAGGACAGCCTCATTAAAAAATTATTTATTTTAAGTACAATACCGAATTCAGTTTTATAAAGAGGACGCTATGTCTCACACATGTCCGATGAAAGTGGGGTTGTAACAAAGCGGGGTTGTATCAAAGCAGGATGGCGTGGGTACCCAGTCATCTCTGACAGCAGTTATAAAGTGGCAGTTTTAGCGGGGTTGTAATTTATTTTATCATAATTTATCATAATTTTTTTTTTTTGCTGGGAACAAAGTAAAAAATTTCCAGTATGAAGTTGATAAATAAAAGCTTGAGTGAAACATCTTTTCAGAACATCCATTGCAATAAATGAAGCCATGTGTCTTAATCCCTTGCTAGTTTGTACTGTAAATGTAGGACTTAACACAAGTTGAAGTCATACTACGATGACTTGAGATTTGATCCTAAGGACTTGAGACTTGCCCTGAAAAACTTCAGACTTAGCTCAAGTGGCTTGTTGACATCTCTGGTGAATGGGCCCAGAGTACAATGGGCCCAGAAATTCAGGTTTAAATAGATAAAAAATCTCCGTTCGTTCAACGACTCGTGGGCATGTATGGATAGTGGGGATTCATTAATTGTATTGCTTCTTCTATTTGTATTCTTGCCCCCTGTTCTTCAATACAGTTTATAAAACCCACTTTGTCTCTGGGTGAATTCAAGTGTCTCAGTTTCTAGTCAAAGGAGGGATATACGTCCATTAAAGGATGGACAGATTGGGTTTGGGCGATTAGCACCCAGTACAAGACCGTGGCTGTGTCTGCCGATTTCACTCGGATCACCAATTCGAGTGATCAGACGTACAGCACCAATTAGCACTTCGACTGATTGGCTCGCATGTTCTACTGGAGCAAGGCATCATGGCAAACAGGCCCACAAATCCAGCTTGGAGCACCCAATTCAGTGGCCGACGCGACCGCTTTGATGCGATTCGTCGGATTCAGTTCGGGTAACTGGGACAAGTGGGATTCGGACCCAAGGAGTGGGAAACCCCTCAAAGCAAGATCTTTCATGAGCCCATGCTTTGAAGTACAGTATATATTCTGGGTTCAAATTAGAACAGTCAGATAGCCAAAAGAAATACGATTTAGTGCCAGCAAGGGGCGTTGTATCTCAAAGCATACCAACGCTTGGATCGAGCTCTGGTTCTCTCCTAGAGGATAACCTACGTTTTTTGGGGGAGGGGGGAGATGCTCCATTCCTCTCCTCTCGAGAAGAACCTTCGACTTTCGGAAGATGCTCTGCAACACTCCAATTGACAAGCTCTTTGGGTTTTGCCAGATGCTCTGCTACTCTCCAATAGAAGAATCTCTACAGATTTTTGGGAGATACTCGTACAACCTCTTCGGTTCTTGGTAGATGCTCGGTCTGCTCCTATCGGCTCTCCTCTCAAAAATCTTTGACATGACCAACATATATTGAAACTTTTCAAATAATCTCAGTTGAAAAACCGACAGTACACTTCACGAAAATCTGACAGTTTCAAAAGAAATCATTCACTTTGATTCCCATAACCCCAAACAGGAATAAAAAAAATTCAGGCAATTAAGATGACTATACGTGTGGCTGCGAGCCTGGTGTTGACTTAGCGGTTAGGGTGCAGGCTTGGGATCCTAGAATCCCGAGTTTGAATCCCGGTCAATCGCTGAATTAACGTCAGGGGGGTCGACTCAGCCCGTCATTCTTCCGAGGTCGGCAAATTGAGTACCAGCTTGCTGGGATGAATGATCCCGGCGTGTACCCTGATTTAGAATAGGTACACCATATCCCTGCGCATCGTAAGAGGTGACTAAGGGTTGGCTTCAGGAAGGGCATCCGGCCATAAAAACATTGCCTCAAACAGGGAACCATTAAGGTAATGGGGCCCGCAAGGCTAACCCCCACTATAGCGGGGAAAAATGGCCTTTAAACGATCATTCATTCATTCATTCATTCACACGTGTAGCTGCTCATTTCAGGTTCGTTTCAGGATGACTACATGTGTACAAAATTAATACCAAAATTATTTTATTTTTATTTTGCCATTTTATTTTGCTTGAGTAAGTTTTGAGGGCATAAGAGCAAATGGGAATGTGTATAGGGTGGAAAATAGGGTGAGGGGAGGAGGTCGGGGGGATGTCAAATATTCTTCCATTTTTGAATGAATGATTATGTACCTGGCTGCTGAATAAAGTAAAGCAAATATAATCTTTGAAAGCACTGTTGGAGAAACAAGAAACAGATCAAACAACACAACCCTTTCAAGTTTAGACATTTCCTGCACCGGTAATTCTCGTGAAGCAATATATCACATGGTTTCTGCACACAAATACAATGCAAATTAAACTTTATTGCACTAGCACATTTTATTTAATCATTCTGGATTCAAACTACACTTTAGTACACATCCATCACAAATAATTGGTGATACATGTTATATAAAAACGTCAATACAATCCGTTCAGTCACTCTATTGCAAGAATATCCCAATGCAGACATCCAAAATCAGAAAGCAAGGGAGATCAACATGGTGCTTGGGGTTACAGCTCTGGGAACACACCACTCCGTATCAATGTTGACAAGACATGCAACATCGATGGCTCCACCATCAATAAAACCACCGCAAGATGTTAGCTCTTTATGAGCTCCAAGAGCTGGCTATAAAACGTACCTGAGTGCGGTGAGGCACAATAAATGTTTAGAATCAAATCAGATACTCCCAAAACCCACAAACAGGAGCTGGAGAAAGCAACTGCTACGAATCACAACAGTTGCAGATTAAGCCATAAAGCCAAAACCATCATTTGAAAAGCAACACAACTAACAAAGCATACATACATTGCATGTTTTGTTTCATATTCATCACACATGTTTTGTCTTATAACATGTTAGGTACAAATATCAAACTGCAATGCAATTGAAAAGGCAAGGCAAAAACACACACACACACACACACACACACACACACACACACACACACACACACACACACACACACACACACACACACACACACACACACACACACACACACACACACACACACACACACACACACACACACACACACACAAACAATGCTCTCGACAGAGCTTTGAGGCATTCTCACCTCAACAAGTCTGAAAAGCCTTTCAAAGGTAGAACCAATTCTGGCCAGATCGCCACTCGGAACGTGAAATGTCAAATATTGTCGATGTAATCTAAAGATAATGATCATTTTCTCTCAGCTCCAGCTGATTGATGTGCTGCATCAGCAATGTATTGAAATAAACAAAGCAAAAAATTTCTAATTTGTCTCATAAGATGGGTTTACATTTAAATGGTTGTTGAACCAGATTGCCACGTAAAAGTCGAAAATGTTTTTTGGGGATTTGGATGCGAAAGCAGGGGAAGAAAAACTGAAAAGCAATGCAGTCAGTCAAAAGGGAGGGGAGAGATGGCCTGAGGGGTGTGGGTGGGCTTGGGGAAGTAAATCCTCTGAATTCCAAAGTATTTTGGGGAAAAAAACCAAAATGCTTTCAGATGAAATTCTAATATATTTCTGCACTGCAGATAACACCCATTTTCTGCCGAGCATTGTGGGAACTATTGACTTGGCATGAAATTTCAGATGCAATTCTAAGCTCATGTCTACTTGCAGTCTTTAAATTATGGGGGAATT
This sequence comes from Myxine glutinosa, assembly GCF_964187855.1. Lineage (NCBI taxonomy): Eukaryota > Metazoa > Chordata > Myxini > Myxiniformes > Myxinidae > Myxine > Myxine glutinosa. The sequence goes on along the minus strand of NC_136261.1, from coordinate 269,438,276 downwards.
ATAGAGGATACCGCATTAAAAATGCACGTGGTGATCAAAACCACGATAACAAAAGACTGATAAATCATTGTAACAGGTATCATACCATCATGTGGCTTTGACTCACCATGAGGCTACACTGTTGACAGAGATGAACACACAACCGTAGTGTTCAAATGATCCATGACCTGCCAAAAGACAAGTACTGGAATCTCCCAACAGCTCCCCACCCCCAAGTATTTTTTGATCAAATCAAATCAAAATTCAAACCAAATGACATGTATTAACAGTTCCAAAACAGAACTCTCCTGGTACTGCACAGCTTTGTCAGAGTTGAGGAAGGTCTGTGTTAAGACTAAGCATCTCTAACTCCCACTCCCAAACATCCCTGTAACCCCCTCAACCGTTAGTGCACCGGTGTATCTCAAACCCCTTTTTGCATGTTACTATCCATGTCGAAAGCCCCACCGAACTAACGAAGGGTTAAATAAAACAAAAGACAAAGCAACTTTCTCCTGCCAATCAGATGTTCAACCACGAACTCAGTCGGAATGTAAACTGGACGTGGTACTTTTTCATCCAAAACTAACAAGCTCGCATTGACCCAGTAATAAGTACGAAACCTTGTGTTGTATATCAGTAGATTGAAAATGTTCACATTAAATAACAACCTTTTTGAAGGCGTTCCGAAGAACAGCACTTCATTCCCCAAACTGGTATGTGGTATACATGGATCCAAAAGGGTTTTTGTTTTTTTAAAGGAACGTTTTTAAGGAAATAACTTTATTTCCATCTCAAACTGCGATAATGTACAATTCATGGTATTAAACATCTGTGGTGCAGCGAGAGCTCTCGTGGCTGAATCCGGCTTTTCCATAATTTGCCATTTAAAGGGTTACAGCTGCATCACCACAATAGTCCTTCTCAGCTCAGCACATCAGCCATGAGAAAGCAGTCACATTTTAGCAGAACCTATCATCAAATTACATGTGTCAATTTAAGGCAGAACCGTCTGCTATTGGTCAGCATATTAGAGGTGGTCAAATTACTTAAACAATGAGCAGTTATCACAAAATTGATGAAAAATACATGGCTGAGGATACCTCTTGCCATGCATTGAAAGATCATTCGTACACAGTGATGTGATAAACAAGACAGAGCGAGGTTTGAGTACAAAGCTGTGAGGTCACGACTTCACTTCTGTTTATAGAAAAGGCTCTCGAGCACTTTTTTTTGAAAATTTCCAAACAGTTACAGTCATCCGAGATCAACCACTCAGAAACCAACAGGAATATCGGGAGTCCCAGGGAAAACGAAAGCCAAACTCCAGATGCATGCAACAAAAAGTGTGCAAAAGCTAGAATCAATTTAAACAATTTGTTTAGGTTCTGTGAGCTAAGTTGGAATTAAGAAAGCACCACAAAAAGTATATTAAATAAAATGCCACCATTGTCATCCTGAGCTGTGAAAGGGCTCTGCTCTGTGTCAAAGATGAGATGCAATGTAGCAAAAGCTGATGAAATACGTGGGGAACATTTCTCCACTACACTGGTGGGTGCGAAATGTAACCCCTTTTTCAAAATATGTTTTTCACTCATTGTGGAACCAATAGATACAGCATCTGAAGTAAATGAATAGATCGTCATGACGATGCCTTGAAAGATGCATCAAAATGTAAAAGCATGCAAGAAAGATTTGCTGGGGAGGAGTGGCACATTGGAGGTGATTCTTTCACATCTGCTGTGTTGAGTTTCCATTCCAAGTATTATTATCATCATCTTCGTTATTACCACCCTGTGAACCTAGCCGGAATACATTTCCATCGCGGCGAAAAGTGGTCGAGCTCAACTGTCCCCGCCGCCTAAGCAACGCCTCACCTCTAGATGTGAAAGACAAGGACGAGAGGAAAGAAAAGAAGTCAGAACAGAACTTCTAAAATCATTACAGAGCATGCACCAGCCAGGATGCCAAAGCCGAAATATAAATTTGTCCACCACCCGTTGCTTTGCAAGCCCTTTGCTGTTTCAAATGCTACCCCAGTTCTTCCACAGCTGCAGACATTTACAAGTGACACACCGTTGTTGTTTGATAACCCCTTTGCCAGTTATGCCCAATTGTTGCCCCACTACCCCACTGCCAATTTAACATTGCTCTTTCTTCCACGAGCCTTGCTATTGTCGTAAAAACTTTTTTTTTTCAGACTGAACCGGTGAAGGTCTTCAAAATGACTAACCAATCCTCACCTGGCACTGTTCTGTTGGACACGTGACTCGCTGTGCCCAGCAGGCTCTGTGGGAGTAGGTATGGTGGTGGCCCTTTGAGATGGTGGTGCAAAAAACATGTTACTCAGAAAATTCCAGGTGGCCCGTATTGGTTGCATCACGTATTCCAAAAGAGTCCACACCATGCCAAAAGATACGGCTGAACGTGCAACTGCTGCAGATGTCCGAGACGCCTGAAGAGGACAGGCACAAATCACAAACCCTCACAAAGAGCCGATAAAGGTAAATTATATGCCCCTGACTTCAACACACTTACTCCATCTCTTCTTCAAACTGTCAATGCCAGTTATATAACAAAACTAGAAAGGCACTCTTCAACGTCGCGACGTCGACTGATATGCCTCCACCCACATTATTACATCATTATACATACTTGTACCAGGTTTGATTTAAATCCCTTTAGCTGTTCTCAAGTATCACAATTTTACCAGACATGACCTCTGACCTTTACAGGAGCGAAGCTCATGGGACAAGCATCATTGGGACAAGCATTAAGGGAATAAATGAACAAGATAAGAGGAAAGGGAGGAGGGGAGGAACCACTAAAACAAGCAAGGTTAATGGGAGTGATAAAGATAAAGGGACAGAATTTGGGACGACAAGAATTCTCCAAGAAAATTAGGTCTAAGATATTTCTGGCAAAGAATCAGCTGTGTGGTGTTGATGCCTTGTGCTTCCCTTGCATGGATTGCAATTTGGTTTCAGGATCCCAGTCGTGAAACATTTCGTCACAAGTTATACGATAAGCGAGAGAGGTGGCTGCATTGGCGTTGAACAGTTTGCGAAGCCTGTGACATGATGCCAGATGTTGCTGTCAATTGAGAGAGCTGAGATTTCTGGAGAGCCATTTTGCCAAGAGTTTTGACATGCCATAATGTTCATTGATGAGGATAAAATGCTTCCTTGTGAAATTTCAAGGTCTCTGAATTTTTTTTGACCTCAACACAGTGATCTTTCATGATTAATGCCTCAATCTGGGAAACGGTTTATGCATTTGTCACATCTGGCAGCTATCCTGCCCTGGGATTATCTTCAAAGGGACTCCTCTCCATGCTAAAAGTTAGCTGCATATTTAGTTACTGGAGAATATGAAGGTGCACCATCACCATACATGGGCACCAAACCTTCATGGAATTCTTTGAAGCTGTGACATTCTTGGAATAAAAACTTGACACTAAAATGTTCAATTTAAGTAAGATCCAAAACTGTATGATATCGAAAATTTCTGGATTATACTTCTGAAGCGAGCAATGCCAGATGAATGAAACTGTCAAATTACAAGCGTATACATCAGTTTATAACAAGTAATGTTTTTCTTCATTTTTTAAATAGCTCGAGGGTGCTAATGAATACCCCATTCCTGAAACAATTTTATACAAATACGCTCCTTGTACAAATAAACATGAATAATGTGAACATGATCTTTGGAGTAAAAAAGGCAGGTAGGCTAGACACACAGAATATGCATTGCAGACTGAGGGTTGATGCTGCAGGGAAGGATAAAAGGTGGGTGGCTGTGTGGGAGCACCACAAGGTGAGGGAAGCTGTGCAGAGAGAGGGGGCTCGGGTGGGGTCAAGCAATGTTCCGTACCGGTAGCAAAATAAGCACAGCAGTAGGTACAAGTTCCAGGTGCAGCAGTGAACTGGAGAGGTCAGCGTCGGTGAATCTGCGCCGTGGATAGGTCATTGCCAAAGTAAAATTGCCAAACGTATTTCCAGCAGCCTGAAAAGACAAAAGTCAAACTGTTGCTCAGCATTCCTGATGCGAAGTTGCACAATTAAATGGCTCAAACAACGAAAAGAACAAGCACAATTGAGGTGTTTCATGGAGTGCTGCACAACTTTGAATAAAACAAAATATATTAATGCTTGGTCAAAAAGATATCAAAAAGCCAAAAAAAATCAAAAATCAAATGCGATACATGTTGTATCAAAATAAAATAAAAAATAAAAAAGAATCAAAAAGTCACATTTATCTTGAAAGTGAGAATAGGAAGGTTTTGTTAAGTTTGCTCAGATTATAAATACGACATAATTTCATAGTATAATACAGCTCATGCTCGAGAATGTACCATCAGGCCGGTAAGCCATCATTTGGAGAGTCAACATCTTTCACACAACTAATTTCACAAAACCAAATGGAATATATTAATGATCAACTCAATATTTTTTCGGGCAAAACGGCCCAAAATAAATTAGAAAGAATCTGAAAATGCAAAGCCCGTCTGCATCTGTTTGTATTCAGACGTCTTTTTCTTCTTCTTCTTCCGTCGAAAAAATGAAAACAGTTGAACAAGAAATACAAAATGAAAGTTGATTATTTTATGCAGCCTTGACATTTCAGCTTTAGATCTAAAAAAACAAAAACAAGCTTCTTGCTTTTGATTGGTGAGCCAATTCTGTGTCTCAATGTGCAAATTCTTAAAATTTCAGATCAATTTGATGAAAAATGACGATTTTATGTAACCTTGACCTTTGACCTTTTCATATAAAAATATATTTTGATTAGTGAACCAATTCAGTGACCCAATATGCAAATTATTTAAATATCAGGTCAATCGGGTAAAAATTGGTGATTTTACGCAACCTTGACCTTTGGATCTAAAAAACAATGGGCTTGTAGCTTTTGATTGGTGAACCAATTCAGTAACCCAATATGCAAATTCCTAAAACTTCAGGCCAATCAGATGAAAATTGACAATTTTATGTGACGCTGACCTTTGACTTTTTTGACCAAATTATTAATTTGTCTTCTCCATATTATCATAACTAGCAACGGTACCCGCCCTATGGGCGGGGCTTCAATTGGGAAGCCAAAATGAAAAGGCAAAATATCAGAAATTGAAGGCAGAAATTTTTTTTTTTCAACGATTCATATAAACATCCGTCAAATCATATCACACGTAAATCATCAAAATCAAAACAGTATCTTTAGAATTTCAATAAAAGCCACATCACTGTTCATATCGGTAAATATTATTCCATCGTGTTTCAAATCGTGATATCAACTGTACGCTTTTCTTTAGGGAAAAGAATTGAATGATTTTGTACCTCTTCTTCAGCTTAGAACTTCAGGATAGATGACATTGCTGATAAAAGTTCCTTTTCTCGAATTGCACGAATATGTGAATTGTGATTGTGTTTCATTGTGATGTTTGTGCGGCGACGGGCGGTGTGTACAAAGGGAAGGGACTTAATCAACGCGAGCTGATGACTCGCGCTTCCTGGGAATTCCTCGTTCGTGGGACACTGTCTCAAGCCCCAGTCCCCATCACGGATGGGGCTCAGCGGTTTACCCGAGCCTGACGGCGAAGGGCAAGGTACACACGGGCCCGTCCAGTGTAGCGCGCATGCGGCCCCGGACATCGAAGGGCATTAAACGTTCATTAAACATTAAACGTTCATTAAAGGATTATGAAACGAAAAACATTACGAAATTACGTTCACACCGTGACGTCAAACACTACCGTGAACACATACATCGTCACAATGAGAACATCGTCACAATGAACGTTATGCGAACGCGAATGTTATGCGGGAGTCCAAACCTGAGAATGCTGGAGACCAAAGCTGAAATTGGGAAAACTAAATAGCCTATTTTACTCCCAGGGGTCCCAGGATTACCCACCCAAAATATCTTTGCGATCGGTTCAGCAGTTTTTACGGTTCCTTCGAACAGACAGATGGACATTTGGTGAATTATCGTAAGATAAAGCTTTGTTGAAAATTTAATGACAAAACTCAAATGGCAAATTTAAATTTCAGGTCAATTGGATGAAAATTTATGATTTTAGGTTGACTTTTGACAAAATTATTAATTTGCTTTCTCCGTAATATTTGATGGTGAAAATTTAAAAATTTATGAAAATAGCTCAAATGGGGGGGAAAAAAAAGAAGTTACGGCATGGACGAACGCACACGTGCGCGCGCACACACACACACACACACACACACACACACACACACACACACACACACACACACACACACACACACACACACACACACTTTCGCATCCCTTTCGTGGTGATGATAAAATATCTGCAAACAAAACAAACGTCCCATAAATGCTATGAATGCATGCATCTATTGCGGCATCCAAAAAAGAACAAATCACTAATTAAACCGTTATTCACTTCCTCACTGAAGGCTTTTTCCTTATTTTTAAATATACCATACCTAGCGAGAACATAAAACACTCGAGTACTGACACACCTCAGCCACAAAATGGCGAGCAGCTCCCAGAGTTGTTTCTGATGGGAACTCCTTTGTGATGGAAGAGCCATCTGGCAGGCGGAACTGGATTCGTGCTGAGGCACTGTGGAGGAATAAAAATGGTTACAGAAGAAAGAACGGCACTCGGTAGAGTAGAGCGCATACCTCTGCCAGATGAACAGTTTGTGTTTTGTATTCCACTGATAGGCTGGATCTGGATCCAGACCTGAACCAAAATCTAATCGGCTTGTTCTTGTCACCGAACCAACCCATCCCCAACTAGTTTTGTCCTAATTTTTTGCTAATGTATCCATCCTGTCCACCCCTTGCAGTCTCCACCAAACCTCATTGTTACCTGCATCCTTTGTTTTTCTGTCTCCGTCTATCTTCCACCTCCGCCCTGCTATTAGCGTTTCCCCTTTATCCTGCTGGTCCCTTCGCTATGTTGCGCCCTGATCTGTTTTGTGTCCTAGCTCTTCCACGAGCCTAGACCATGGATAAAAAACAGGACCAATAGTCTAACAACGGCATAACCAGGCTTTTCATCTGCTGAGAGGAGGATCTGCTGCCCCCTGTCATATGACCAGATCCTCAGCTATGATTGGTGAACGTTTGTGTGGAACATACATACATACATACACCAGATGGACAGACAAATGCTGTTCCAGACAGCATTGCCCTTTGGGCTACGCCGTAAAAAATATGTCTGCCGAACCACGTGACAAATGACGTCAATTTTTTTTTTCTTGACCAATTTATCCCTAGATCACGCTCAAGAAATTCAATACTGATCTGATCAAGCATTTTACTTGTCGATTTATGACATCATAATTAAGGCACCCATGACATCATCATTAACACATGTTATTCCCCATGTGGAATACTTTACAATGAGCTACCTTTCAATTTTTTCCTTAGAGCCGTTTCGGAGATATAGAGGTGCAAAGTTTTTCTGTCTTGCCAAGATGGTTCCTGTACCACGTGACCTACGACGTCATAACTATCATTTAAGAAATCTACAGCAGGCGCTCCTATGGTGAAAATTTGTGTCAATCGGACCAATAGCTGCAGAGAAAATGAATTTTAAATGGAATAAACCTGCAAAATGCCGGCGGAAGGGACATAGTACACACTATTACGTTTATGGAGGGTGTAGGGGGGGAGCGGTGGGAGATTACGTTAAAATAGATAGAGCTGTATAGAATAGTATGGTCCATGTGCGAGTTGAGGAGGATTGCATGAGAATTAAGGAGGATTGCATGAGAACAGTTCTGAGAGGATTGTGAGAGTTCTGAGATGGGGAGGAGCCTGGAGGAGCAGGAATGGTTCGGGGGAGAGCACACTTTGTGAGAAAAAATGAGGGAGTTCTGAGGATAATTGAGAGTGATGAGAGCTAAAAGGAGATCATCCTGCCTGCCTTGGCCCTGTTGCTGTTTTCATCTTCCTCATCTTGCCTGTTCATCCGTCCTGCTCGTCTCCTCATCATCTCTTCGTCGTCCTGCAGTCTTCTCATCACCCTGCCCATTTCATCGCCTGCTCCACACCCATCCTCCCCTCGCCCGCTTCCAACAGAGACAAGTCACCCAGTTTTATTGAGAGAGGTCACCCAGTCCTCGCCCCATACTGAGAGACAAGTCTGAGAGACAAGGCGCCTAAGTTTATATAGGATTTATTTTACCTCATTGTTTACCTCATTATATATACAGTATAGTTGTTATTGAATTCATTTTCTTCCGCCTTTGTTGTTCAGGAATAAACATGTTTGGTTTTATAAAAGCTACAAGGTCCTCGTGATTTTCAGCCCACATGCACGGGCATGATATCACCATCATTCGGAAGGTCTCCACAGGAATTCAAACCTTTCGGTACATTGCAGAATTTTAACCTCCCGCCGCAACATGCTCTACGTTAGTTGAGCCGTTGATGCAACTATACATACACACATTGGACGGACAGACAAACGCTGTTCCAGACGGCATTGCCCTATGGGATATGCTGTAAAATATGAGGGATCCTCGAGTCTTTTGGGTCCTCTGGTCTTCAGGTTCTTTGGAGTCTTAAAGGGTCTTCAAAGGTTTAAGGGGTCTCAACAGTCTAAAAGGTCAAAAGGTACATTCCAATCGTATGTAATTAAAAGACTACATAATTAATAGACAGGATGCCACTGAGTTCAACCAGTACGTTATTAATAGTTATATTGAAAAGTCACACAGCTGGAGAAGACAAAATTATCGGGTTGTTTCTTCAAACAATAAAAAAAATTCTGTGTGTTCGACTGTGCAACCGATCATGGTGAAATTTTAAACATGTATTTCTCTTGACAACTAGATAATTATTTTAAAGTTTCACATCGATGGATGGAGCGGTTCAAGAGAAATATATATTTTAAAGATTTTCATTCAATCCAATATGGCTGCCAGACCATGTGACCTATTAATTAATTTGTGGACACCATGGTATCCCCAAAGCATGGGGAAAATGTGTTTGAAGTTTCTACTCAACCTGTCCAGCTGCTCTGGAGGAGTTGGTTTTTAAAGGTTTATTCTTCAAAAAAATAATAGCTGCCAAACCATGTGACTTATGACGCTATGGCCGGGGAACTTTTTATTCATCATGGATAGGTGATCATGCTTGTAAAGTTTTGCCTTGATCCGTTCAGACTTTTTGGAGAAGAGGAGTTTTGAAGGGTTTTATGCTCAAAAAAATATGGCTGTCGAAACAAGTGACCGATGACGTCATAATTGTAATTCTCCCATACAATGTTTGCATAGATCATGCTCAAGAATTTTCATACTGATCGGATCAAGCGTTCTACTTGTCGATGTATGACATCATAATGAAGGCACCTATGACATCATCATTAACATATATTATTCCCCATGGGGAGTACTTTACAATCAGCCACCTTTCGATTTTCCCCAAAAATTGGTATCAAAACATTTACTTTGCAAGGTTACAAATTTGTAAAGCGGAGGTTTGTAAATCAGGATATTACTGTATAGAAGAAAAGAAAGAACCACCTTTCGAGGCCATTTTTCCCTGCAGAGCAGGGGTTGGCCTTTTTCGGGCACCATGGTCCCCTTTTTGAAGCAATGTTTTACGGCCGGATGCTCTTCCTGCCGCCAACCCTGTTAGTCGACTCTTGCGACACACAGGGAATTACCAGTGAACTGGTGCTCAATTTGCCGACCTCGGAAGGATGAACAGGCTGAGTCAACCCCCCTGGTGTTAATTCAGCGATCGACCGGGATTCGAACCCAGGATCCTAGGATCCTGAGCCGGCACCCTAACCACAAGCCAACACCAGGATATTACTGTATATACGTATATAATTATATACATACAAATACACACCAAATTGGTGGTTTTAAAAATCGACGAGGCTGGTTTACATGACGCTCAATTCAAATTACTGGATTTAAATTAATCACGAGTCTGCTGCATTCCCAAATGACGTTCATACTTGCGCTCCTGTTGGGCTCGCAGCCGTTGCTCCTCTTCTTCGGCTGTGCGCATAGCCCGAGCTACCGTCCGCTCCTTATCTGCTTCTGCCCGCTCTCTGCCGTACCGCACTGCACGCTCTGCACGATCCTAGAAATAGTGCACAGATGACCAAAAAACCCTCTTTGCTTTGTAAAAAAGATCATGCCTGAAAGAGCTTCACTTGAGTTCCCACTGTGGTTGAAAAACTTTTTCAACATTAGGGTGAGAAAATTTGTTGTATTTAGCATTCTACAACTGAACAAGCATCACATTGTTGTATACAAATAATACATAATACACAAGCAACTCATGATCGTGAGCAGGATCAACCATTGTCAACACCATCCCCATCATATAAAACTGCAACAAATTACTGTTAAATATCTTCTTTTCAAAAACAAAGCCTTAGAGAAATTTTGGTAAGATGTGCCATGAAATATACCAGGTGAAGTGCCCATTTACGGCGGGCAGTAGAAACAGGAAGTCCCCATAAACAACAAACATTCTCTTTCCGCTCATATAATGTTCTGTGATCATTGCATTATCTAACTAGAATGGCACTCCGTAGAGAGCATACCTCTGCCAGGCTGAACTGTTTACGTTTTGTATCCCCCTGATAGGCCAGATCTGGATCCGGACCTGAACCAAAATCGAATTGGCTTGTTTTTGTCGCCAAATCAACTCATCCACCTAATTTTGTCATTAGTCGTCCACAACTTTTTAAATATCAGGCTGAACATCGTTTTTGGCCATATCACTCATTCATGAAGAATCACTTATATATTAAAAAAATTATTGTATCCGGATCCGTATTTGGATCTTCACTAAAATCGAATTCTTCCTTGTAACACACAACCTGCCCACCAAGTTTTGTATGAATCCGTCCACAACTTTTTGAGATATTCTTGTATAGTTTTTAGCCCCTATCTCTCAATGGCTAAGAATCACTTCTAATTTTTTGGATCCAGATCCGGATCATCTTCAAAATCTAATAATTTTGTCCTCGTCACATGCCCAACCTCTACAAATTTCGTTGGAATCCGTCCACAACGTTTTGAGATATCCTGTTCGCAGACAGGCAGGGGTGAAAACAACCTACATCCACCTTCGGTGGGAGAGGTAATTAGATTTGAAATTAAATAATTTCCCAAAAAACGTCATGCTCTCATTTTAAGTTATGAAAAATGCAATCCCTGGAGTTTTGGCTACATACATACACCACAGCTCTATTATAGTACGACACACACACACACACACACACACACACACACACACACACACACACACACACACACACACACACACACACACACACACACACACACACACACACACACACACACACACCACCTGCTCTTTCCATGAAATAGACTGATTAGGTGAATCCAGGTGAAAGGTGTGAAAGGCTTACTGATTGCACCTGTTAAATGTACTTCAATCAGTGTAGACGAAGGGGAGGAGACAGGTTAAAGAAGGATGTTTAAACCTCGAGACGATTGAAACATGGATTGTGTATGTGTGCCTGTGCCATTCAGAGGGTGAATGGGCAAGACAAAATATTTAAATACCTTTGAACGGGGTATGGTAGTAGCTGTCAGGTCCAGAGGTTTTGAGTGCATCAAGAACTGCAACGCTGCTGGGATTTTCATGCTCAACAGTTTCCAGTGTGTATCAAAAATGGTCCACTATCCAAAGGACATACAGTCAACGGCAGGCCAGTGGACGAAAACGGCTCATTGATGAAATTGGCCAAAGGAGGCTGACACAAATTGTGCAGAGCAACAGATGGGCTACAGTTAGCCAACTGACAGTCCAGTACAACATTGGTGCCGGAAGACCCATAAGAGAATGCAGTTTTAATTCAATGGGGCATGGCAGCCGACGACCGAGTTACACTTCTTTCAGCAAAAAAACAAGAACCTGCGGTTGCAGTGGGGGGCTAAGGAATTTAAACACTGGACACTGGAGGACTGGAAAAACATTGCCTGGTCTGATGAATCCTGGTTCCTGTTTCACACTGATGGGAGGACTAAGGTATGGAGAAAACCACATGAGTACATGCATCCATCATGCCATGTGTCAACATTGCAGGCTGGTGGTGGTGTAAGGTGTGGGGTGTGTTTACATGGCCCACATTGGGCCCCTTGATAAAAGTGGAGCAACGTTTGAATGTCACAGGATATCTGAACATCAGTGCCAATCAGGTGCATCCCTTCATGGCAGTGTATCCATCTGCAAATGGATTTATTCAGCAGGATAATGCCCCAAGCCACAAGGCTCTAGGATTGTCCAGGAATGGTTCCACAAACATGATGGTGAATTCAGCTAACTGCAGTGGCCTGCCCAGTCACCAGATCTCAATCCAATTGAGTATCTGTGAGATGAGATAGAATGAGCTATTCGGAATAGAGATCCACTACCAACCAACTTGACAACTGTGGGAAGCATTGGAGTCAACATGGGCCAACATCCCTGTGGACTGCTTTTGACACCTTGTAGAGTCCATGCCCTGTCAAATTGAGGCTGTTATGAGGGCAAAAGGGGGTGCAACTCAATATTAGGAAGGTGTTCCTAATGGTTTGTCCACTGAAGTCTGTGTATGTATTTTATATATAAAATATATATATATACACACACGAGCCGAAAGCATCCGGCGTTGCCCGGGTTCTTTTTGAATGAATTTACGACTATAATTCAGCTTTTACTCACGGCCGTAGAAGATTGACTACTATAATTTACCTCTGCTTTTAATTGCGAAATGGGCCCAGCCTGGCCGAGGCGGCCTCGACCAGCCTCGCCACCTAGCCACCTAGCCTATAACCTTCCCGGGGCCCGTCCCGACATTTTTTGTTTCAGAGGTTTCCTCCTATCTTTCACCGTTCAGGAGATTAGCGCATGCAGACAAACAAAATCATATATATATATAGATTCCAACATCTATATATATATATAAATCTATATATATATATATATACAGACTTGGCATTTAATATGGAATATTTCTTTTGTGGGGGTGAACTTACTTTTCAAGATGACTTTGAACCAAAAGTTCATTGGAATTATGTTGAAATTATTCTAGATTTTGTTAGTGACCTTTAAAAGAAACAAAAACGACATTTGACATTTCGAAACAAATAAATTGATCCTTGAAAGTGATGTAAACTGATATCAAACTCAATTCACGGACAGTACTGTGTTAAACTTCTGTGCGTTTTCCAGAAGTATCTCTTTATTTTGCACATTAGCCAAAACATTTTTTTGACAAAAACAAAAGTTAAATTACGACTGGGATTACGGACAGTAAAATTACAGTTCAGTACTTCGTGTAACCCCCACGAGCATTCAGCAGAGCACGTACACGTCGAGGCATGCTGTTCACGAGATTTGCCAAGGTTTGGACAGGAATCGCTTGCCATGCAGTGACAATAGCCTGCTGCAATTCACGCACAGAGGTAGGCTGCTGGTCCAAGTTGTCGATTTGACGCGTTAATTCTGCCCACAAGTTCTCTATCGGATTCATATCCGGGGACACGGCAGGCCACTCCATATGCTCTACACCACGGTCAGCAAGAAAGTGTTGGATCATTCGAGCACGATGAGGCCGTGCATTGTCATCTTGGAAGACAAAGTTTCCTCGAAAGGCTGCACGAGCAAATGGAAGCAATGTTTCTTCCAGAATGACCCAGTACTTGAACTGGTTCAGGTTTCCATTCAGAACAACCAGGTGAGTTTTGCCCCCTGCATGAAAAGCAGCCCAAAAGGTCACCCCACCACCTCCAGCTTGGACTCTTGGCACTATACAATTTTCGTTGTGGGCTTCATGCACTTGTCTGCGCACTCGGACGCGGCCATCTTGACGATAGACCAGAAATATAGACTCGTCACTGAAGGTCACATGATTCCAGTGTCCTGGCTGCCATCGACGGTGCTCTCTGGCCCACTGCAATCGGCGCTGGCTGTGTTGTCTGGTCAGGCGTGGCTTTCTCAGGGGACACCTGGCATGATAGCCTGCTTGAACCAGTCATTGGTTGACTAGCCTTCTGGATACAGGCACATTTGTCAGTTGCTGCCACTCAGATCTAAGCCGATTAGCTGACTTGGTACGGCCATTGCAGACTAACCGGTGCAGCTGGCGATCATCTCTCCTTGTGGTTCTGCGTGGACGTCCTGGCCTCGGTATTGGAGTAGGGACACCCCTCTGAGCATTTCGTTTCAGGATCTTTGACACCTGACCTTGAGTGATGCCATACTGCCGAGCAATAGCACGCTATTTCATGCCAGAATTTCGTAAAGCCACCACTCCATGACAAACAGCATTGTCAAGTTGACGGACCATCTCCAGAGGAAGCGGCAATAACTTTTGTAGACGTGCAGCAGTTGTTTTCCACTAATACAGAACGCAACAACCCTTATATACCCAATTGTGAAGCCAATCGTCAAATGTACCTGTCCTTACATTTTGTCACGCCACCTGTGATATAATCCTGTTATTGACTTCTTGCTGCGAAAGACAATCAGTGACATGGTTCTTTCAACAAAGACATCATCGAAGGGTAAAAGAAACTCACCAGATTGATATACTGAGTTCAGAAAGTAAACCCAAGTCAAGAAAAAAAAAATTCCATATTAAATGCCAAGTCTGTGTGTATATATATATATATATATATATATATATATATATATATATATATATATATATATATATATATATATATATATATATATATATATATATATATATATATACACGAGATGAGGTGGAATGGTCGACCGATACTTTTCTGTTTCTGACAACTTCCATTCTCCTTTATCCTGTAGAGTCACCATTTTATTTTACATTAAACCACCAGACCTGAAAATAAAGAAAACCTTTTGAGTTTCTGTATCATATAAAACAAAGGGCATCATTTTATCATTTGTGGTACTAATTATGTTAACTAAAGTTGTCCATGTCTTTTTGGAACATCCTGAATATACATTATATAGGCAAAGTCTGCACCCCCTTTCAAAGTTTTCACCTTTTGTTGCCTTATAGCATGGAATTAAATTGTATTAAATCAGACTTTTTCCACCTTTATTTACACAACATAGCCAACAACTTCCAAGTGAAAAACAAATTGTACAAATTTAAAATTTTTTTATTGAAAATACAAATCTAGAATATCTTGCTTGGACCTGTGGTCCAAGGTCCACCCCCCTGAGTTAATACTTGGTGGAAGCACCTTTGACAGCAATTACCGCTGTAAGTATGTTGGGATACGTCTCTACCAACTTTGCACACCTTGATAGGGTAATATCTTCCCATTCTTCTGTACAAAACTGTACAAGCTCAGTCAAGTTGCGTGGGGAGCATTGGACAGAAATGTTCAAGTCATTTCACAGATTTTCGATTGGATTGAGGTCAGGGCTCTGATTGGGCCACTCAAGGACATTTATCTTTTTATTCCATAGCCACTCCAGTGTATCTTTGGCTGTGTGCTGCGGGTCGTTGTCGTGCTGAAAGGTGAACTTCCGTACCAATTTCAGCTTTCTTGCAGAGGGCAGCAGGTTTTCCTCTAGGATTTTTCTTTATTTTGCTCCATCCATTTTCCCTTCTATCATGAAAAGTGCCCGAGTCCCGGCTGAAGAGAAACACCCCCATAACATGATGCTGCCACCACCATGCTTCACAGTGTGGATGATGTTCTTTGTGTGATGTGCTGTGTTGGGTTTGCGCCAAACATAACGTTTTGCATTTTATGCCAAAATGTTTTGTCAGACCACAAAACTTTTTGCCACATGGCTTCAGAATGTCTGGAGTGTTTTTTTGCATTTCTCAAAGAGGACTCAAGGTGGGCTTTTTGAGTAATGGCTTCCTTCTTGCCACCCTACCATACAGGTCAGATTTGTGGAGTCCTTGGGATATTGTTGTCACATGCACACAGTGACCAGTCTTTCCCATAAAGATCTGTAGCTCTTTCAAAGTTGCCATTGGCCTCTTCATGGCCTATCTGATCAGTCTCCTCTTTGCTTGGTCATCCAGTTTTGAGGGACGGCCTGATCTAGGCAGGGTCTTGGTGGTACCATACACCTTTCCCTTCTTGATGATTGTCTAGACTGTGCTCCAAGGGATTTTCAAGGCCTTTGAAATATTTTTACAACTATCCCTTGATCTGTGCCTATATTTTAAAATTAACTTTCTGACATTTGTAGAATTTGTTTTTCATTTGGAAGTTGTGGGTTACAATGTGTAAATAAAGGTGTTAAACGGCTGGTTTAATGCAATTTCATTCCAGGCTACAAGGCAACAAAAGGTGAAAAATTTTAAAGGGGGTGTAGACTTTCTATAGGCACTGCATATATGTATAAATCTCCCTTCTCTTTTCTTGTCAATTCAATTCCTTGCTTATGTGCAACTGTTGTTTGACTGTTAATACATTGCCCTTTCACCCTGTTGCCACACACCTCTATGATCCTCGACATTGTAAAAAACAATGAGGAAAAATTGCAACTTTTCTTGTCATTCCTTTTAATTTAAAAGAAGGTGAGCGAGGACACCAACCACCCTCCTAAAAAAAAAAGTTTAATTAAATAGTCTTGTCATTCCTTTATTTGCTCTTATTTTTTGTCACATTTGCAAAGACTATTGTCAAAAGAAGAGCCTACTCCATGAAAGATACAATCAATCATATCGACAATAAATGATTGCACAAGCATAATGGCTTTGACAAGTCAAAGATCTTTGACTTTGAAAGTCATTCTATTGACTTTGAAAAGTCAAAGATTTGCTGCTTTGTGAAAGTGACTCGTAAAAATGTCAAACCTACAATCTGTTTAGGTTTGGCCTATGCTAAACAGCATTAAAAGTTTATTGCCTGCAGGTCAGAATGTCTCATTTCCTGCTTAACAAGGGTCAAAGCCATTAAATACAACTAAGAGCTCAAAGGTAAAGTGACAGATAAGTTAAAATAATTCTGCCACAAATGCATATTTGAGCATGGACGAATGCAAAGAGGCTGGCAATAATATCACGTTCCTGCTGAATTGTTGAGCCATGGTGGGCCGTGCCATGCCTTCCTATTTAACAGACAATATCCTCTCGGCACAATGAGTTTCTCTGTGGTTGAAGTTAAAACCTTACGGCTTTACTTCACCAAAGTGGAATCTATTCTCCTGGCTTTTATACTTCTTCCCACGTTCAAATTCCCCATTGGATTACAGTTCATATAATGTGAGCATTGTCCTGTCATGGAGATGGCATCTCTTTGTTGACGTTGGCAGTCTCTCTCTTTTGCAGTCGTCTACCTGAAGGTGGTTTCAGTGTTGCCCAAGCATCTAAATGCAAGTATTATAATGGATGGTTTGTCAATGCCTTTCCAGCAGTATATAGAGTTGTAATTTGGACCAGGGTGCTGGCACAACATGTCACCTACTCTGTTGAAAGACATTGTGGGATCTTTAACCTCCACCAACTCAAGCTTACAGAGAAGTCCAAAGCTTAACATCCATCTGAGGGAAGGTGCACTTTGTGAAGTGATGTCCTGCCTGCAAAGGACCAATCTGCCAGTTTCTAGTTGGGTCAGGAATCCAACACAGGTCAATTAGCTCAGAGGTAGTTACACTGCTTCTGTATCTTCCATGAAGATGACATTCAGATATGACTTCACTTCACCTTCTTGAACCTACATTTTTGGCTAAAAGGTGTCATTATTAATATCATGATGTGAGCAATTTGAAGATCGTAAAATCTAGTAATTATCAGCATTTAAAATATGACCTTTGTTATGAGAGCGAGGGAGAGCATGCAAGAGAGAGAATACATGCACACAATCTTTTGGTCCCCCAAAATTAATAAATGACAAAGCAAATGCACAAAACACCAATTAAGAAATTTGACAGCAGCACTAAGCAGTTTCCAACAATTTACCTGCAACACCCTGACTGATCATTGACAGTTTAACCACACCAGCATGAGCAAAAAGTTTAACACTCCAAATATGGCATTATGTTTCAGTGCAGTGGCCAACAAACCATAGCGATCTGCTTAAGAATCTTGTCACGGGCTGATTTTTCCTCGGCCTTCTCCTTTATTCTCTCTTCTAGCAGACGCTTTGTCCGATCTTCTTCATGCCGTCGTTTGAATGTGTGCACGTCTTTCCCCAGGCGCCGTCGCTCAATCTCTTTCATTTTCATCGTCTATTGCGAAATCGGCCACATCCACATCAGGAGAAAAGAAAAAGACCAAAACCCTTCACATGTTGAAACCCAACAAAAGTTGAAAATGGCATACAAGTTCACAATTCGGAATAATCGTTATTGTCAACTAATTCCAGCTTCAAAACAAAAATATAAATTGGAGACAGTGGGGTGTTCTTATTTTCCTTTTTAAAATCGACAATGTTCACTGTTGATAAAGGGCTCGACTGCAAGTCATTGGTGATAACCAAGCCTTATACATGCCTTGTAAGTCACGACTACAAAAGACGCAGAATTGTGAAAGAAGCATTTGATTTAAATTTGTGGGCTCAATATGATCAGCAGCAAGTGATTTGAATAATATTTTTGTAACATGCCGAACAAATTGCTTGAAGTGGCATGCATTAATTTAAGCATAACGAGGTAACGGAAATCGACTCCATAACATTGCTTATCGTTTTTTCTCACTCACACACCTGCAAACACCTCACACACCTGCTTTCATATACAGTGCATTCAGAAAGTATTCAGACCCCTTAACTTTTTTCACATTTTATTATGTTACAGCCTTATGCTGAAATCGTTTAAATTCATTTTTTCCCTCATCAATCTACACTCAATATCCCATAATGACAAAGAGAAAACAGGATTTTAGAAAATTTTGCAAATTTATTAAAAAGAAAAAACTGAAATATCACATTGACATAAGTATTCAGACCCTTTGCAATGACACTTGAAATTTAGCTCAGGTGCCTCCCATTTCTCTTGATCATCTTTGAGATGTTTCTGCACCTTCATTGGAGTCCACCTGTAGTAAATTCAATTAATTGGACATGATTTGGAAAGGCACACACCTGTCTATATAAGGTCTCACAGCTAACAATGCATATCAGAGCAAAAACCAAGCCACGAGGTCAAAGGAACTGCCTGCAGAGCTCAGAGACAGGATTGTGTCGAGGCACAGATCTAGGGAAGCCCACAAAAAAATCTCTGCTGCATTGAAGGTTCCCAAGAGCACAGTGGCCTCCATAATTCTTAAATGGAAGAAGTTTGGAACAACCAGGACTCTTTAGAGCTAGCCGCCCGGCCAAACTGAGCAATCGGGGGAGAAGGGCCTTGGTAAGAGAGGTGGGCAAGAACCCGATGGTCACTCTGGCTGAGCTCCAGAGATCCTGTGTGGAGATGAGAGAAACTTCCAGAAGGACAACCATCACTGCAACACCCAACCGATCTGGGCTTTATGGCAGAGTGGCCAGACGGAAGCCTCTCCTCAGTGAAAGACACATGAAAGCCCACAGAATCTTCTTTCTCACAGTCTGAGAGTCCTTTAGGTGCATTTTTGCAAACTCCAAGCAGGTTTTCATGTGTCTTTCACTGAGGAGAGGGTATGAATAGCAAAGGGTATGAATACTTATGTAAATGTGATATTTCAGTTTTTTCTTTTTAATAAATTTGCAAAAATTTCTAAATCCTGTTTTCTCTTTGTCATTATGGGGTATTGAGTGTAGATTGATGATGGAAAAAAATGATTCTAAACGATTTCAGCATAAGGCTGCAACCTAACAAAATGTGAAAAAAGTGAAGGGGTCTGAATACTTTCTGAATGCACTGTCCATCATCCTTCAAAACAAGTCAGTAAAGTCAAGAACAGAAAGCTTGTCCAATCGGGGTCATGATTACAAATGCACTTCTGCACCTCAACCCCCCTCTCTGATTACTGCCATACCATGTATTGAATTTGGAAACGTTTTTAATGTCTAAGCATTTTAGAGTTGTGCTCATTGGTTAACGTCGATCCGTTTTGACTTTTATATTTTGGTAAAATATTAATAAAGTGCTTATTCGGATGCTAGCACAATATAACATGTGCAAAGTGGTTGAGACGCTTCCTTTAATCAACGTGAGTGCAGACTCCATAGCACTTTCCAGAAGCAACAATACCTGATGATGGAAACTACAGATGGAGGTTAATACTGTGTTTTGTTGGAAAAAGCCACTTTCAGATGTGTAGTATCAAAAATAAGCATTCGTCAATAGTTATGAGTGTTTGGCAACTTGATGTTGTCTAATAAAACAAAGAACAGCCCGTTCTAGAATTGTCGAGTGAAATGGAAAAAAAAGGGATAAAACCAAAAGAGATGGTGTGGAAACACAACTTCGGTTTGTAGCAATGTACTTGACAAAAGCAACAATATAAATTAGATCCCACATTTGGCAAGGCAAAGCTTACCTTCCTGAACGACGTTATATCTCACTTATGTAACTTCAACTTTGCCGACACAGAACACAAAGATTTGCATCAGCATGAAAGTTGGATGGCATTTGATGGAAAACAGGATGTTTTTCTTTATCTTAAACCAGACTCAGAGGTGTAATGGTTAGAGCATCCACTCTGAGACCGAGAGGTCGGCGGCTCGAACCCTGGCCGAATCATACCAACGAATAAAAATGGTACATGCTGCTTCCTTGATTGACGCTCAGCATTTAAAAGGTTAGAGTCGAACAAATAACCATAAACAATGAGGTGCATGAAAAAGAAAAAGACTTCATAAAAGAATGTGAACACTTGGAAAAAACGTGATGTCAAAACATTACACAACAACAATGTAAGCTCTATACCAGACATTGGAGAAGTTCCAAACAGGTGATTCATTTTAAAGTGGACGCCAGTTAGGGTCATTCTGTGGACAAAAGTCTGGGTTGGAGTTCAATCAAATGTTCATAGGTCTACGCCCCTCCTCTACCCCCAACCCATGCATCAACACTTTGTACAAGATAAAAATGAGTTTTACAAAGTTGGTACATTAAGGCTAATGAGAGTTAGAACGGTTTGTTCACGAACATCAGTATAAAACAAACCAACTCAGGGACATGGTTTTAACCAGGTATAAGTCTTTATGCAGGTGAAATTGAAGGGCAAAAATAAATGCACTGCGAGGTTGAAAGTGGATTAAATGGCAGCTGAGCAATATTGCACAACATAATGAAGCATTTGAGTTCAGTTGTTTACAACTACAGGATGGGACATAAAAAAAAGGCTGAAAGGCAATTGAAGACCATAGAATTATAACCAGGCTAAGTCACATTTTTATAGATATTGAGTTAGTGACATTTTTACATAAAAGATGGCTCTCTCCATTGTCTAAAACCACTACCTGGGTGATATCTGCATCATGGCCCGAACTAGAACCGAGTAAATAGGTCAAAATACAGAATTACAGTCAGGCTAAGTCCACCTATATGACTTAGCCTGGTTGTAGTACTCGACACGAAGTGGGCACATGGCTCATACCTGTCAGCCATTTTGCTGAAGTCAGCTTAGCTCGTTTTTATGACCTGATACATTTCATAAAATATAAAGGTAAGCTTAAATAATATTTCCCAGCTCATACCTCATAAAAATGAGGTGTGGACAAGGCAATTTGAGCCCTGGGTCAAGTTTAATCCATACAAAAGGAAAGCAAATGAAGCAGCCAACAATCCACAACAAAAATATCCTGATGGGCATGTTCCTCTTAAGCTAGAAAAATATAATGATCTTCAGAAACTAGTGAATAAGAATATCATACCTCTAGAACATCAGGATTTCTACCGAAATCTGCCACATGTTGGACATGTGCACCGCATAAATGCCAACAATGATGAAAGTGACAGCGATGGTGACGATTACGAATACTGAATGAGGCCTTGTACTCCTGAACTACATGAATATAGACTAAACATTTAAACATGTTCATAATCTGAACATTTATAGTTTTCTGAACATTTAAAGTTGTCTGAACGTTTGTAGTTCTAAACATTTTTTTTTTTTTTTTTTTTTTTGTATACTGAATCGAGGCTCGTGAAAGAGCTGACATTTATTTCACAAACAAATCAACCAGACAAACAAAATATATAAAAAGAGGGAGCGGAAGACAAGAGAAGGGGAAGCACACAAACACTTGAGGGCACACAACATTTAAGAGCAGGGAGATGTGTGGGAAGGAGAGGGCTTGGGGGGAGGGGGGTGGCAGAAGTATCAAACACAAGGACACCAAGGACTTCCAGGACAGAAGTTGGTATTTCAAAAAAGTGGAATTGGGGTGAAATTAGCGGGGGTAGAAAAGATCAATGTTTTGGATGGGGGAAAAGAGATGGTGGTGAACAGCTATTTTAAAGACCTGGAGGGTGGAGTGGGATTGAAGAGAGTGAGGGAGTTTGTTCCAGAGGTGGGAGAAAAGAGGAATGAAGGAGTGAAGGTGAGCAGAGAGTCTTGATTTTGGCAGTTTAACCATAAGAGGGTTGCAGGCAGATGTTGTGCGACCTGTTAGGAATATTTGGGGGACAGAGCCCAGAGAGAGCTGGGGGAGCAAGGCCAGAGAGGAGTCGGTAGAAGACGGAAAGACCACCAACCTGCCTGCGGTGAGTGAGTGAGAGGCCCTTGGAGTTAGCTTCATCGCGGGAGATTCCAATGATTCTGAATGCTTTGGTTTCAACAGCGTGAAGACGAGCTAGGTGCGAGGCAGGTGCACCAGCCCAGAGGGGAGAGCAGTATTCCATTGAGCTGCGGATGAAAGCCTTGTATGTGGTGAGGAGCTCAGGTGTGCCAAGGAAGGACTTCGCACGACGGAGGATGCCCAGTCGGCGACTGGCTTTGGAGGCCAGATTTGAAATGTGGTTTTCCCAGGAAAGATCATGGCAGATAGTGAGACCCAAAAGCTTGAGTGACAGAACTTCTTGGAGAGGATTATTCAGAAAGTGGATGGGAGGGTTACTATAGTTTTCTGAACATTTAAAGTTGTCTGAATGTTTGTAGTTCTGAACATTTATAGTTTTCTGAACATTTATAGTTTTCTGAACGTTGGTCAAATAGTTACACTTTTATTGAATAAATCACTCATGATAAAATTACCGGTATATTTCTGTTCCTTGTGCTCTTTTAAACATTTACTAAGCAACGCCCACTTGTGTCAATATTACAAATGGGCCAAGTCCATTGTGACTTAGCTGGTTATAATATTAGCCATATTGGGATGTTGGAGTTTTGCCCTATTTTTACCCCATAGGAGTGATGAAAACATACATAACTATTTGATGGAACCTTTTGGTGATGCAGGAATGAAACAAATATGATCACTTAAACGTAAGTGAGCAATATAAACATAAAAATATTTTTCACGTTTTTCTCAAAATGACTAAACTGTGACATAGCCTGGTTATAATTATATGGTCTGCAATTGTAACTCGACACAAGTAACAATAAATATATATATGAATGATCGTTTTAAGGCCATTTTCCCCGCTAGAGCGGGGGTTAGCCTTGCGGGCCCCATGACAATCATGGTTCCCTGTTTGAGGCAATGTTTTTATGGCCGGATGCCCTTCCTGACGGCAACCCTTGGTCACGCTCTTACGATGCGCAGGGATACGGTGTACCTATTCTAAACCGGGGTACACACCGGGATCATTCATCCCAGCAAGCTGGTACTCAATTTGCCGACCTCAGAAGGATGACAGGCTGAGTCAACCCCCCTGGTATTAATTCAGCGATCGACCGGGATTCGAACCCAGGATCCTAGGATCCCAAGCCAGTACACTAACCGCTAAGCCAACACCAGGGTTATAAAGGGACAAATATAAAATAATATTTTAAAGTGAAACATTTGTACAATCCTTAAGTTTAAACACTTAAACCTCAATATACCCTCCTCTCTGTTCTATGCAGCAACAGGTTACGCATCACTTTCTGAAGATTGTCTTGGAAAACTCCCAAGATAATCTGAATAACTGCATCTTTTAAATCAGCAATTGTGGTTCTTTTTAACCGAAACACTCCTTTCAACTCGTCTCAATAAAAAAATAATCCAGTAGTGACAAGTCAGGGGATCAGGGCGCCACAGGAATTCAGTTCTGTGACTGACAAGGCAATTAGGATTTATTTTCCCCTCAACCAAGCGAGGCGTTCATTAGAGGTGTGGGATGTGGCTCCATCTTGTTGAAACTACAAATTTTCATTATTTCTCACCCTGTTCTATAGCTAAGTCTTCAGCATGTTAAGATAATGATCCGATGTAACAGTTACTGCCATTTCAATGGTAAGGTCTTCAACAAAATAGGTAACGTAGATTCATAATGAACTAAATCCACACCAAACGGTGATTTCTGGAGAGTGAAGTGATGCTTTTTTATGTTCTTGGAACTTTTCCAATCCGTAAAGTCTGCAATTCTGTTTATTCATCATCCCATTAATGTAAATATAGCATTCATAAGAGAAAATAATGTCATCGATACTGAGGTCTTCATTTCCCAGTGCTTCAGAAAAGCGGTTACAAAATTCAAAC
Organism: Myxine glutinosa; assembly: GCF_964187855.1. NCBI lineage: Eukaryota > Metazoa > Chordata > Myxini > Myxiniformes > Myxinidae > Myxine > Myxine glutinosa. The sequence continues at coordinate 269,413,822 of NC_136261.1, read as the reverse complement.
GGTCTTATAACCACCTTTAGAGGCCATTTTTCCCCGCAAAGCGGGGGTTGGCCTTTTTCGGGAACCGTGGTTGTTGTTGTTTTTTGGTCCCCTTTTTGAAGCAATGCTTTACGGCCGGATGCCCTTCCTGACGCCAACCCTTTTTGCCGCCTTTAACGACAAACAGGGAATTACCAGTGAACTGGTACTCAATTAGCCGACCTTGGAAGGATGACAGGCTGAGTCAACCCCCCTGGCGTTAATTCAGCGATCGACCGGGATTCGAATCCAGGATCCTAGGATCCTAAGCCGGCACCCTAGCCGCTAGCCCAACACCAGGGTTGGGTGCGGTCTTCTATGATCAGGTCTTCAGTATCGATGACAGTGTCGATGATCAGTATCGATGACAACACAGGTGCGGTCTTCTATGATCATTTTCATCAAGTCCTTGGAAAAGCTGAATTTTCTAAGGAAAAACTCCAATTTCTTCATACACTGTTTGTTACACGATGTGCAACCGATTCCTCTTTCATCTGAGAGTTGGTGTGTTGATTTCCGTGGACTTGTCTCCATTTGTTGTCGGACAGTTTAATAGCCTGGGACACCTGCACTCATGCAGACACGCATTTGCCACCACGCGTTTCCCGGACACGTAGGCACGCTGTCCTGAGCATCCCTTATTTGCGCTTTGGAGTAATTCACTATCATTCATCCTTCACCCAAATACCTTTATTATTTTGCAAGTTGGTACACGAGATGCAGGAAATTTTCTCTACACTCTCTTCGGTGACTTTGTTTGAATGTACGCGTCATAAAGATGTGCTGCTTTAAATATTAAATGAATAAAAATTGAAATTTGTTCACGATATCACTAAAATTACATTTAAAAATTGTTGCCCTTATTGTAAAAGATAAATTACATTGTATTAACCTTTTGAATGTTACTGCAGTAGACATTGAATATAATCAACCCAATGCAACAAGCTGCGAAAAATCCTCCGGCTGTGTAGTGTCTTGCTATTTGAATGAATCAGTGAATGCTTTCATGAGTAAACCTCAACCAAGTAAACCATAAGGGTTAGTTAGGTAGAGGGTATATGGTGCTACACAGTGGAGTATGAGAGATGAATTGGTACCTACCTCTTCTTCTTCTTTGTGTTTCTGTTCCCTCCGCTCTTCTAGCTGCTTTGTGAGCCTGGTGGAGAACACAGGTAAACATCAATCAATGTAGATAGAGTGAGAGAGAGTGTGAGAGTGAGGGAGAGTGTGAGAGTGTGAGAGTGTGAGAGAGGGAGAGAGTGAGAGAGTGTGAGGGTGTGAGAGAGTGTGAGAGTGTGAGAGTGTGAGTGTGAGAGAGAGAGAGAAAGAGACAGAGACAGAGACAGAGAGAGAGAGAGGGGAAGAGAGAGGGAGAAGGAGAGAGGAAGAGAGAGGGAGAAGGAGAGAGGAAGAGAGAAGGAGAGGGAGAGAGGGAGAGCGAAGAGGTGATTTTTTTTTTCCATTCACATTGAAACTGACCATTTACATCCTACATGTTCAGTCATGTCCAGGATGCAAAACTAAACTACACATCAAACAACCATAACCTCAGATCTCACAACACTCTTTGTAAATATGGCTCAACATTGGAGGTCATTTGGTGCTGGCTTCCTGGTTTAATGATCAACTATGAAGGGTATTTCAGCAATCTGGTCAAATGAAAAAGTGAATGAATGAATGAATGATCGTTTTAAGGCAATTTTCCCCGCTAGAGCGGGGGTTAGCCTTGCGGGCCCCATGACAATCATGGTTCCCTGTTTGAGGCAATGTTTTTACGGCCGGATGCCCTTCCTGGCGCCAACCCTGAGTCGCCTCTTACGATGCGCAGGGATACGGTGTACCTATTCTAAACCGGGGTACACACCGGGATCATTCATCCCAGCAAGCTGGTACTCAATTTGCCGACCTCGGAAGGATGACAGGCTGAGTCAACCCCCCTGGTGTTAATTCAACGATTGACCGGGATTCAAACCCAGGATCCTAGGATCCAAAGCCGGCATCCTAACCGCTAAGCCAGGGGTCAGGAACCTTTTTGACTGGGAGAGCCATAAAAGCCAAATATTTCTAAATATATTTCATTGAGAGCCATATAGTATTTTTAACGTATAATAAATTAAATATGTCTTACTTTTAATGCGACTTCTGGTGCTGCATGGTTTTGCTGATGGCCTTGTAGTCTGGTTCATACGTGGTGAGGTTGAGCTTCATGCAGGCGTTGAGGCTTCCATCAGTTAAACGTGAGCGTAGGTTGGTCTTAATGTTCCTCATATGCGAGAATGACTGCTCACATGCATATGTAGAGCCAAACATGGTCAATACGGCAATACTCACACGCTGCATTGTGTGGTATGTCACAGGAAGGTCGTTCCAAGTTTTAAGAATCAGCTGGTCTTCAGGTTGAAGATTTTTCATTTCTGTCCACTTGTGTTCCCTCGCCAGCTCTGCTCGCTGTCGCGCAAGACTTTCCAACTCTCCATTAAGTGACTTGAACTTACTCATCCACATGTCTGATGCCTTCAGGTCAGCAACTTCCAGCTCAAAGTCTCCGATAGAGACCCCGGGGATGCATGTCAGGTCGATTTTGTCCACTACACACTCATGTGGATGAGTGATGAACTTGAAAAGACCAGTGCGTGCACGAAATTCTCCAAAACGTGCTTTGAATGACTGCAGGAGATTGGACGTAAAGCCAGCTAGCTTTTGCAGGAGATTCCAAACTGATTTTTTTTTTTTCAACTCAAAATTGTCTGGGAGCCATATGCCGTCACCGGAAGAGCCATATATGGCTCGCGAGCCTTAGGTTCCCGACCGCTGCGCTAAGCCAACACCAGTCAAATGAAAAAGTGAAGGACTCTATTTTTTAACTGGCTAATGGATTCTTATATTGGTGGGATGGTAGACAGAAAGACAGACATGCAGGCAGGCAAGAAAGCAAGTATAAAGACAGACAGATGCATATAGACACCAAGGTACATATACAGGCACACAGACAAAACCTTTCTTTGCTTTATTTAATCATACGATAATTTTAGAAGTGTCTGTTTGACTTCTCTGCACTCCTAAACCACTGGATGGGAGGAGTTCAAAATGGTGGTTGTACTCGGGTTGTGCACGGGAAGGTTTTAAGTGGCAAAACCATACAGAGTCCTGGAAGTTTGGGATGGGTGGAGGATCCCAATGCCTATGTAAATATGTATTGCATTGCACCACTCCCAGTGGAAGCGGGTATTACAAGTCAGAACTAGAACGGCACCTGGTGGAGTGCATACCTCCGCCAGGCTGAACAGTTTATGTTTTGTATCCCACTGATAGGCCAGATCTGGATTTGGACCTGAAACAAAATCTAATCGGCTTGTTCTTGTCACCTAACCAACTCATCCACCATGTTTTGTGATAACCCATCCAAACTTTTTGAAATACCATGCTACGTTTTTGGCCCTCTCTCTCAATCATGAATAATCACTTTAAAAATTTTTAAAAAATTATTGTATCCAGATTCGGATCTTCACCAAATTTGAATCAGTTCTCCCTTGTCAAACACCCAACCTGTCGGCCAAATTTTGTCCGAATCATTCCATAACTTTTTGAGATATCATGCTCACAGACAGACAGACAGACAGTGAAAACATAACCTCCAGCTACCTTCGGTGGTGGAAGTAATAAGCTACAACAATTGCGGGGAGATTATTCTTTCCTTAATGACAGGTTCTTCACTAGTGGATCTCAATCACAATATAGCATTACATTAAGCATACCTCTTAGCCGCGACTTTCCTCTCTTCCTCTGTGAGTGGGACATTCCTGGTCTCAGAGTTTTTCTTGCTTTCAACAGGGGACTCCGCAGGAGAGGCTAAAATGACAAACAGAAATATGCAGGTGAATAGATATTATAAGCAATACGAATACAATTATATGGCTACAAAACAAGACCGATAGCTATGCCAGGCTTATTTGATACTTTAGTTGAAGAGGATAGTATGACCTGGGAGGGGATACCAATTAGCAAATATTGCACGTATTAATTTTTTTTCACTTCAGGCATGGACAGCCGTTGAGTGAACGACTTGGGCAAAAAAAAATGGCGAATTGCAAACGATGAAACAATAATTTCCACATTCCTCTGCCACCTTCAGTCGAAGATTAGGCATTGACAGCAGGTTCTCTAAATTTTAATTGCAAACAGCATCATTCATCATTCCAATCACAAATTAATACTACAATATTAATATATCAAAATACAATGTTAAATCACAATTGTATTGAGATATCAAAGCAGCGAACCGTCGTCATGTGTTCACTTCTGGATTCGGGATGAAGGTCCGCGTCGATCGCATTTCAAAATCATAATTGTATTGAGGAATTTTTGAAACCTCCTACCTACCTTACGATACCTGCTGGGACCCCAAAACGTTCCACAGAAGTTTATTATGTTTCCTTTTCGTAAAATGTGCAACTGTAACGATTACTAAATGTGTTCCCCTGTCATGTGACCAGACCCTCAGCTCTGATTGGTGTATGTTTGTGTGGACATACGGACAGACAAACTCCGTTTTAGACAGCATTGCCCTATGGGCTACACCGTAAAAACATCTCACAAATCTACAATTGCAAGAATTTCTGCTTGTGTAGCTCGATAGAAATAGCTGCCATACATGAAACCTAGAAATGAGCACAAGCATACGATACAGAAAAAAGACACTCATATTTATGCTTTTTAGGATAAAATTAGAACGCATCTCAAGGTACAAAGCACGTCTGCATCCGCTTTGTACTGGAACTAAAATTGACGGAAATGAATTTTTTTTTTAATTGTACATTTCCATTAATTTGTGTTCTCCATATTCTCATTAAGGTGTGTTGAGAATTTGATGACAAAGCACAAATGGTAAAAAGGATAAACACCACAAGTTTAGCATGATTGTTGCCTCAAATATTGTGCACCAAGACCTTTGGGTGAAGCGATACAAACAATGCTTCTTAAAACAAGACGAGAAGCCAAAAAGTGCTGTTTATCAAAAGTTCTGATCAAATATGGATAACTCTCCTGAAGCATGTTGGAAAAGAAAGAGAAATGGCAAATTGTTGAATTTGTGGATGATGGAATAAGCAAAGCAAGATTACAATGCAACTGTCCTTCACGAAGAGTTGGCGATGTATCACGACACCCTGAACAAGTTCCAACTTCCTGTCTGAGGACTATGGGTAGCAAGTAGTCTGACCTTCCTGGATGTTCCTTCACACCAAGTTGCACTGCTTGTTATCTCAGAATGTAGTTAGCTTCTGCACTGCAAACACATTAATCTGATGGTTTAATGTAAACAGTCCTCTTCAGATATGAAGGGGAACACGCAACACACACGATGAACTGGAGCGATTTCAGAAAGGAATTTATGAAGATCGAAAAGAACATAACAAGGAGGCGGAATGGATCCGAAACCTGTCCAGGTGAGAATAAGAAATATCTCGACGATGTGCCCCCGATAATAATTGGCGCAGAAAAGTTAAGACAACTTGCAAATACGGCAAACTTCAAAAGCCTGGTCCAAATGGGATCCCAAACTTCTGGCTAAAGCAATTTGATGATATCCACGTTCTCTACGCTCGAGCATTCAATTAACTTTTCCAAGGGGACCAGGAAATGGACGAATGGCTCACAGCAGGTAACACCTTCCATATTCCAAAATCTGAAGATCGAACTACCCCACAGATACCATCCAATAACCTGTCTACTAACATACAAACTTTGAACAGGAATCATCACAGAAACAATGTACAACCACCAAACACAACAAGGAGGCCAAGAGGCAGAACAGAAGAAGTTACGGTACAATAGACCACCGACTAAGAAACAAGGCCATACTCAAAAACTGCAAAACATGAAGAATCAAATTGTCCACAGAATGGATAGACTATTAAAAAAACAATAACAAAAAAAACTTTTGACGGCATCCCACATTCATGGAAGATAAAGTACAAGATAAATCCCCAAGTAATCAAGCCGATTGAGAAAGCCATGGATCTATGGAATACCACACCAATCCTGCAGCACTCAGAAGGAAAGATTGAAATACCAGATGTGTAGATACAATGGGAGACAGCCTTTCCCTCCTCCTGTTTTGCCTGGCTATGGACCCACTAAGTAACCTCATTAATGAGCAAGGACACGGATACACCCTAACGTCCAAAAAGAGAACTTCCAAAGAAACAAGAAAGGCGACATCTACTGCACATGGATGATTTAAAACTCTTTGCACCAAACAGCGAAAAATTGGCAGAACAACTGAAATTAGTGAAACGGTTCTCTGCCGACATCAAAATGGAATTTGGCCTAGATGAGTGTGCCAAGTGCACAATCGTGCAAGGTAGATTAACAAAAATGGACAACATGAAAATCGACCTAGACAACTATACAGGAGCTAGACAATGAAGAATCTTACAAATACAGTACCTTGGAGTAGAAGACGGCCACCAAATGCACAAACCAATTACCAAAGTATACCTGGGAAGATTGAGGCTGATCCTGAAACAGGGCCACAGAGCAAGTGCCTTTCTACCTCTTCCCACAGAGCAAAATCAAAGCCATAAACCAATCAGCAGTACCAGTGTTCTGGTGCAGCTGTGGAATAGTAAATCGGCCACAAGCGGAAGTCCAAAAAACTAGATCTAAAAACAAGGAAACTCTTTACCATCCACAAAATGTTCTACAAAAATCAGTGCATTCTAAGAATGTATCGGATGAGGAAAGGAGGTGGCAGCCTGATGGAACTCAATCAAGTGCACAGAGCGACGAATGTAGTATTAGCAGAGTACGTGAAAAGCTCAACAGACTACCGAATACAATTTGTGCAAATGGAAGATGTCACGCACCAAACCGAAACAGCAACAAATAGAGCCCCAATGATTGCAAAAAGGACGATATAAAAAGACAAGACGAAATATCAACAGATATACACCGACAACTGGGAGAAGCATCGGGACAATGCAACCAGAGATAGCGCAGGTGAGCCTCATCATTCCAGAGAAAACTAGCTTCAGCCACAAAGTTGGCCGAGGCTCCATTCATAAATAAACGTCGGTCATCTGCTCAATGAACTGTCGTGACTAAGGTTGCAGTATCATATCCTAGCACCTGTGCATACCTAAATAGCCCTCAAGGGTGTTAATCTTCACAAACATCACGTTTCCTCCTGCCTTGACCACACGTTCTTTTCGTCAAAGCAGACTTCAGATTCCCGTGAAGAGGGTGGAAAATGGCGCGACGAGTACAACTGACTTAAAGCACTTTCATTGGATGAGCAGCGCCATGAGTTAATCGGTCTCTTTGTCAGACAAGAAGAAGAAGAAATCCTCTAATTTGTCTTATTCTAACATGTCTGGTTAGCACAAAATATTTTCATGACTACCCACAGAAGAATGTCTACCCAATTGTAGGACAAGCCTTTGATGCTCGATTTTACCTGCAGCTTGACTCTCAGAATTATTTTCAGATGAGGGAGACGAGGAGGCTTGAGCACCATCGTTGGGATGGGTATTGGGTGTAGGTTGATCTCCATCATTACCATCCACTTTTTTGCCATCACCACAAGCTTGTTGTTCCTGATGCAGCTGAAAAAAACATCAACAAATGGCAGTGACCGAACTCTTCACAAACCACCCCACCCCCCACCCCTCTCCATAAAGAACAAAATAACGCATGCACTCGACAAGTTTTACATGGATATGTATTCAAGACCACACGGCAGGTAATGGACTGTACACAAACGCAAATAGGGCAAATCGATACAATGCTGCCAAATCTGCCCTCCCTGAATCATCCTACAGAATATGCCTACAGCCTGAGACCATTCCCTCCTACCGACGTAGTTTAACCTGTCAATGACCCAAACCTGACCTTTATAGCGGTTTCCAGTGTGCTTAGCAGTTCATCGGCAGAGAGCCCACCGGGTGAAACTCTCAAAGGAATGCCATTATTTCCGATGAAGAAGCACGAGGGAATAGCTGAGACCTCATCTGCACAGTGAGTCAAGGAGAAGTACGAGATCGCCAAATAGATCAGCTTCCAGTGACGTTCGACATAAATACGATATGACCGAATATGTGACTGGAAAAATAACAACAAATACAATATGAATACTTTGAGAACCTCTCCCTCTGAGAAGACATCTTCAAAACATACCAAGGAAGTGGACAACAAAAATGGATAAAAGTACAATGGATGAACCCAGCCATTGGATATTGACATCGCATTGCTTCAAATGTTGCAGAATACGCCTTTTGGTAATGGAACAACAGAGTCAAAAAGGCAATGTTAAGAGAACCAGCATGGCACTTGGTAGAGTGCATACTCCCGCCAGGCTGAACAGTTAATGTTTTGTATCCCACTGATAGGCCAGATCTGGATTCGGATCTGCACCAAAATCTAATCGGCTTGTTCTTGTCACTTACCCAACTCATCCCCCAACTTTACCCATAACTCGTACATAACTTTTTTAAATATCATGTTATATATCGCTTTAGACCCTGGTGTTGGTGTTGACCCTGGTGTTGTGCAAATGCACACGTGATCCGCGCCGTTATTACTTACTAGACCCTGATTCAAGCGGTTCTTATTCGTACCAGCCTTAGTCAATGGCGAAATCACAAAGACGATCAAATTGGAAGGAAGAACAGAATTTATTTACACTATACAATGGTAGAGAAAAAGGGGACACAGAACAGCCTTATACAGTCTCACTTAATACCCAGGACAAACGGGCCCATCTCACACACACACTCACACGGGGACTGCTCATGAGCAGGATGATGTTCACCAGCTCGCCCAGGGATGGCTCCCGTGCACCTCTCTCCGGCCCCCGGCATGTCCCTTGGAGATGGAAGTAGGTGAAGGCAGGAGCGCGTAGTGTGTCGCCTGAACGGAGTGGGTTATCACGGGGCGAATTGGTAGAGAGCGGACTTTGGCGCGGCTGGCGGTTATTCACTTGCGGCTATGGCCGGTGTCACTTGCGGCTATCGCTTAGACCCTGGTGTTGGGCTAGCGGCTAGGGTGCCGGCTTAGGATCCTAGGATCCTGGGTTCGAATCCCGGTCAATCGCTGAATTAACACCAGGGGGGTTGACTCAGCCTGTCATCCTTCCGAGGTCGGCTAATTGAGTACCAGTTCACTGGTAATTCCCTGTTTGTCGTTAAAGGCGGCAAAAAGGGTTGGCGTCAGGAAGGGCATCCGGCCGTAAAACATTGCTTCAAAAAGGGGACCGAAAAACAACAACAACCACGGTTCCCGAAAAAGGCCAACCCCCGCTTTGCGGGGGAAAATGGCCTCTAAAGGTGGTTTTTTTTTTTTTATATCGCTTTTCATCCGATCTCTCAATGGTGAAGAATCACTTTAAAAATTAAATAATTCTCGTATCCAAATCCATATTCAGATCTTCACCAAAATCGAATTGATTCGGTATTGTCACACACCCAACCGGTCCTCCAAGTTTCGTCCAAATCATTCCATAACTTTTTGCGATATCGTGCTACAACTAGGCCTGTGCACTTATGCATGCACATACAGCAACAAACAACCATTAAACATTCATCACTGATGCAGACAAAACAAGCATTCTGAGTATTGCGCTGCAATACATGTCCCCTACCGGCAGTCTGTCGTCCGGAAAACGCCGGTAGGGGACTAATAAGCCCGCAAGGTCGCTCCGTCGAGCAGCCTGCACGTATTGCACTATGTGTGAATTATATAATTACCAACTCACGGTCTGAGGTAACTCGGCTAAACATTATCCAATTTGCACCAAATAAAGTTTATGAATGGTTGCACAGACCCCTACTTCTCACTAAAAGTGGAAACAGAATGTAAATTGGAGTTAAAACAAGGAATATTAACAGCTTTGACTTACCGCACTCCAAATTATAGTCTGGAAAACTGTTGGGGAAATTACCAAAGTTCAAAGTGCCATAACTTTGTCAAAAATGATCAAAACGTCGTGAAGTTCAAATTTGATCTGTAACTTATCATGACGAAACTATGTACCAAGTTTGAAATCATTAGCATTAAGAGTTTAGAAAAAAAGTCCGGAAAACTGTTCTTTGCGTGACGGACTGACAGACAGACGGAGGGAGGGACGGCGTGCAAACCTATAGTCCCCTCCGGTGTACACCGGTAGGGGACTAATAAAAATACCCCTTACCTGCAATATGGGGCAAATGGCTGAGGAATAAATAATCGGTGACCTCTCACTGTGGAATCCTATCCAAGGCTCTTGTCAGGAATGCTGCAATTGGTTAACTTTGCAATCAGGATTTCCCCAAATAAACACCTCTCTCGAACGTGGTTATGTTCAACTTTCCTTCCAACCTAATGTGCTCCTTGTCAACTCCTATAGGCTCACCCAGTGACTCCTTCCTGTTGAGGGTTTGTTTTTCATTTTCAAAAATTAAAGCACCATAAACAAGCACAGCTGCACCGCAAAGCAAGGCACAGGTATGATGTTTCAACAACCAAGTGGTATTCATCCGAGACTGTGCAGGCCCATCGTCCACCAGGTGTTACATATCATCCAAAATGGGAGGAGGGGGGGATTGGCATCAAATCATGCGACCTCTTATATTTTGCTCAATTTACAATGTAGCTTTCCATGCACACAATTTCCGACTAATTATTTAAAGACCCCAATCAAGCCCACCTTCTTGTTTGATCAGAGGAGTGGGAAGTATGGCCTTCAGGACACAGGTGGCCAGCCCCAACAGTCGATCGTTTTGAACTTGCTCAAAGTGGCAGCATTGACTTCCCTAATCTTCACCAAGTACATGGTGGGATATTTAACTTCCACCAATGCCAGCAGATGAGACAAAGAGCTTGATGTCCATCCAAAGGACAACACACCTTATGAGATAACACCGTGCCTGCGAAGCACCAATTTATTTATAGTCGGTCCTGGATAGAAACCCAGACGAGAGAACTGTACGGCAAGAGCGTTACCTTTGTACCGTACCGCCGGTTTTTCCAAGGCCGCTTCTAATAACAAGAAGCGTTACGCCTAGGTCGCCCGTCGGGGAAGTGATGTGAGTTGACAAAGTGGAAGACGCAGAAAACATGCTACGATATGATATTTTCGCTCACAAGGTTCAGACATACATGGAGGCGGCCATCTTGGTTTTTGACGTGGCGACCCAATTTTCAATAGCGTTCTTCCTTGTGCCTAGATACACCCACACACCAAATTAGAAGTTGGTACTTCGCTTATTTTTCAAGATATTCATCTCACAAGGTTCAGACATACATGGCGGCGGCCATCTTGGATTTTGACGTGGATACCCAATTTTCAATAGCGTTCTTCCTTGTGCCTAGATACACCCACACACCAAATTAGAAGTTGGTACTTCGCTTATTTTTCAAGATATTCATCTCACAAGGTTCAGACATACATGGCGGCGGCCATCTTGGATTTTGACGTGGCGACCCAATTTTCAATAGCGTTCTTCCTTATGCTTAGATACACCCACACACCAAATTAGAAGTTGGTACTTCACTTATTTTTCAAGATATTCAGCTCACAAGGTTCAGACATACATGGCATCAGACATACATGGCGGCGGCCATCTTGGATTTTGACGTGGGTTGCACCCACACACCAAATTCGAATACGGTCCTTCGCTTACGCACGCACGGACGGACACACGGACGGAGGGGAAAACCATAGGCTCCCTTTCGCTCGGCGGTGCGACGGCGGACAAAAATAATGATAACATTATTAAAAAACAATATTAATGCCAGTAATAATAATAATTGGCAATAAAAATAAGGATGATATCATGCCGCTCGCCATCCCGTTTCCATTATTGGCTGAGCAAGTGTGAAAATGTTTTATCAAGTTGAAAAGGAATTTGAATACAAATGGAACTCAAATATGTAGAATGGTGGTGCACATGCACATGACCCCAACCCTGTATGTTTTCTGGTATAAATATGAAAAATTTATGTCATTAAACATAAAGCAAACACATAAATTAATTAACAGTTAAAAACTCGAACGAAACTCTTCGACGTCGGGAAGTCGACAGATATGCCTCCGCCCACATTATTACATCATTATACATACTTGTATGAAGTTTGATTTAAATCCCTTCAGCTGTTCTCAAGTATAACATTTTTACCTGACATGACCTCTGACCTTTGATGCAGAAATCGAATCAGTTCATCTTTTCATCATAATATATACTTAGACCAAATTTGGTCAAAATCCCATCAACTGGTTCACAAGTTGGCACAGTGACAGAATTTTTACCTAATGGGACTTCTGCCCTTTGACCTCTTGACCCCATAATTGAATCAGTTCGTCTTTGCATCATTATACATACTTGTACCAAGTTTGACTTGGTTACCTTCAGTAGTTCTTAAATTGTAAACCTATTACAGACATAGACCTTTGACCTAATTACCCCAAAATCAAATCAGTTGATTTTTGCATTATAATATACACAAATAATTAAGTTAAGCACCCCCCCCGTTTTTTTACAACCTCGCACATTACAAGTTTGTTGTCGTCAAAACAGTGTAATATACCCATGATATTGCTATATTTTCTGGAGAAGTGATATTATGGTCACATAAAAACATAACAATCATGCCGTTTTCAATATTTTATTCTGCATAATTTAAGGTGAAATTTTTTGGGAATTTTAGGCATATTTTCACCTCAATTTAAGTATGGAGCTATAGGTCCATCACGGACAGTGTGGATGACGTTTATGTTTTCTAACGTACAGTCATTGTTCTGAGAAGACCTCTAGCGATCTTTGCGTCAATAACGTCAATAACGTCAATAACGTCAATAACGTGTAATGTCAATAACGTGTAAGTGACGTCAATAACGTCAATAACGTCAATAACTAATGTCATACCAATCATTATGTGATCTCACATACCTTAGAATATATGCCAATGTATACATATACACAAAGAATATATATTAGGGGGTGCATACCTTAATTCGTTGTGTAGGGGTGCTTAACTTAATTCTTTGTGTATATATACTTGTGTCAACGTTTGTCAAAATCCCATCACTGGTTCTCAAGTTATCACAATAACAGGACTTTCACCTAACATGACCGTTGATCTTTGACCTCGTGACCCCAAAATTGAATCAGTTCCTCTTTACCTCATTATACATACCTGCACCAAGTTTGATTTATATGCCTTCAATCATTCTCAAGTTAGATAAGGAAAACCTATCACGGACGAATGGACCGATTGAAAAATCCGAAAACATAATGCCTCCGGCGACTTCGTCGACAAAAAAAAAGAAAAAAAACCCCCCACCTTTTAGAGGCCATTTTTCCCCGCAAAGCGGGGGTTGGCCTTTTTCGGGGACCGTGGTTGTTGTTGTTGTTTTTCGGTCCCCTTTTTGAGGCAATGTTTTACGGCCGGATGCCCTTCCTGCCGCCAACCCTTTTTGTCGCCTTTTTACGACAATCAGGGAATTACCAGTGAACTGGTACTCAATTAGCCGACCTCGGAAGGATGACAGGCTGAATCAACCCCCCTGGCGGTAATTCAGCGATCGACCGGGATTGGAACCCAGGATCCTAAGCTGGCACCCTAGCCGCTAGCCCAACACCAGGGTTTAAATTTGCGATTTAAATTTGCGGCAATTTAAATAAATTGATAAATATCCCAAAATTCCTTGCGGTATCCATTAGCGAGCTGAGAATACACCTGACGTCAAGGTGATGTGCGAGTGGGTTTTCGTGCTCCAGTTAATATCCGTGACTTGATAACAGTAGATTAAAATGGTATAATTTAACCAGAAAAAAAGGATACAAATCGAGCAAAACTGCGTGCACGTCTCACTGCATGGAGGGAAAAGGGAAAGAAAATTATGGTTTTCAAGGCACATGGGAGATACATTTTTTCCATGGGAGGGAGTAAAACAAAACACCACCAAAAGACAAACAACACAACCTTTTAGCATCAACTCTGATCGCTACACAAGAATCAGAGGCCAGTCCGACCACACGAGCATCTTCCCAGCTGTCACTGGTCTGTTGGGATGGGGCATCTTCACCTGCAGAAACAAAGCACAGAAGCAACAGCAGAGAGTTACATCACATGAATAGACTTTCTCAAGGTTATTAAATGCAAATAATCCGAGTTGAATTGCGTTATAATATTTGGTCATTGCCTTCCTGAGTGGAAATTAAACTGGCCGTCCCGTCTCGAATCAGCTTGATATTTAAGGACCTTATGGTGTATGGCATAGCATCGGTGCTGCCGAACAGAAGTTTCTTGGTAAGGGTTAACCTGGGTGGTTTGCCATTGCCTTCCCAGCAGTAGTTAGGAGAGGAATTTGCAATTTGTTCATGGTGCTGGGGGTACATCACCTACTCTTCACGAAGGACACCGTGGGATCTTTAATGTCCACCAAGGAATGCTGGCAGACGGGGTGTCCAGTTAAACGTCCATCCGAGGGACGGAACACACACAACGACGGATCACCTGCCTGCGAAACACAGGGATGACCGTTCATAGCTGGGTCGGGATTCGGACTCAGGCTGGACAGGTTAGAGGCGAGTGTGCATACCTATAGGCCATCCTGCCAGTTCATGGTATGTATATGCTATTAGTATGTAAATACGAGGTGTGTGAGAATGAGCCTCAAAGATCCCACTTTCAAAATGTTGAACTTGCACCGGGAATACTGCGACAAGGCATCCCGTAATTTATGGAATCGTCCGTGTCATACATTTCCACGATGCTATTCGTCCCATAATCCCAGCATTTTGGCTTATTCCAGACGTGGTGCCAATCACCTAAGATGTACGCCCAAGACTTTCACGAATCGGCTGGCCAGGCCTGCCGTTCGATTGAAGGTGATTTGGACAGGAATTTGCAGTTTGCTCGGGGGTGCCGACGATGACTCATTCTCATAACGAAATACACGGTGGGATCTTAAATATCCACCAATGACCCCAGTGTTCGCAGAGGGGCTTTCCGTGCTTGTTGTATCAAGACTTGTACCTGGGACGAGATTCGAATGCAGGCTAAACAGCTGAGGGGATTGCTTACACCTCTAGGCTATCCTGCAATCCCCAGAACACCATCTGGGTACACCAAGCCGGGTACATGTACATCCCCTCACGGCTGACGTTCATGAAACACCATGTAATGTTACAGTACCGGCGGGAATCATACCGGCAATAAACACCACGAAAATAGCTCTCTTGAGCTTGGCTGAAGAAATCGCAGAGGATATTGGGCCCTGGAACCACATAACGTCGCCGGAACCAGGAACAGCCTGAGTGAACACTGATTACGAAACGATCTTCCTAGTTCCTTTTCAATTCCAAAAGCGTTAAAAATCTCACGAAGTTATCGTCGATGAAAAACAATTTATGATTTGCGTTTCCTTTCCTAAATATTGAATTGAAATTTAGTTATTTTGCTCGTTATCAAACATTGACTAGGGAGTAGTGCATTAACTAACATACACCGCCTTAAACTAGTCATCCCATTCCAGGAAACAAACGAGAACGTCTTCGCTTTGTACTCGAACTAAACTTGACGAAAACAACAACAAAACTTTCTTTATTAACTGGCGGGCACTCTCTTCCGGAAGTAGGCTAGCCTTATCGGCTCACCGACGGTGGGGAATGTGCTACAGCATATTATTGGAAATGCACTTTATAAATACAAGTCCAGCCATTTTTGCTTCTTGGTACCTACTCAAAGCCAGGTTCACGGACAGTACCCGGCCCCGGGGTTTATAGACACCCAGGTTTGCTCCATTCAAATTGCTCGTAGGATTAGTGTTCCCATATCCATGCTTATATAAATCAAGATCTGTTGAAAATTTGTGAACAAAGGTTGCTCAAAATGCCAGCGGATAAAATAAACAAGAAGACGTCATGCGGAGCACGATACTTGCACAAAATCCGCCCCCACCCCGAAGAAAAAAAATTCCATTGATACAGCAAATTGTCCATTTCATCAAGATTAAAATTGATAATCTTGATCAAAGCTCGGGTCAACAGGAAGAAAAGTGACGATTTTTCAGATGAAAAATGATTTTGGAAAGTTGAGCTTGAGTTGACCTTTTGACCTCAAAAATGGTTAGTTGCCCTATTTAGTGACTCAATGTGCAAATGCTGTTCAATTTTTAAGTCAATTGGATGAAAATTGAGGATTTAAAAAACTTGGCCTATGTTGACCTTTTGGCCTATGTTGACCTCAAAAATAGTTGGTTGAATTCAGTGACCATATATGTAAATCCTCTTAGAATTTCAAGTCAATCAAATGAAAATTGGTGATTTTAGAAATTCGGCCTATGTTGACCTTTTGGCCGATGTTCATCTAAAATATAATTTGTGGTGGAATTCAGTGACCAGATATGCAAGTCATCTTCAAATTTCAAGTCAATCGGATGAAAATTGAGAGGATTTTACAAATTTAGCAAAGTTGGTGACCTTTGGTCTATGTTGACCTTTTGACCCCAAAAACAATAGGCTTCTTGCTTTTGACCAACTCCACCATTTGGTGAAGTTTCGTGAAGATCGGTTGAAAATGGTGACCTGTAGGCCGGTGACAAACAAACAAACAGACAGAATGAACCACAAACGCAACCGACCAACACACTTGAAAAATCTTCGTTTTACAAGTAATAAAGACTGAAGCGATAAAAAAATACCCAGCCGTCTCGTGCTGCGCAGCGAGGGACGGGTTCATAATTTATACTTTGTGCTTTGGACCCAATTTTTAATTGGTCCTCTCCATACTCTCAAAATGTGTTGAAAATTTGATGACAAAAGCTCAAATGGTAAAAATAAGTTATGGCCTGGACAGACAGACATGTAATACAGGCACAGGAGGCGATTGCGAAACTCCATCTCCAGCTGCAGTGCTGCACGGACAGGCGGCTAAATAGATTGCATGTTAAATGCAACCAAGTGCAATCGAATGAAACGAAATTAAGCTGATTTATTCATTCGTGGGATTGTTTTTTTAAAATTTTTTCGTATGCAACCTGTGGCTGCTGATTTCATCATTTTCTGGAGGCACCGCTGTGCCGCTGATGCAGTGCCCCGTTACGTGTAAGCAGGTACTCATTTTTCCCACCTCGGAACGATGACGGGTCGAGTCAATCCCTCTGGTGTTATTTTAGACGGGTCAATATACTGCCTGACCCCAAAAAAATTGCAAATTTTTGTTTTATGCTTATTTCTAGTAGTTTATGAAGTGGAAGACAACATATTAAAAGTTGGACAATTTTGACGCATGGGAAAGTCCCTCAGTGACGTCAGAAAACAAGATGGCTGCCGGCAGATAAAACGTAAAAAAATTGACTGATAATCATCAGACCACCAACAATTTAAAGTTAATTTTGCACCAATATTTGTATTATGATCGTTGCTGGTAGTTTATGCAGTGCTAATCCTGAGACCATTCGCAATTTAAAGTAAATATTTGCACAAATATATGTTCTTTGATTGTTTCTGCCAGTCTATGACATGGAAAGCAACATATAAAAAATTGGACAATTTTGACACATGTGGAAGTACCATATGCCTTCTAGTCTTAGATTCCAGTTTCATCGTCCTCCTCCTCCTCCTCTATGTCTGGTTCAACACTCATATTGTCACAGTTGCTGTCCTGGCAATGTCCACATGCACTGGTGCACTCTAATCCATGCTTCCTACATGAACACCTTAGTGTTTTGCACCCCCCTGAACAGTTGCAGTGAATCATCTGAAGTAGTATGTCTGGAGCAGGGCTTTTGTCTGTCATCACTGGAACAAGTTTTCCTCCTTCTACCTTCCATCCCCACTCCGTTGGCTGCATTCCACAACAAAGGCCCATCCATTCCATTACCTGGTAATAGGTCCGCAGAGAATGAAACTTGCAGGCAGCGGATGTGGGTGGCAGTCTTTCAGGAGTGACAAATGCCTTAGCCCTTGCAACCTTTTTGCAGAGAATGTTGTATCTGATCGATGCCAATGAGTCGTTCTGATTTGCTTCAAACAATGCCACCATTGCTCTGCAGCCTGCAGTTTCAATAACATCCTGACTCTGCTGTGGTTTACAGAACACCTTTGAGCTGTCTATCAGTTCCTTTTCTTTCTTGATGATTCTTTGAAACCCTGACTTCTTTCCAATCCCAAAGACACGAGACGTTGCGTCACAGCCAGTTAATGCATGAAGGAACAATATAGATCTGCAGGCTGCATTTCCAAGTATCTGCTGAAGGACTTTGATATTGTAGACATTTGATTTTGCCTTGTCAGAACGGAAATAGAGTTCAATGCAGTTTGTCTCCACCATATAGAAGAGCAGGAGGAGAAGGAGATCTGTATCTTCTCCAATGAGGGTTGTAGATCTGGAAGCCGCATTTGCGACGGCCGCTTTTGCAATCTCAACATCAGCATCTCCCTCTGCTTGGATCACCTCACAGCCTTCCTTGTGCAACACCTCTATAATCAACAGTATCATTGCCTGCTTGTTTGACTCATTCGACAGAAAGTCCTCCTTTTTCCCAACAAATTTTGTTGACTCCGTAATGTTAACCTTGGTGGCATTCTTGTTTCTATTCCGACGTTGATGAGAACAGTCCTTTGTGCTTGGCCCAGCCTCATAACCATCAAACACAACAGTAGCTTTGCCATAGTGTCGTACTGTAAATGAGGCATATTCATCTGCAATGGAACTGTAGGTGAATCCCTCTGTCCACTTTAAGCGGTGAATATGTGATCCCCCGTCAAGAACATAGTGATCTGTTCCTGGAACTGTCTGGTTGACAGCATTGTCAGATTTGGTTGTAGCATAATTCCTTATTGCCTCCGCCAACTGTGGTTTATCTGGCTGGCGCAGGATGTTTTTTGCCTCAAAAAGAGACATTGGGTATGGGCAGAGTTCATATTTCATCACTTCACCTATCTGGAGATCTCCCGTCTGTGACACCACTAAGAACCTCTGGAATAGTAACGCTGGATCTATTGTGCGGTCCTCAGCAACTTTGACTGCCCTGCTGAATGCAAGTGTCTTGGCTTTAGAACTCCTTTTGTGTGAATAGGAGTAAGCTGGGTGATCATCCATCTTCTTGACAATGTCACTACCTACTTTGAATAGGTCATGAACATTGACATCCTCATTTGCAGTAACCCCTGTGATGATATTGCGCAATGACTTGTCATCAGAAAATGGTGTGAAGCTGTCCAGTTTTTCGGCAACTTTGCCACGATCAGCTTCATCTCGACTCACCCTGGATGTTGTCAACTCCTTATGTTGTTCACTTGTTGAGTAGCTACTCGAGGTCAGTTCTTGCATAGCAAGGTTGTAGGAGGACGATATGGTTGAAGACAGAGTCCAAACTGCTCTCTGGTGCTCTGACATCCCACTTCCTCGAGCCAGCCCCCCTTGGCTTTTCAGTGAGCGCATTAATGTCTGTTCTATCACAAGATCAGAGCCTAGGCCAGCCCAGTATTGGTCACTGCGCCGGATTACATGATAACCAGATTGGAACTTCTGATGAACCTCAGGGTTGTCATCCTCTAACGCAAGCATCTTCTCGAGATAGAGTCGAGCTGACTTCAGGTAATTGGGATGGCCAGCAGCTGCAAATATCGGCAAGCAAGCTGATATGGCTTGGAGATGCATCTCCCAGGACCCCGTCCGATCAGCTGCCACAAGTGCCCTTGCAATTCCCAACATACGCTGGTAGTTGATCCAAAGTGCACTGGTTTTCGAGTCCTTTGCAAGTTTATTCCTTTCCTGATTCAATCTATTGTCAATGAAATGAATGCACTCTGATTGCAACACAGACTCTATAGTGTCACTTTCGACAGTCTCCAGGGAAATGTACAGTCGCTCCAGTTCTGCCACTTGTTCTTGAAACCCAGGGTCAACTTCCACAATCTTGCCAACAACCTGACGTGTAAGACACTGATCCACAAGCAAATGGCCACGAAAAGCACGTTGCACCGCCTTCCCACTCAGCATGTGCACAACAGCATTTTGACCATACACTGTTTCCAGGATCTCTTTCAGTCCACTTCCATCCATCAAACTTCCAATGGCACCCAACAAATTCATTAATGTGTGGAAGCTCCCAAGCAGTAGCACTGCATTATGGATTGGGTTATCAGCAGGAAGAGCATTCACTATCTCAGAGGCCTTCCAAAACAGCGGTTGGTCAAATGTGATGATTGCTGGCATGTTGTGTTTTGATGCAAGTTTGCTCAGGTAATCAAGAGTTGACAAGATGCAGGTTTTGTCACCTGGGTTCATATCAATCATTGGGAGAAACTGTATTGAGGCTTTCCCTGGGTGATCACACTCCTCATGCAGAAAGTGCATCATGCCTTGCCAATTTGGTGCACTCTTTTCGAAGCAAAATGACATCTCCCATAATATGTCAATTGGGCGATCACAAATTGATAACAAAGGGAGGGGCTGAAATTTGAGGTTGCGGTTGACGTGCTCTGCATAGCGGTAATCTATTATATTGATCTTCGTCAGTTCGACGAGCTTCCTGTCAGACATTTTCTTTCTAGATATGATGTGGCTAGATTGACGCCCTGGTGTAATAGCTGCTATCATGCCCATCCCATGAAAGGTACCCTTTCCATCCAACGTTATGATGTTGTGGTCCACATTGTCTCCAGCAATGGAGAACACTCAGTGGAACAAATTAATTTATATAAACAAAAAGAAACAAAAATAAAAAACCAAAGACGTTTTCGACGTAGTGAATCGTGCATGGTTTTGTGACATTTTTATCATGTCAAAATTTTTTACTTTCCCATGGTCCATTTATGTCCAACTTTTGATATGTTCCTAAGTAAGTCTTAAAATATAAGGAAATGCAATAAAACTAAAATTTGCAATTTTTTTAGGGTACGGCTGTTCTGGTTGTATATTGACCCGTCTATTTGAACAGATGGACAGGAGCACAAACTCAAGACCCTAAGATCTTAAGCCAGCCACCTTAAGCCAACACCTGGCTTCATATATGCGGGATAAACAGCAGTAAATGAATCAAACCGCATAATCGATTCAATGTTTTATCTTAATTCACCATTAATCCTCGTTGTGACGGTATATCGAGGTTCATGGTGGTCACGTTGATAAAATTGTGATTATTGAAATTGTAAATTGTAAACCCATGGACATTAAATGTGAAGTTTGTGCTTAAAAATCATCTTGTCGCCCATTTCTCACTTTTTGTTGTACCTTGTACAATGACAATAAAGTTGAATTGAATTGAAAGGAAATATTGAAATTAAATTGAATTGAATAGATAAATGGTGAAGCTGCACCCAAGCAGGGAAATGGAAGAAACATATATGTAAATATGAACGTTGGATGAGTTGTTAAAATGAGTTAGTTTTATGTGCAACCCGTCGATTGAAAAGGTACGATACTCCTTTGTTGCATTGCCATCATCTGCAGGCTGCATGTGGGTTACATTTCCAATTCCATGGTTGCTCTGGGGAGGAGGGGAAAGGAAGAGCGAGAGGGAAGAGAGGAAAAAGTGGGGAGGAGGGGAGGAGGAGGAGGAGGAGGAGAAGGAGGGGGGATGGAGGAGAGGGGGGGAATAGGACGGGGGCGGAGGAGGAGGGGGGGGAGGGAGGAGGAGGAGGAGAAGGGTGGAGGCGGAGGAGGAGGATGGGGGCGAAGGAGGCGAAGTTGGAGTATTTTGAATGAGGAAACTTGGAGGCTCGTTGGCACACCTTGGTATTGTACCAATAGCAAATACCATGAGCACGCAATAGAAAGTACATCATCCTTGTTCGGAAACGAGAGAGATAGAGAAAGAAGGCAAATATCAGGGTCGGAATATCAGAGGCGATGGGTGACCACTTGTGGACGAGATGAGAGGTGAGGTGTTGAGAGGTGAGGTGGGAATTGAGATGGGGGGTCCCTGCTTTTACTACCTGTGGCCAGGTGTCCACCTGGAAAGGTTATAAAACCCCTGGGCTGCGGATACCACAGCATTCTTGGTGTCCCTGTATTTTCCAGAAAATGTCAGAAATAATTTTATGATATCCAGTGGGGTTGTGCAACATCAATGAGCACGACATGGGGCTCTTCCAGTGTTAGTACACATGTGCATTTCAGAACAATGGAGGAGTTAAGAAAATGGAAATCGAGATAAAATCAGACAGGAGCCAAATGGTCTTTTCCTCTCCAGCTTCCATGAAGATGCATGCTTTTGGACACCAATAGTAATACAAAGAAGATACATTACAGATTTATGAAATGGTAATAGCACAGTACAATTTTATGTTATGTTATAATACACAGAAGGTATTGGCATTTGGAAAAGTGTCCGGATGCCAATACCTTCATTATTTTTTGAACACCTGTGCTACCGTTGCCAAGTGGGTTTCCTCCCTTGAACAATGATGTCGAGGCTTATCTCTGTTTGAGAATAGGTACCTGTCTCACACCTTTAAGCACGCCATGCATTGTGCACTGACTCGCTCTTGTAAGTCTTCCATTATAACGCCAATATGTAGGCCACAACTGATTAAACATGTACCCAAAACATCACAAACAGTCAGCTACAAATAGAGACATGATACACGGTATCCCATAACAGTTTGTTTTGAATACTTACACTTTTGTTTTAGGTTATATGATAATGAGGCTCGCATCGTTAGAAAGGGGACCTAAACATTTTAATAAATCGGATTGGACGAGAATGCGTCCAATGGTTATGCCTCCACCCACATTAGTCAATCCATTGTTACATTTGATCTCAATTAAAGTTATAATGAAAAATGCGAGGTAGGGCGAGAGAAAGACAGAGAGAGAGAGCTAAAGAGAGAGCTAAAGAGAGAGAGCTAAAGAGAGAGATGTGAGAGAGATGTGAGAGATGTGAGAGAGGTAAGAGAGGTGAGAGAGGTGAGAGAGGCGAGAGAGAGCTAAAGAGAGAGCTAAAGAGAGAGCTAAAGAGAGAGATGTGAGAGAGATGTGAGAGAGATGTGAGAGAGATGTGTGAGAGATGCGAGAGATGGCGAGAGATGGCGAGAGAAGGCGAGAGAAGGCGAGAGAAGGCGAGAGAAGGCGAGAGAAGGCGAGAGAGAGAGAGAGAGAGATAGAGAGAGAGAGAGAGAGAGAGAGAGAGAGAGAGAGAGAGAGAGAGAGAGAGAGAGAGAGAGAGAGAGAAAGAGAAGGCGAGAGACAGAGGGCGAGAGACAGAGGGCGAGAGACAGAGGGCGAGAGACAGAGGGCGAGAGACAGAGGGCGAGAGACAGAGAGCGAGAGACAGAGAGCGAGAGACAGAGGGCAAGAGACAGAGGGAGAGAGACAGAGGGCGAGATAGAGATAGAGATAGAGAGAGAGAGAAAATATCAGATGCTTCGCAGTCGAGTTTTGATTTGATGTTGCATGCCCTTCACAAAACGTCGTTGCTGCCGAAGCAGTTTATTGGCAAGGATTATACTGGGTGGATTGTCATTGCCTTCCCAACGTTGTTTGCCCATGCTCAATCCTTTTAAATGCTGAGCGTCAATAAAGTAAGCAGTACACACCATTTTTAAAGTCTTTTGTATGACTCGGACGGGGTTTGAACCACCGACCTTCCAGACCCAGAGTGGACACATCATGCCACCAAGTCTGGTTTAACTCGAGTTATGACCTGCAAAATGATTTTTGAAATGGCACATGACCTTTAAGTCATCATCCTTGTTGATGATGTGAACGTTGGGTACACCCGTTGAACAAAACTGAATCGTTTTGCAGACCATACTTTTGCTAAGTTTGCTCGAAATCCCTTCTGTGGTAGATTTTCAATTAAAGGTCACATGACTATACACCATTGACCTTTTGAACCCAAATTCGAATCAGTTCGTGTTTGCATCATAGTACATACTTGTACCAAGTTTGATCAAAATCCGTTCAGCGGTTCACAAGTTATCATAACGAAAATCTGCTACGTACGCACAACCAGACGGACAACCTGTAAACACATGCGTCCGGCACCTTTAGCCGCGTTGGCATAAAAAAACGATGAAGAAATCATGATACGCTTCCCAAGAAAAAACAACCAAGGCAGGAGCAAACAACCTTGAAGGTTTATTTCAAAAATGCACATGCAGATAAAGTATCTTGTTATTCCGATGGGACGTAGCAGCAAATTACACACTCAGGCAATTTATACTCACAAAATGAAATTCGCAAAGTACATCCAAAATGGAAATGCAAATTTCAGGAAAACAAAAACCAAAACAAAAAAACAAACAAATCCCTTCACTGATGACATTGTTAAAGCAAAAAAATAAAATTAAAATAAAATAAACGAAATTTGCAAACTAATATGTACTTGCTATTTAACCTAAAAACAGGGTTTGTACTATAGCCCTCCATACAGGTAAGCCATGGTGAAGCTTTGAACATTTTTTCCGATTGGACCATATAGGACGTGATTTTTAACGAGTCTTGCACCATCACCCTGAGAAGTTAGAGCATGTTAGCACATGTAGAGCAGGAACTTGTGCTGTGTTTCAAATTTGCAGAATTAATTATTTGACACGAGTCTTTGAGGTACTGAGTCTGGGCCGGGTATGACGTGGGCTATTGTGCATTCTGGTATTTCAATGGAGCTGAGAAAGCTTGCAAGCTTCATCTAAACCTACAGGGATCGAAATACGAAAATGAGAAAATTGAGGGTTTTTACCCAAACAAATAAAGATGCAAGAAATCCAATCAAAGTTCAAAACGTTTCAGAGCCAAAATGGCATTCCAATGGCAAGGAGGAATGTGCAACACTGTCTGGAAATAACAGAAAATAACCAATGTTTGTGCCGAGCTGGTGCAGAACCATTCCCTCTAAGCTGCAGGGTGGTGGTAGCATGAGAAGGGCAACCTTTAGAGTCCCCCTCATATCATGTGAAAAGCACACACAAACTTGTTTGAAATATAATAAACGAATGAATGATCATTTTAAGGCCATTTTCCCCGCTAGAGCGGGGGTTAGCCTTGCGGGCCCCATGACAATCATGGTTCCCTGTTTGAGGCAATGTTTTTATGGCCGGATGCCCTTCCTGACGCCAACCCTTAGTCGCCTCTTACGATGCGCAGGGATACGGTGCACCTATTCTAAATCGGGGTACACACCGTGATCATTCATCCCAGCAAGCTGGTACTCAATTTGCCGACCTCGGAAGGATGACAGGCTGAGTCAACCCCCCTGGTGTTAATTTAGCGATCGACCGGGATTCGAACCCAGGATCCTAGGATCCGAAGCCGGCACCCTAACCACTAAGCCAACACCAGGCTGTTTGAAATGAGCAATGATAAAAGTCTTTTAAGGATTCAAAGTATTTATCCCCAGGCAATGCAATATGGCACCAAGATAACATTTTCAGCATTCAAATTGGAAAGAAACCCCATTAAATATGGCCAGCTTCATGCATCACTTTGTAATTAGGATCCAAGCTTGGTATTGCTGTAACACTTGCAATTGTAAACGTCAGGGGCTGGATAGGATGTTGGAAAGCCAAATATATTAATGCATATTTAGCATAGAAGAGTTCGAAAATGTTTTGAAGTGGGGACAGGTAGTGGGGGATCATGGGGAGTGGGGGAGGGTGGAGAATCGATTTATCATCCACTTAGCACTTGTCCCTATATCTCATGCAAATGTGCATCCAGCAGGCTGGTAGGAAAAATAAATGGCACCATGCAGTTGTGTTGGTTGAACCCTCCCGATAGACGGTTGGTGGGCTTCATGGGTCGAATCAAAATTCTTTATTAGTGCTTGCAACCCCTCGCGACTGACATCTACAAATACATTGGGCTTTAGAAATGAAGAATAGATTTTGTTAACATTCAGGAAGCCAACACGCACTGTCCTTAAAAACACAAGTCGGTAGTGCAAGACAGATCTTTGTATGTGAACAAAGCGATTGAAAATGTGAACAAAGAGATTGAAAAAGGTTTTGTTTCTTTCTAACATAAAAATGTGAAACTCAATAAAGTGAAAAACAAAACAACAAAAATGAATACATAACATATAATGGTAATTTATTTGATAAACAAATAATTATTTCTTGAATTTCTGTACAACATATTGTTCAGAGATATAAATAAAGGCAATCACACACTACCCATTCAATTTATTTTTCCCTTACAAGGTCGAGGCTCATGGAACAGCATGGTGATTTGAGGATATGAGCAGACAGTGGGAACAGTCGTTGGACACAATAAGCAAGGGAATGAACGGACAGGAAAAGATAAGAGCTGAGGCCGATACAAACACGTCAAATTTGAGAAAATGCAAGAAATAGGACCAAGTAAGTATGGAAGAGACATGGTATAAAAATGGTATATATATATATATATATATATATATATGTATGTGTGTGTGTATATATATATATATATATATATGTATGTGTGTGTGTATATATATATATATATATATATATATATCTATATTATAATAGCCGTAGATGATTCTGTCTGTCTGTCTATCTGTTGGGTGTCTGTCCGGGGTGTGGCTTACTCGGTTTGCAGAGTAGCTCCACCCATAGCTCCACCCATTCTGGGAGTGGCTATAAACAAATATCCACCATTTTATTAACTCGCATAGCTTTGAGTCCTGTTTTGTAGGCCCGTGGTGTCTTGCTCTCCCCCAGTTTTATTTCAAATCAAATTCGATAAATCATTTCATTTTTCACAGTCGCTAACATAGTTTTAGACTCGGTTGAAAAAAAACGGGAAGAAAATCCGATGAAAGTTGCCGTTTATAGAACGAAATGAATTCTCAAAGGCCTGTAACTTCAAGGCCATTGAGTCTCTCTCACGCCTTTATCTCCAATCTAACTCACCTTATGATTTCATTTTTATCGATGGTTTTACTTTTAGACTCGGTGTCAGCAATAATTGAGAACAATCCACACACGCGGGAAAATGCAGAGATATATTTTTTAAAATCGCGTCATGGTGTATCATACACCGCCCAACATGACACCGCCGGCAATGTGTCGATATATATTAAAAATTCGCTTTTGCTTTTCCGTTATGATATATTACTATTTCGTTTGATGATAGTCGTCACAAAAACGTCAACAATGATGCCGACATATATTTCTTCGCTTTTATTTCATTCAACATATTAGCCGGAAGTAAATTTCTTCCGGAATTTCAGGAAATTACCGAGAGATATTTCTTCGTTTTTTTTATTAGTTATGTGCGCATACACTTTAAATAGGTTTATTTGAAATCTTTAATTTTCCACAAACATTCCACACACGCGGGAAAATGCAGAGATATATTTTTTAAAATCGCGTCATGGTGTATCATACACCGCCCAACATGACACCGACGGCAATGTGTCGATATCTATTTTAAATTCGATATATCATTTCATTTTTCACAGTCGCTAACATAGTTTTAGACTCGGTTGAAAAAAAACGAGAAGAAAATCCGATGAAAGTTGCCGTTTATAGAACGAAATGAATTCTCAAATGCCTGTAACTTCAAGGCCATTGAGTCTCTCTCACGCCTTTATCTCCAATCTAACTCACCATATGATTTCATTTTTATCGATGGTTTTAGAGTCGGTGTCAGCAATAATTGAGAACATTCCACACACGCGGGAAAATGCAGATATATTTTTTAAAATCGCGTCATGGTGTATCATACACCGCCTAACATGACACCGACGGCAACGTGTCGATACATATTAAAAATTCGATATATCATTTCATTTTTCACAGTCGCTAACATAGTTTTCGACTCGGTTGAAAAAAAACGGGAAGGAAATCCAATGAAAGTTGCCGTTTATAGAACGAAATGAATTCTCAAACGCCTGTAACTTCAACTTCAAGGCCATTGAGTCTCTCTCACGCCTTTATCTCCAATCTAACTCACCATATGATTTCATTTTTATCGATGGTTTTGGACTCGGTGTCAGCAATAATTGAGAACATTCCACACACGCGGGAAAATGCAGAGATATATTTTTAAAAATCGCGTCATGGTGTATCATACACCGCCCAACATGACACCGACGGCAACGTGTCGATATATATTAAAAATTCGCTTTTGCTTTTCCGTTAAGATATTGTAACGATTTTGAGAAGTGTAACGGGTTTTGAGAAGTGTAACGGGTTTTGAGGAGTGTAACAATTTTGGAGGAAGGGTAACGGATGTGAAGAGTATGGTTTTGGTATGGTAACATCCTGGTAATGTAAATAATGGTCGCAGCCGTCCTCCTAATTAATTTCATAGAACATACACGCAGGTCACGATATATCTTTTAAATAGTGTATTTCCTTATTCCATGTAGGCTAAGTATGTGTTTTCCACTAGATTGACTTTGCATTGTATCAAACAAAATAAGCGTAGGCCCTTCCAATTTCCCCAAAACCTCCCTTCCAATTGCCTTCCGCATTTTGGCTGGTTTTCTTCAAACCACCATTGGCCACGAGGTAAGGTTGGGGAAGAAAGGCGTGTCTCCACCTCGTCATAAGAAGCAAGGAGTGAACCAGCCCTAACAGCCAATCAACACCGCGGTGAGTGACCCGGTAGGCGCGCCCTCGGAGTCGGCGGCTTGATTTCGCTGGAGGTGATAAAAGCGACTGCAGGGGACTGCTTTAAGAGTCCAGATGAGAGATGACTAGAGAGGCCTTGAGAGATACGCTGGGGGATGACCTGGAAGAGGAGCGCAATCCACCGCAAGCCCTACCTACCTACCTACCTGCCTGCCTGCAATACCCCCCTGTCGTTGGAGAGACGCGCTGAACGGAGGGAGACGGCTCCACCCCAGGAAGAGGAGCAGGTGTGCCGAGCCAGCGCGTGACGGCCGCGGATACGCGACGGAGGTTTTCCCGCCAAAACCGCGAGGGGTGCTGCGGCCTCCGACCTTGCCTTCCTCCACGCGTCCACCTCAGCTATTCCTTCCTGCAATATCCACCGTGTGAGTGTGAACGTCCTGTCCTACTCGTTTGTCTTGGGGATTAAGTAAATGAAATAGAATAAGTTAACAATGCACTGTGTGACTGCTCTTTTCCATCTATTGCTGTAAATAATATTGGTCGCTCTAAAATATTGCTTGTGTGTGTATAATAAATCTGTTCTTCCTCCGTATTCTTCTTCTTCTTTTTCATTCTCTTGCGATCGCTTTAGAGATTTCCCGAGTGAATATCCGTGGGGCGATCTGGTCAACGTCGGGTGAAATCGGGTTTTAATCGGGGAGTAACTGTTCGGACGCGGTTAAATACACCACCGCTCGGTCCATATAACATCTAAAAGCCGCGTCTGTAACAATTGGTGTCGAGGAGTTGGATTCGAACCTGGGACTAAATTTGTTAGGCCCAAATTTTGGAACACCAATTGTACTATTAGAGTAACAATTGGTGTCGGGGAGTGAGATCGACCCGGAGCGCGCTGCACGCGCTCAAAATTATAAAGCGGACGAAATTGTGTTGTTTTATAAAACCCGAATTTTTAGATCGCGCCATGGACAATCAAGGCGATCGGATGTCGGTGGGGGAGATAGACGGGTTAGGGGTAACCCAGGAACCAGGGGAAATGTATGTGGAAGAAAGGGAGGAGGAAAATGGCAATGTGGTTGCGGGAATTTCAGGTGCACAAAATGGCGCTCTAGCGCACGTGATTACAGCGGCGCCACATTTAGCCACGCCCATGGTCGCGGTAGTCGAACCGGAGATGCCAATGGATTTGAACCTTTTTTTTATACAAATGAAGGCCCTTATGGCCCAGAATAGTGAGCAATTGGGGGTAATGGGAAACCAAATGGGGGTAATGAGGGACGAAGCGAGGGGTACCGGTAAGGAGTTAGACAAGAAATTTGAGGGGTTAGACAATAATTTTAAGGAGTTAGACAAGAAATTTGAGGGATTAGACAATGGGATAGAAGGGGTGAAAAATGGGTTAATGGGGGTAGAAAACAGAATGGCCGCTCAAGAGAATCAGTTAGAGGGGGTGAAAAATGGGTTAATGGGGTTAGAAAATAGGATGGAGGACAAATTGCGGGAAATAGGGGAACAATCCGCCCGGGAAATCGAACAGATGGGGAACCAGATGGAGGAAATACGACGAGGGGTGAGTGAGGAGGTCTCGGGGCTACGCGAGGAGGTAAAGCGAGGCGAAAAGCGTATAGAGAAAGAAGTGAGGAATAATATGGCTAAGTTACAAGGGGGAATAGAAGATCTGACGGAGGAGGTGGAGCAGCTGACAGAGGGACAAACTAAGTTAGTGGAGCAGGTTCAAAAGAACACTGCGGTACTAGGAGGGTTAAAGGCGACACAAAAAGAAATTAAAAACGAATTAATAGCGACGCAGAGGCAATGTCAGATGGTACGGGAGGAACTGACAATGAGGGTGGAGGAGGTGACAGAAGCAATGGAGACGAAGGACCGGGAGGTAAGGACGCACGTAGAAACGGTCACGGTAGCCTTAGAGGACGAACTTGAGGAGACGCACCGGGAAATAAAAGAGGTTAAACAAAAATTAGAGGAAGTGGGAGAAGAGGTGAGTGAAATTAAGAAGGGACGGACAGAAACTAAGAGAGAAATCCGGGAGGAGGTGATGGAATGTGTACAAGGTCTGTGTTCAAATCATGATGCGGTGCTCACTAACCAAATAAAAAGTTTGCAGGTGGCAGAGAAGGTGCGACGAGGTACGGAGGTGAGTGGCAATGTACATGATGTGAGGGGAGATTCAGTCGGCTTGGGGATTGGTTTGGATCCGGGTGTTCGTGAAAGGCCGTTGGTGAGGTGTGTGACAGGACAGGTGTGCGAAAAAAGGGGTGTGCGAGAATGTCCGACCATGGGGTGTGTGAGGAAAAAGTGCACGCCGAGGAGTGAGTGTGCCGTCAAGAGTGAATTGGTCGAAGCGCGTGTGCGAGGGAGCACAGGGAAGCGCGGTGTGGTGAGTGTTACGGAGGAAGTAACGAAAAAGTGTGCGCGGGAGGACGCGCGAGAAAGGTGTGTAACGGACGGGTGCATGGGGAAAGCGCATGCTGTCAAGAGTAAGGGAGAATGCATGCCTGTGGTGAGTGTTACGGAGGAAGTAACGAAGAAGTGTGCGCGGGAGGATGCGCGAGAAAGGTGTGTAACGGACGGGTGCATGGGGAAAGCGCATGCTGTCAAGAGTAAGGGTGAGTGCGCGACTGAGAGTGGAGGTGAGAGTAGTGAGAGTGAAACGGAGCGCGAGCTGGTTGTGACAGGTGAGCGAGGATGTACACCTGGGATGGAAGGATGCACACCTGGAATGGTAGAGCGTGAGTGGGAATGCACGCTGGAATTAGTAGTGAGACACGTGGTTGGGTGTGCGGGTGAGAGCACACCTGTGATTGTCACAAAGGAGGTGACCGAGGAGGGGGCGCGAAGCGGTGTATTGGTGAGGTGTGCGAGCAACGAATGTGTGCCAAAGTGTTCGGTGGTCAGGTGTGTGACCAAGTCGGTGAGCGGAGTGAGTGTACCGAGGTGTGAAAGAAAAGGTACGAGGAGAATGGGAACGGCTGCATGTATGAGCAAGAAAGAGGTAGCGTATGCATGTAAGCCTGCAGGTGAAGCGTCGACGATAACTGGGTTAAAGGTTAGAACGACTTATAGCCGACTCGGGCCCTCGGTGCGTGCCGGGCTTCGCGTGCCGCGAGAACCAGCGGGGATCCGAACCACGGCGGTTTCGAAAGAACCGCCGTGCGCGATCCACGCTGGGCCTCGTTTTGAACGGCCGCGGCCGGGCTCCACTAGGCGGAGCGGGCGGCTGGATAGGAAGGGTCGCTATGGCGACCACGTTTTGTTGAGACGTGCCGGCAGGTCGAGATCGGGACATTGGATGGCTCCACGCCGAGGTGATGCGTGGGATCTCGGCCCGGGTAAGCCCCCGCCCCGGCCCCGAATGCGGGACGCATCCAGCCGCCAGCACAAAAGAATCCGCGTTCAGTGCTCGGCTGTACGAAGCCGGGCTGTAGATGTGAATTGGCGCACCGAGAGGATGTAATAAGTAGACGGGTGATGTGAATTGGCGCACCGAGAGGATGTAATAAGTAGACGGGTGATGGTGATAGTGATAGTAGTGATTTGAAACGAAATTTAGAAAAGTGAATAGAATTGGCGGTAAATGGAAAATTTTTGAATTGTTGGATTTGGACGAGCGAAATTGGTAGTGAGAGACCCCCGATGTGGTGGGATGGCAAATCCACCATCCCTCACCAGTGGGGGCAAATGCGCAATAGTTTATGGGGTGGCTATGACAACCGAGCCAGGGAGGGCTTGGATAATGATAGGGATCTAGAAGAGATTGACATTAGGTAACGTTAAGTTTAGTTAGTGACTGATACCTGTAGTGGGGACGCAGGTAGATTAGTGTGGATTATAATGACGTGGGAGCGCAATAGTTTAAAGGGACGACTGGGAAGCGCAAGTTTCAGAGGGGAGAAGTTAGCTGAGATGATGCCGTGTGTGTGAGGATTGAACGGGTGAGAATGGAACAGGTGTGATTGCACAGGTGTGCAACTGAACAGGTGTGTGGAGCAGTGTATGAGGGAGTAGTGGTGATTGCGTGTTGTGATGACCAAGTGGTCCAGGAAGAAAGGAGGGTGCAGGTGGCACCAGGTGAGATTGCACAGGTGTGCAACGACAGGTGAATGGAGGGCAGGTGTATGGAATAAATGGTATGGAGTATTGGAATGGATGGTCGTGGAGTGAGTATGGTGGAAATTGTGGAGTGGAGTGGATGGTGCGAAGGTGTGAATGGGGGAAGGGTGGACCCCCATCACGGATACCCGGGGCGGGTAGTGTAAGTGTTAGGTAGAGGGTGCAGGTAAATTGTGGTTGGATATTGGCATTTGTGGTGCGGTTGCAGAATGGTGTTGTGGATGGGTGCATTAGTGTTGTGGAAATGGCTGGGCGTGTAGCCTGTTAGTGTGTGTAGTTGGTTGAGCACTCCACCACTGTGAGGATGTCGGCCAGGTGAGGCCGCAGGGGGCTCTGGGAGCCGGTAGTAGTTGTGTGGATGGGGCCCGAGGATCCGGAGGACGGACCCGGGTAGCCCAGTGCCAGAGGGCACCAAGGGGTGACAGAGCCAGGAGAGGGGCTGTCCCCAGTTAGTTAGGTTAGGGTGAGGAGCTAGGTAAGCTCGGGTGGCAACTGCAGTGGTGGAGGTGTGCAGGTGGGTAGACCTGTTGGGAGAGGTACACGTCGCAGCCCAGAAATTGTGCTAGAGCACCGGGAGATGAATCGGGGGAGTGAGACCCCAAATTGAGGAGCACCACAGTTTGGCCAATGGGAATCGGTTATTAGAACCCATAGTGTAAGTTGGCCAATGGATTGGCAGGGAAAGACCCCGGGTAGTGTAAAGTGTGTTAAAGTCATTTAGAGGATAGTTAGGATGAAGGATCTCCTCGCACCATCTGCATCCACTCACCTGAGGTAACAGGTACTCCACACCATGCCATGTTTTGATTATTTTTTATGATGCAAATGTTTGGATTGTGAGACGCATCATGACGTGGGTGTGACATTGTGCTTTGATGTTCCATCTCTGCCTCCTTATGAGGATTGATGATGAATTTGATGATGGCAAATTTTGAAGTAGAGGGATTGTGGTGACGAATTTGGTATAAGGGAAATATGGGGAAGACGTGACAGTAGTGACGAATTTGTAAATGGGTAGATTTTGTAAATATGGGGTAAGAGCAAGGGTAGTGTAGGTGACAGGGGGGTGACGTACGGTAGGGACGAGCTTTCTCACTTCGCCCTCCGTACGCATTTCACCTTGCATTGCCTTGTTTGACGTGTACCCTTGTGACCTTACCCCTCGCTCAATTGTCTTTCTTTTGTCTCCCACATGACCTGTGCGCCATTGGGTGCCGAGGGGAGCGTGCGTGAGGTGGCCATTGTGCGCCCGAGATTCCCAGAACCAGCACGCATTGCGTTGATGTACCACTTTATGGACCGCTGTTCGGCGGCCAAGTACCACTTGATGGACCCCAGGTTCTGGGGCAGGGCACCTCTGTTGGAAACCGGCCATAGTGGCCAGGGAATCTTGCTTGCGGACCTCGGTAAGGTGGCACCTATGCCAAACAGGTGGACCACCCTTAGTTGGCCCCTGAGGCCCTAAATAAAAATGGACACAAGTTGTGCTTTTTTTAGTATGTCCAAATAGGCCGCATGAAGCCAGAAGACGTCGGGAAGAACATCGGCCCAGCAGAGAAGGAGAAGACCACCACCAGTTGTTTTGTTGTGTTTATTATGAACCATGGTAACCGCACCGGATGGTGTTTTTGGGTGCTTTGTGGTGTTTGGGTGCTTTTGGGTGCTTTGGTGGTATTGGTACTGGTGCATCGATGCAATGCGTGCTGTCTCCTCCCTCCCAACAGGAATTTCTTTCTCTTGTTCCCTAAAAAGAAAAGAAAAAAACACACAGGTCCTGGGTTGCGTTGTAAATAAGAAATCACGTCATTGTAAATAATGCTCCCCACCGTAAATGTATAGTTTCAGAATAATTCCGTAATTCGGTTAGCTGTGGGCTTGAGTCTGTTAGACAGGATGCAATGCAATAGGGGGACATACTTATTTGTGTTTTAAAATTGTCACACTCAGGGTCAGGTTAATTGTAGAGGGAATTACACCTACATGTCACACTCAGTTAAGTCTAGTAGGCCCGAGGACGTGCCTGAAGAAAGGAGGGTGCAGTGTAACGATTTTGAGAAGTGTAACGGGTTTTGAGAAGTGTAACGGGTTTTGAGGAGTGTAACAATTTTGGAGGAAGGGTAACGGATGTGAAGAGTATGGTTTTGGTATGGTAACATCCTGGTAATGTAAATAATGGTCGCAGCCGTCCTCCTAATTAATTTCATAGAACATACACGCAGGTCACGATATATCTTTTAAATAGTGTATTTCCTTATTCCATGTAGGCTAAGTATGTGTTTTCCACTAGATTGACTTTGCATTGTATCAAACAAAATAAGCGTAGGCCCTTCCAATTTCCCCAAAACCTCCCTTCCAATTGCCTTCCGCATTTTGGCTGGTTTTCTTCAAACCACCATTGGCCACGAGGTAAGGTTGGGGAAGAAAGGCGTGTCTCCACCTCGTCATAAGAAGCAAGGAGTGAACCAGCCCTAACAGCCAATCAACACCGCGGTGAGTGACCCGGTAGGCGCGCCCTCGGAGTCGGCGGCTTGATTTCGCTGGAGGTGATAAAAGCGACTGCAGGGGACTGCTTTAAGAGTCCAGATGAGAGATGACTAGAGAGGCCTTGAGAGATACGCTGGGGGATGACCTGGAAGAGGAGCGCAATCCACCGCAAGCCCTACCTACCTACCTACCTGCCTGCCTGCAATACCCCCCTGTCGTTGGAGAGACGCGCTGAACGGAGGGAGACGGCTCCACCCCAGGAAGAGGAGCAGGTGTGCCGAGCCAGCGCGTGACGGCCGCGGATACGCGACGGAGGTTTTCCCGCCAAAACCGCGAGGGGTGCTGCGGCCTCCGACCTTGCCTTCCTCCACGCGTCCACCTCAGCTATTCCTTCCTGCAATATCCACCGTGTGAGTGTGAACGTCCTGTCCTACTCGTTTGTCTTGGGGATTAAGTAAATGAAATAGAATAAGTTAACAATGCACTGTGTGACTGCTCTTTTCCATCTATTGCTGTAAATAATATTGGTCGCTCTAAAATATTGCTTGTGTGTGTATAATAAATCTGTTCTTCCTCCGTATTCTTCTTCTTCTTTTTCATTCTCTTGCGATCGCTTTAGAGATTTCCCGAGTGAATATCCGTGGGGCGATCTGGTCAACGTCGGGTGAAATCGGGTTTTAATCGGGGAGTAACTGTTCGGACGCGGTTAAATACACCACCGCTCGGTCCATATAACATCTAAAAGCCGCGTCTGTAACAATATATTACTTTTTCGTTTGATGACAGTCGTCACAAAAACGTCAACAATGATGCCGACATATATTTCTTCGTTTTTATTTAATTCAACATTATTAGCCGGAAGTAAAATATGTTTCAGGAAATTACCGAGAGATATTTCTTCGTTTTTTAAAATTAGTTATGTGCGAATACACTTTAAATAGGTTTATTTGAAATCTTTAATTTTCCACAATATAATTTACTTGCCATTTATCATTTGATGATTACGAGACAAATTCCTCTTGAGGATCGTGACAATTCATGCGCTGCGTGGAAACTTCTATTTCCAAAATGAATGAGACGATCGATGAAGAACGCAGACTTGAACAGGATGCAGCAAGAAAACGAATGAGACGGGCGAACGAGTCCATCGACGAACGTCAATGCAAACTTGCGGGGTCACCCGTGGGAATCCCACGGGCATGGATGTGTGTGACATTTCGACATATTGAGTTAGATGCTGCACATTCATTTTTACAAAATGGTTACTGGCAAGTCATCAGATCCAGAAATGGTGTAAAAACCACCGTTTAGAGGCCATTTTTCCCCGCAAAGCGGGGGTTGGCCTTTTCGGGGACCGTGGTAGTTGTTGTTTTTTTGTCCCCTTTTTGAAGCAATGTTTTACGGCCGGATGCCCTTCCTGACGCCAACCCTTTTTGCCGCCTTCAACGACAAACAGGGAATTACCAGTGAACTGGTACTCAATTAGCCGACCTCGGAAGGATGACAGGCTGAGTCAACCCCCCTGGCATTAATTCGGCGATCGACCGAGATTCGAACCCAGGATCCTAAGCCGGCACCCTAGCCGCTAGCCCAACACCAGAAATGGTGTCATGAACACAATTTATTTACGCACAAGCACAAAAGCAAGACGGGCCGATTTCCGATTCCGACGGGCGAGACGGGCCGATTTCCGATTCCGACGGGCCGATTTGGAGCAAGAAAAAGAACGAGACGGGAGAAAAAGGAGAGAAACGAGACGGGGAAAGCCGATTGGAGAGGCGAGTGAGGCGCGATTGGAGAGGAGTGTGAGGCGCGATTGGAGAGGAGTGTGAGGCACGATTGGAGAGGAGTGTGAGGCGTGATTGGAGAGGAGTGTGAGGCACGATTGGAGAGGAGTGATTGGAGGGGAGTGTGAGGCACGATTGGAGAGGAGTGTGAGGCACGATTGGAGAGGAGTGTGAGGCGCGATTGGAGAGGAGTGTGAGGCGCGATTGGAGAGGCGTGTGAAGGATTGCAGAGGAGAGGAGTGTGAGGGATTGGAGAGGTGAGGGATTGGAAAGGAGAGGGATGTGAGGGTTTGGAGAGGAGAGGAGTGCTAGGTGGAGAGAGGAGAGTGTCAGGTGGAGACAGGAGAGTGTCAGGTGGAGACAGGAGAGTGTCAGGTGGAGAGGAGTGAGGGGTCACATATTATGTGAAATAACTAAATTCACACCATTTCTGGATCTGATGACTTGCCAGTAACCATTTTGTAAAAATGAATGTGCAGCATATAACTCAATATGTCGAAATGTCACACACATCCATGCCCGTGGGATTCCCACGGGTGACCCCGCTAGTATATATATATATATATATATATATATATATATTGTTGCGGATATGAGATTGGCCTCCATCCATATCCGCTTGTAAATATTCCCCTATTTCCCCAATACTTCCCAACTATCCCCAATCCCCCATTCCCTAGTCCCATTTTCTGTAAACAACACTCTGTAGACCCGACTTTCCCCTATTTCCCCCATTAAATGTCGCATCCAGGTCCACCGCATCTCACGTAGACAACTATAGGACATCTTGCTAGTTATTCTTAGTCTATGTCAGTTAAGGACTCGTTTCCATTAATTCTGACTCTTCGTTGCACCAGAATGTGATTGTATGGCACCGTTAGAAAGTTTAGGACCTCCCAATACCTCCCCGCAGCTCTTCCTCATGGTACAACAACAACAACAACAGCGGCGGCGGCGCGGGGAGTGTGCGTCCTCACTCCGGCTTGGTTAGCCGCCATTGAACATGTGCTCCGACGGGGTTACCACGCAGGGGCTCGCTGTCAGCTCCTCGTCAAGGGCGGAGCCCGGTAACCCCCCACACCCAATAGAAGCGGCGGACCGATTCCATCTGGGGCGGAGCTAACGAGCCGAGGGCGTGTCACTCCCCGCTGAGCATGCGCAGGGAAGAGGGAGGTGACGTCAGATGCGCCCTCAGCTTGGAGAGAAAAGACGTCACCTCCGAGCGCGGCAATACCTCCCCGCATCTCTGGACCGGACCGTGTTGATTCTGCCCCTGAGCCAAGGTGCACCTTGTGCTATCGACTGCCTGTCCTTCCTTGCCATCAATCCCTGTGTAAGTCAGTCTTGTCCCGTTTGTCTGTGGTCTGTCGGGGATAAGATAAGACTGTGTCTAAGTGCCCATCTTTTCTGTGCTTTACCTCTTACCGTGTAATCTACCCGTTTCTGCATCACCAATTATATCCTCCTCCGGAGGTCTTGAGAACTGTACCCCTTGTGTCGTTGCATTTATCCCAGCCGTTGTGTCCTTTCCTTCATTGATTTAGCGTAGCGCGATTCGGCCAACGTTCGAGTGGAATCGGGCGGGATAGGGTTCTAATCGGGGAGTAACTGTTCGGACGCGGTCATACCAAACCGCTCGGTAAACTAACATCTAA
Source organism: Myxine glutinosa (assembly GCF_964187855.1). NCBI lineage: Eukaryota > Metazoa > Chordata > Myxini > Myxiniformes > Myxinidae > Myxine > Myxine glutinosa. The sequence continues at coordinate 269,375,251 of NC_136261.1, read as the reverse complement.
AACCGAGTCTGTAACAATATATATATATATATATATATATATATATATATATATATATATATATATATATATATATATATATATATATATATATATATATATATATATATACACATACATATATTGTTGCGGTTTTGAGAACCCACACGCAACATCATTAAAGGTTAAAGGTTGCACCCCATAGTTAGGCCACATGCAACATGTCGGTCACCTTAGAACGTTATTTCTTAGTATATGTGAGATAAGGCCATTTCCAATAGTTATCATCTGCGTTGTGTAAAACAAATAAGAGTAGGCCCCATTCATTCTGCAGCCCTCCCTCCAACCGACTCCATTGCACACCATCCAGTCTGCACCCCATTGCCCCTCGCATTAGGATGCTCGCAGTTGTTGCACCTTGCTTGCCAGTAGCGTTCGCTGCCCTTGGGCTTTCGCTCGAACCAGCCCAAATGCCACGAGGTAAGGCCCGAAAAGGGGGCGGAGCGTGAGGTCGGGGGTGTGGCCACGTCAAGCAGCCATCAAGGGCGGAGCCGGTAAGACCCCAACAACCAACCAGGGCTCGGGTGAGATGGCCTGATGGGGCGTGGTAAGGGCGTGGCTAGAGGTTCGAGAGGGTTCGCAAAGCGGCGCTATATAACCGCGAGCGCAAAGCCCTCTGGAGGTATTGAGAGGACTGCGCGAAGAGGACACGTGTGCATACTGCAGTGGCAAAGAACTTGGACTTGGTTGGAACGCATAGCATTGTTGTGCAAGGTCGATTGGGAAAGGCGCTTTGGTGACATCATTGTGAAAGCATTGCCGGAGCGGCGCATTGCAGAGGACTTGTGGAAGTGGCGCATTGCAGAGGACTTGTGGAAGTGGCGCATTGTACCTGAACTATACCGGGAGCGCGTATAAGGCGCCGGTACAACTATTACGTACGCCAGTATAATCACCAGCTTACCGATCCCCCCCAGTATAATTGTCCGATCCGCGTCACCGACATGGGGCGATCTTGCCTGCCGTCTACCATCGCCTCCACGGTACGAGCCGGGGACCGGAGCGAGCTGTGAACGAGATCCTTAGGACCATCGCCTGACCATCTACAAACCCCGTGTGAGTGAGTCTGAGAGTGTGACTGAATGTGAACGGGCCCGTGTCCAGGGGATAAGTATAAGACTGTATAAGGCTGCCCTGTGTATCTGCTTCTTCCTCTTCACTGTACATTTCTGCTTCTTCTTCCTCTTCTTTGTACAAAGTGTGTAATAAATTCCTTGTTCTTCCTGTTTTCCTCTTAATTCGACCGTCTTAGTGATTTCTCCATTGGGTAAGCGTGGCACGATCAGGAACCGCTCCAATCGGGTTAGTTCCCGTTAACGGCCCGAATCGAGGCTCGCTTTCGCTCGGCGTGTCCACTGAAACCGTGGTTCGGGTGGGTTTATTTCCTTGCTTCCCGGAAGGCGCTGGTACTTAGGTAATAGGACCAATTCGACCTACCACCCTATTCAGCGCTGACCAGAAGGAACGTAATAGCCCTGAATCGCGTTGGCTAGTAAAAAGACAAGGGGATTAATCCCGCCTTGGTAAGGGGAAGGCCGACGTTGGAGATCCGCAACAATATATATATATATATATATCCATGTTCACAACATGGGGAAACAATGGACAACAGATAGACAGGACAAATCAGGCCTGGTATTCTTAGCTTCTGCAGTGGTCTTCACGAGTCAGGAAAACTTCATTCACATACTCAGAAGCCAGAACTGGAAGGCCACTTTATTGTATGCATTGCTTACATTTTGTGAGGGCTTTTGGAGAAAAAAAAATTCAATTAACAATCCTTGTTGGTTACGTCACCTATTGAAAACATACATACATATATATATATATATATATATATACACATATTTTTTTAAAATAAAACGTCACCTATCCTACCATCAAACCACCAATGCACTCATTTTGGAAGGCCTACCTATTTGTAGATGCATTTGAAGGCTGAGATTTATTTCATAGAAACCTGGAGTCCCCTTAAGACCAATCAACACACCACACAAAGTAGCAAAACAAATCCGAGAAAGGCTATCGTTTTGAATAGTGGCGACTGCAGACTTACAGTGAATAACTTGGAATGCCAGGAAAGAATGATTGCTGTGCTCAGCACCTCTCAAACACCTTGTATAGATCAGGCAGGTTGGCCACCTGCAGGATGGTGCCGTCTTCAGCAAGACGCCGAGGTGGCAAGAATGTTGAACGCATCGACTTAAACACAATGTGCTCCACTTGCTTCCGCCAGGACCGCTGTAGAAGACAATTTGCTGGGTGGTCGTTACACAATCTGATCATCAAAACTTGGTGCTTACTAAGTCATTAACGTTCAATCACTAATCACTAGGAAATCATAAATGAAGTCAAGCCATTAAGATCACCACTTTTACCATCTCAGAAACAAGCACAGGACTACGTACTGTGGAGTCACTTTTATCATCCGTCATAGATGGCTCCAGGATGTAGTCCTTGCGGATCGAGTAGAACAAACTGAACTCACGGCTGCACGATTCAAAGCATTCTTTTTCCATTTCCCAGTTTACCTGGGCACACC